>NC_083278.1:53767747-54080340 GCF_963506605.1 Zootoca vivipara | reverse complement strand
TGCTGCTGCTACTGTTGCTTTTATATATATATATATATATATATATATATATATATATATATATATATATATATACACATACACATACACATACACATACACATACACTAAGCACTCGTTCCATCTAGCTGCTCTGTTAAAACCAAATAACAGAGATAGAAAATGGGTTTTCAGATGGCATTTTATAATTGAAGAGGATATATGAATAGCATTCCAAAAACTAAGGTCTAGAGAGAAAACCCATACAGGTGAGAAACACAAAGGATAACATAAGTTTTGAAGAGTATGAGGGGATATTGAAAGAGTGCTATGAAAAGCCAGGAAAGAGTGTAACAGAGTACAGATGCTTAAATGCATCTCAAAGGGAATATAAAAGAAAGCCAAAGTCACACAGCAAACAAAAAAAGGGAGCATGGTCAAAAAGTAACGAGCATGGGAAATATAAGCAACTGGATTCAAAGAGAGAGAGAGAGAGAGAGAGAGAGAGAGAGAGAGGTTTCAAGTGAGAAACAGATAAACATGAAAAAGGTATATTCAAAAATATTTGAAGAAATTACAGTATTCCAAGTGAAAGTGACTAAAGATTTTCTATTTATCATAAGAGAAAGAGGCACATTTTAGAGATGTTAAGCAGCAGGAATCAACAATATTCTGCAACAAAAAGAAAAACACTGCCTGTTGAAAAACTGAAATCAAATTTGTAACCCTGCTGAAAAATGTTCACTAGGGTGCTGTGCTAGAGCCCCACGCCAAATTCTGGAGCCGGCACAGAGAACAACAACAAGTGTCTCAGTGGCCAAACAAGATTTATGGGTAGACTGCCGCAGTCCATGGAGGCCCTAATCTTTGCTAGGCATGTTAACAGCTGCTGATCCCAAAAATGAATATGTTATCTCGCCATGTGTCCCAATGCACTTCACGATCCACCAGGATGGGGAACCTGTAGCCATCCAGGTGTCAGTAGACTCCAAATCCCATCAGCCCCAAGCCAACACAACCAATTGCTGAAGATCCAGTTTGGTATTGTGGTTACAATGGGAGGAGGGACTAGGAGTTCAAATCCCACATGGCCATGAAGCTCATGTCTATCTGTCTCCTCCAGTTAGGATTCCTGCACAGACTGAGTTAGTAAACCCTTTTCCATTGCAGATCCTTGTGCTAATAGTCAATAAAGCTATGGCACTTAACCTCATTTGTGGCCTCATATCTTTATTTCACATATTCAGCCTAACAGATATATACTTTGGTCTTCTGCATTGTTATTAAAAATGTAGATGTTCAATTTGTACAAAGAATCTAAGCGGCACTAGATGATTATTGGCTTTCTGCCTTACACTGTTCACCTTTTATTCAAATGTAATGACAGTTAATTTGGCATCAATGCAGCATAAATGCTTCCCATTTTGGAGTGCACCATATGGGTTTTGTATTCTCAGAAGACAGGGAAAAGCAATGGCTATGTGTCTGTCTCCAAGGTCACATGCACTTCCATAAACATTAGACTGCACCGTTTGAGAGGGATGACTACTAGAGCCCTGCTAATTAAATAAAACATAAATGAATCTATAATGAAGCACTAAGCAAATACAAGTAGAACAGCTTTGCCAGTTGCTGAATTCATTTTGACCAAATTGCAACATCACATGAAAGGCTAAAACATAAAAAGTGCCCGCTTCTGATCTTTTTTATATATATACTGTATATATGGAAAAGATAATTATAGGACAATAGTCTATAATTAGACTATTGTCCTAACCACAGAGCCTAGGGTTTGCCAATTGGAAGGTCAGCAGTTTGAATCCCCACGACGGGGTGAGCTCCCGTTGTTCAGTCCCAGCTCCTGCCCACCTAGCAGTTTGAAAGCACGTCAACTGCAAGTAGATAAATAGGTACCGCTCCGGCGGGAAGGTAAACGGCGTTTCCGTGCGCTGCTCTGGTTGGCCAGAAGTGGCTTAGTCATGGTGGCCACATGACCCGGAAGCTGTCTGCGGACAAACGCCGGCTCCCTCAGCCTATAGAGTGAGATGAGTGTGCAACCCCAGAGTCGTCCGCGACTGGACCTTACGGTCAGGGGTACCTTTACCTTTACTTTTAGTTTTAACTGAAATGTGGAACGTGAAGACACCCGAGTCTATCTTTCATGAACACACACCCGCTGCACTAGCATCATACAAACCAACAAATGCAGATATTCAAGCCACATACCTGATTCTCATACTATACAAAAAGCCTTGTTCACACTTAATGCATAAAGGAAGAAAAAGTGTATATTGATGCATATCAAGAGATATTGTAGAACTGTTACACTATATTTTAAGGCGAGTCCCCTGCCTCCACACCTTAAAATAAGGCAGGCTGTGCAAGTAATACTTGACTCCACTTTTCTATTCTGAAAGCAACTGGAGAAAACAAGAAGTACAGCCCGCATTTCTAAAGGGAAGCTTGTCGAAACAAGCATGGAAGCCTTTGCTTTACAAACATCACCGAGGGCAAATGAAGCCACTGCTTGGTCCTTATTTTAACCAGGTGTGGAAAGCATGGGGAATGCCTTGCTGCTGAACCAACCTCATATGTGTTGGTGATGGGGATGCCTTCTTTTCCATGCAAGTATTTTCATGCTTTTTGAGCCCTTCCCCACAAAGCAATTGCCCCCAATGGGTTCTTTTTATGAAGGTTAGAAAAGATACAAAACTTCCTACCCCTTGTTACTTCATCTCAAATTCTGTAGCTATAATTAAGCACAACATTGCTTCATACTTATTTTAGATAACGGTAGAGAAAGGGGAGCTAAGTGAATGATGGTATTTACTTTAGGCCACCAACTTACTATGAATACAGTAATCCAGAACAAAGGGGGATGTGAGGTCGTGCAAGTGAAGCAGCAAAAATGGCTAAGTATGCAACCCTGCATTCTCCCTACAAAATGCTGCAGAGTTATGAAAGACGCAAACTACCTTGCACAGCTGTGCACCTGGCAATTTGCAGGCTGTGAACAGGTTGTCTAATGCGTAGGAGGACATCATGCTTTGAAAATGAGGGGGACTATATTACCTCCACCCCAGTTTTACAAAATCCCTTACTGTGCCAGGTAGAGTTGCTATATTTAACCTCCCCCCCCCCAGCCATTTTCCTGAGAATATAAGCATGTTAGAGCTAGAACACTGAGGCAGAATTGTGTCTTTTTTAAAATAAAATAAAAAATACACCCTTTTAAGCAACTTTAATTTACAAAGCTTTTGAAACCATAAGACAGTCTCTGTTCCCTCTATTTTTCCTTATCTGACTGAAGAAAGAGAAAGCATTAAAGGGCACTGTGTATTTTAAACACCAGGAATCAGGCATGGAATAAAGCTGGGCCAATCATCTGTCCCTTGCAAAAGTTGGGATGATATTCAGTGACTTTTCATGAGACAGTAAGGACAAACTGTAACAATTTTGGAAAGAGAGAAAGGGCTTACTAGTTCAGACAAGGTGTTTGTGGGTCTCCCTTTAAGCAATGAATTTCAAAATGCCCCAGTGGAATTGACTCCAGGGGAAGGAAGATGGCTGCTCCACTGATCAACGATCATGCTCAGCTGATATAGCATTCCAAATAATTTTGGACTAAGAACAATTCAATTTTGCCTTGTTTGTGACGGATAGGCACTGGTTCAGGTGATAGGGATGGGAGAATGCTCGCCATCCCTATGTGAAAGGTATTCCGTTAAATGAATCCATGGACTCAACTGGTTTGTTCAACCCCCGAGAGGGGGTTGTGCCCATGCCTGAGTCCAGGGGGACCTCTGGGTGGTGAACATAGTCTGTTCATGGCTTTCCGCCTATCCAGGTGTTCACCCTTGGTTGACCTATGCTGCTGCCCTGGGTCAGCGCTGCCTGCAAGGGTGCAGGGAGCTAGTCGAACCAGAGCCTATTCAACCTCTCACCTTCTGTAATCAATAAAGTTGTGGCCTAAATTCTGCCAAAAACCAAATTAATTTTGAGTCAAATGTGTCTTTAGTTAGGGGGGGAGGTCTCTGGGTCTAAACACGCAAAGTTGCTTGTTGGGAAAATGCTGCTGGTGGGGACCAAAGTTGGACGGACTACCCCAGAAGGAGCATGACATCCCCCCCCCCCCAACACAGATACTGCCACTCCCAGAGACTAGGTAACAACACTGGACTACTGTACACCAATCTTTCTTAGACACCCCTCAGCAATATTTGTACAACAACACTACTTTACAGGGCTGGTGTAACCCATCCTTTCTCAACCAAAATCCTGCGCTTCCTGGAATATGAATATACTAAAGGTGAATTTTATTTGAATTAGCTTGGTAATATTTTTAATGTTTATATACCTAGGGGGAAAAGCATAGCTGCCAAGTTTTCCCTTTTCTCGCGAGGAAGCCTATTCAGCATAAGGGAAAATCCCTTAAAATAAGGGATAACTTGGCAGCTCTAGTAGTCATCCCTCTCAAACGGTGCAGTCTAATGTTTATGGAAGTGCATGTGACCTTGGAGACAGACACATAGTCATTGCTTTTCCCTGTCTTCTGAGAATACAAAACCCATATGGTGCACTCCAAAATGGGAAGCATTTATGCTATGTGTGTGTGTGTGTGTGTGTGTGTGAGAGAGAGAGAGAGAGAGAGAGAGAGAGAGAGAGAGAGAGAGAGAGAGAGAGAGAGAGAGAGAGAGAGATTATACCAGAGTAATCGAGAACATATTTTGCTGCTACGTCTTGCTTTTGGATGGACCTGTTACTACTGCCCAGTGAGAGCTACACTAAAAATCTGGATTTTTCAACTAATTTTTTTCTGGGCAACAATTACTTCTCTACCATGGAAGATGAAAAGAACAAGGCAGTCCCTTCAAAATTAACCAGGCAGTCTTCTGTTTCCTGAACCTGGAGTGAAAAATCAACCCCAAGAAAGATGTCAAAACAGCTTCAAAATGGGCAATGAAGTCCCTTCTCTGTGACTCTACTCATCAATCAGGCTCTAACTTCACTCATTTGCTAAAAACACTGACAAATGACAGGCTCATTTCTCACAAAGCAATTACTCTGAATGATACCTGCACATTTTGGTTAAAAACATTCGTGTTCAACAGGCTAGAAGCTTACTTAAAATATAATTTAAAAAATAAAATCCACAGATTTCTGGTTTTCTCTTCTTCTCCTGAATTTGGGGTTTACCTTTGAAGTGCAAAAATGGGAGCATGGCAAACTCACCTTTTCATCATACTGGTATGTTGCCTGTCCACACACAAACACCTGAACTCAGATCAGCTTACAACAAAGCACTATTATAACAAAATTAACAATTTAAAGAACAAATATAGTAAAAAAATAAAACCCAGAGTCAGGGCCCCTTGCTTGCTGTAGGCCCAATACATTAGTAGCCCTCTGTCCCACCCTCAGTGGCCCACACACCCATTCATGTCAAGTCAATTTTGCACTTGGTTACTGTGAATTTTAGTGGCAATTTAACAGAACACAAGTCTGAAACTCTCTTCCCACCCCATTTATCATAACTATTTAGCTCCTACATAGAAATTTTGCAGGGTAATTACCATGGGAAGCCTCTTTGGTATGTGCTGTTTTCCTAATAAAGTTATTACCCACAAAGCCACTGGGAAGAAAGTGAACACCTTATAATTATCCCCCACCAATAGCTTTAAAAGTGTCTAGTGAAACAAACATAGCCACCAAACCTGAACCTGTTTGTCTACAGTTTGGCTTGTTCCTTTCCTAGAGGCACCATACAAATGACTCATAAATTAATGTTGTTGTTTTAAAGGAATGTTTTAAGACACGATTGATTTTTTAATTACCACAAAACTGTAAAGTTTACATAGAAAACAGCTATCATTTCTAAATTTGCCAAGATTCAGCCCCTCAAAGGGGCTACAATACCTAGAAATGTTATGGTGGGGTGTAAATAAATAAATAATAATTATTATTATACATTTTATATCTAGGGGACCCAGGTGGCGGGGAGGAGGGGAAGGGATAGGTAATGGGTCAGGACAGGGTGGGGCCAGTCACAGGGATGAGCCGGGGGTGGGGGAGGAGGGGGCGGGATAGGACATGGGTCAGGACAGGCTGGGGGGAGTCACAGGTATGGGCCACAGCAACGTGTGGCCAGGTACAGCTTATATATATATAGAGAGAGAGAGAGAGAGAGAGAGAGAGAGAGGGGGGGGGGGAGGGAGGGAGAGAGGGAGAGAGAGAGACTATTCATTTTTGGAAAAAGATATTAAACCTTAAAAGGTATCCAACACACAGATAGAACCTATATACTTGTAATTTGGCAGTCTTTATTCAACCTGGAGGGGCTTCTAGGCATGCATATGCCTTTTCTCCTCTTCATTGGGTAAATGTTGCCCTTACTGTTTCTTGAAAAGCTTGCACGTTTCTTTTTGTCCATTTATGTTGTTCCTAGGGAATTGCCATTTAACCTCCTACTAATCCTTATCCCTTACTAAGAATGTTGTTAAATAAAAAAATTCCTTCAGTAGCACCTTAAAGACCAACTAAGTTTATATTTTGGTATGAGCTTTCGTGTGCAAGCACACTTCTTCAGATACCAGGTATCTGGTATCTGAAGAAGTATCTTCAGGTATCTGAAGAAGTGTGCTTGCACACGAAAGCTCATACCAAAATATAAACTTAGTTGGTCTTTAAGGTGCTACTGAAGGAATTTTTTTATTTTGCTTCGACTCAGACCAACACGGCTACCTACCTGTAACTAAGAATGTTCTTGTTGTTGTTGTTATTTGTTAGTCACTTAATACCTCCCAAGGGAACCAAAGCAACTTACAAACAAACAGACAAAACACACAAAGATATATTAAAACAAAGAAAAAGAAATAACTAAAAACACCCCACCTACTTCTCAAAGGCCATAGATACAGTAGTTAAAGGCCAAAGGAATGAAATAATAATAAAAATCCTTCCAGTAGCACACAAAAGTTCATACCAATAACAAACTTAGTTGGTCTCTAAGGTACTATTGGAAGGAATTTTTTATATTTTTTGCTTCGACTACGGCAGACCAGCACCTACCTGTAACGATGAAATAAATAATTGACAAAACGACTTTAGACTGCCCCATCCTTTTGCTTGGTTCTTTTCAGAAATTATTTTGGGTGGTATAGTTATTTAAATTCTACTTTTATCTTTAATTTTCTCGATACTTTCAAGGCTGGATGAAGGTAATAAAAATAACAGCTTAAAAATAATCCCTCCTACATACTCAGGACTCCCTCATCCCAAAGCAACATTGTGCCAAATCATGTTTAAAATAAATCAAGGCTTACAAAGGGATAGCCTCTTCAAAAGTATTCTGGTATTCCTGGACACCATAGCAACTAGAAATATAAATCACAGGTAGCAAGAGAAAACCTATCTTCTTTGCACAGATAAATTTAACAGCCATTCTGGCTAAATATGTAATTAGCACAGCAGGAGGCTAGCCATACAGTACTGTATTATGGAAAAATGTAACAAAGTCAGTCATTTGCAGACTATAGCCTTTGTACTTCCCTAAACAGTTATGGTTTCAGCAGACTCAATTCCAACCAAAAACTTAGAAACCAGTTTGGATACTGAGCTCCGAACTGCAGTTTCCTCTCTAAGCAAACACTGGTGTGGCCTTATGTTTGTTTCAACATGACACTTTGTTCCATGGCCAACTCTGACCATCCTGCCACTTAGCATACTTACCCAAAGTTACAGGTAGGTAGCCATGTTGGTCTGACACAGTCAAAACAAAACAAAAAAATCCTTCCAGTAGCACCTGAGAGAGCAACTAAGTTTGTCATAGGTATGAGCTTTCGTGTGCATGCACACTTCTTCAGATACACTGAAACAGAAGTGCGGCTCAATGTGGTGCCTTCCATAGTAGTAGTTACAGGTAGGTAGCTGTGTTGGTCTGATGCAGTCAAAAGAAGTTGCTGAATTGCAACTCATTACCAAGCTTAAAACCATGGAGAGACCTGGTCTGAATAAGGACACTGGATTCTTATCTCATTATACATGATAAAGCTTTCTTTAGCACCTCAGCCCTTGCTTTTTCCTGCAAGACCAATTACAGTCGTTAACAGTCATCAACAGGTTTACCACTCCTATCAGCCAATCACCCATTCCCACCACCCTTCTGAGTAATACCCCTCCCCACCCTCTGACTATACATAAGGGTCTGGTGAATTCTGTTTCAGTGTATCTGAAGAAGTGTGCATGCACACAAAAGCTCATACCTATGACAAACTTAGTTGGTCTCTAAGGTGCTACTGGAAGGATTTTTTTATTTTGTTTTCCCAAAGTTGTTTGGGTCACATAGCCAATTAATATTTGGGAAGGACTAATTTACCTGAGTACTTCACTTCAGGTAAAAAAAAAAAATCCAACCAATATCATCACCTTTGGATGGTTGTCTAAATTATTCCTCAAAGAAGGATTCAGACAACCTTCTTTTCAACAACTTGCTTATTCTGCACTGTACAAATAAAGAACATCAAATCTAAGGGGGTGCCCGGTGTTCACTGTTTCCATTTGTAATGGGCAGCTAGAGAGCAAGGAACAGGGTAGAAACTAGTGACCATTAGTAGAGTTTTCAGAGAAACTTAATTTTTTAGCCAAGAAACTGCATTCATTGGTGCTCTGACAGTTTTTATACTGTCATTACCAAATTATCTCTACTCCTACAGGTGGTTTTTTTAATGCTTATGTTTCATCTCTAATTTCCTTAATTTGTTGAAACCTCCATTTAGCTAATTAAAATAGTATATTAATAATGATTCCTCAAATTACAATGTTTTAGCAGTGGTGTGGAAAGGTTTAAACCTGAACATGCATATAATAGAGAAATACTGTACAACAAGGAGTTTAATGATGGGATTAGCTCTGCATTTTTAAGGGCATACGAATACTACACTAACTAATGTGGACTTTATTAGTTAAGCATATTGTAATTCAATGACTTTCTACTGAACTCATTTGAAAGATCTGCTCATCATCAGCTCCATGTTGCTGCAAAACCTGACTGTATAATTTGCCTGCCTAAGGCGGAACACTCTATGTTCCTTTCAGGTCAAGAAGGTGCACTGCCAATTAATGCACTATGGATGTAGCAAAATCTGTGAGAATTGCATTTTCATTTAAATACTAAGTATGCTGGATGGAAGCAAATGGCTATGAAACAAATCCTGTGTGCAAATTTAGGCTGCAATCTCGACTACACTTACTTACCTGGGAGTAAGTCTGTCTGAACTCAATGCACCTTATTTCTGATTATCATTAATTAATTAATTTGCATCCGATTCCTTCAGCCTAAAGGTACCCAGTATGGTAGATAAATAACATACAATATAGCCATATGGAAGAATCATAAAACTAATAACTAATAATAATAAAACTAATAACTATCATAAAGAACAAACCAGCAACAGGAAAAAACAGTTCTTTACTTCAGCCATTTTAAAAGTCTAAATAAAAGAACCTCACAATCTTTACTTGTTGTAGGAATGTGGGACAGCTATATCTGCAATGAGGGAGGGTCCACAACCAGGGGTGCCACAACAGAGAAGGCCCTGATCCACATCACCACACAATGAATCACAATCATTGATGGAGCCACAAGCAGGGGCCCTCGACAGATATTTAGACCCAGAACAGTTGATAATGGGAAAAACAACCCTTCAAATATTTGAGTCCTGAACCATATAGAGCTTTATACATCAAGGTAAGCACTTTAAATGCGGCCTCTTAAGAAAGAGGAATGTGGTTTGTTTCCTTAGGAGTTATGGAAATACAACCCTATTTTGTGGCACCAGTAAGTAACCCGACAGCCTCAATCTGTACTAGCTGCAGCTTCCAGTCTGGCTTCAAGTGGAGTCCCACGGAGAGCATATTACAACGCTCCAAGCATGAGGTTACCAGAGCATGTACTAGTGCAGGCATAGGCAACCTCAGCCCTCCAGATGTTTGGGGACTATATCATCCCTGACCACTGGTCCTGTTAGCTAGGGATCATGAGAGTTGTAGTCCCAAAACATCTGGAGGGCCGAGGTTGTCTATGCCTGTACTAGTGTATCTCAACTATCCTGGTTCATGAACAGCTGAAGCTGGTATAGGTATTCCTTGTCACCTGTACCTTCAGAAGGAGTGTAACTCCATCAAGAACAGGCAACCTTTCCAACTCTTGGGAATTTATGGTATGGAATGCTGCCATTAATCTGCATTCACGTCTGTCTTTAATCTGCATTCAAGTGCCTAACAGCACAACTCTGTGCATGCCTACTGAAAAGTAGCTCACACTGAGTTCTGGGGACTTATTCCCAGATAAGTGTTCATGGGCTGCAATCCTATGTTCTCTTACCTGGGAGTGGGTTCCATCACTCATCTTTAACATGCAAATTCTCAAACTGATTTCAGCAGATTCTGTGTATGAAGCACTATCATAAATAAATGGTTATATTTGGTTGCAAATACACCCATTGGAAGGGAAATAATTGATTCCTAGAAAACAGGTCACAAGTGTATGCCGATGTGTTTAACAGCACTCATACTCTATGGGGTTTGATTTATGTGTGAAGTAAACAAGTGCTCTGAGATGAGAGAAGAAGAAAAAAGAGAGGCAGGTGATGTGTAGACAACTTCGTGACAAAATACTGAGCAAACTGTAACTAAGGTTAATGGAGCTTCAGTGAGTCTAGCTGAATACTAAGCAACAAGAAAAGTAGTTCAAATCAATATGACCATTTAAAAGAAAAGAATGGGATCACCCAATAACTAGCTGACAGTCAAGTGGCCATGGAGCTGATGATGGTCCATGCCAGAGGTGGGGAATCTGTGCCCCCTCTAGAGTTCTTCAAATCAATATGACAATTGAAAACAAAGGAAAGACTTTATTTTAAACTTTACCAAGAAAAGTGGACAATCCTCCCCACCCTTCTATGGCGCTGTAATTCTTGAGATCCATTTTACAGGAAGTACAGATTTGGGCAAGAAAGAGAAACACATCCAGGGAAAGTTATTTCCTACATCTCTAGTGAAGATGAGTCATGGCTTCACTTCGCCCTCAGTGTCAACAAAGTTTTTGATGTCATTTCTGAGAGGCTAATACGTGATTTTTTTTCTAGCTGCACTCCTCTCTTGTAATATAATTTCCCAGACTTGCTCAATGATATGGCTGGCATATCAGGGTTATTGTGGGTCAGAAATGAGGAGGATTGTGCTTGCTGACCCAGCTGAGCGAGACTTTTCTGTACATCCCTTTTCTGTACCTGCCTCTAGTCAGTGCTGTTAATCTTTCATTCCCATGAATATTTAATTCCTATCACAGATCGCTAGCCATAAGCCTCTGTAATATTACCTGCTTGAACATAAATGGATGTTGGGATGGAGGGAACATTCCACAAAACGATCAAAGCAGAATGGAAGAAAACAAAACAACTTGTAAATAAAATTCAGTTTTCCCCAAGTGAAAGAAAGCATCATGAAAACTTTCAATATGCCAGGTCACTAGCTGATTCTATCCACCTATTGCTTTGTTATCTTTACACAGATTTTTGTCTGCTCATGGGCATTTTGCTCATAAATCCTCAACAACTGGGTAAAGCAAGCATACTTTTCATTTCAGAAGGAAATTAAGACACAGAGAACTTGAGTCTGGATGTTCACCTAAATGATGGATGGATGTGGCTTTGGGTAAGACAGAGGTATATCTATACCATAGCTGCCAAGTTATCCCTTATTTTAAGGGATTTTCCCTTATGCTGAATAGGCTTCCTCGCGAGAAAATGGAAAACTTGGCAGCTATGATCTATACTGGTTATTTTTTTCAAGTAACTGGAAGCACTCATTTAGTACCACCCAATCCCCACAGTTTACACAGCAGATGGTACTTGGCCTGCAGTAATCCTGCTACCTGTAGCTTGCCAACAGGGTTGGTCCCAGCCATTGTAATATTAGCCACAGATTTCTGGTTTTCTCTTCTTCTCCCGAATTTGGGGTTTACCTCTGAAGTGCTAAAATGAGAGCATGGCAAACTCACCTTTTCATCATATTGGTATGTAGCCTGCCCCCCCCTCTCTCTTGAACTCAGAGCAGCTTACAACAAAGCACTATTATAACAAAATTAACAATTTAAAGAACAATTTCATAATAAGAGAAATAATAAAAACAATTAATAGCAACAAACAAAATGGCATTTCAATATTTCAAGTGTAAGAACATCTCCAGTCAATGGTAAAAAATAACAAAGGAGTATGAGAGTTTCACCTTGGTCCTAGAAACATCCCTTTCTATGATGTTCCTCATTGTCTCTCCCCTGTAACAATTTCTTATTGTGTTTCTAAAGGTAGTGGGTGGGGTAAATCCCCACCAATGATGTTTTGTGCTCTACCTCTCAAGTGCACTGGGGAAGATGGGAAGTGTGGATATTCCATAGTTTCACTCTCTGTGGGACACTGCTATAAGCAAACTGAAGCCTAAGGCCCCATCCACACTTCACATTTAATGGAGTATTCCACCACTTTAATAGTCATGAAGAAAGGCATACGACTTGGTACAGAGGCTGAGCAAGAACTTGACTCTGAAATAGTTGATCAGTCAAAGAGGACATGGCAGGAGCTGCCATTTCACAGGAGTGGGATAACCCAGTAACCTTCTGAATAACTGGCCACAATGCAAGATGACATCCTGTGTCAGAGATGGGAAGCCTGTGGCCTTACAGATATTGTTGGATTATAGCTTCTATCATCCCTGACAACTGGCCATGCCAGCTGGGGCTGATGGAGGTCCAGCAACATCCAGAGGAGCATAGGTTCCTCATCCCTGTACTGTGATGAAGCTTATTGTGTTGGAGAGCTACACACACACACACACACACACACACACACACACACTACAATCAGTGCAAGCTAACAACCAGAAATGACTCGAAACCCCTTACATAATTGCATGAACAGCAGCTATAGCACACATCTCACAGAACACTATGGTCTAAATGCTAGCCAGATGGATTAGAGCTAAGAAATTATAATTAGCTTGATAGCTTCCTGGGGTTTATGATGCTAAATGCTTGTTCCCATCTCCAAGGGTGTTGAAATTCTGAGTGATATTTTTATTTTTATTTCTTTGATAAGGCAATAAATCTTACTTAAAAAAAAGATGTTCCAACAGACCTTCCTACTCAACATCCTTAATGATGCTGATGGACATCCTATCTGCTCACTAGGATTAGACTCACTGTGGGCAAATACCATTTGTTCCACTAGAAAATATCTGATGAAGACATTACATTTATGCCAATCAATTCCTTTTACAGAAATCACACTGAGAAAGTGTTATCACTGGATCAGTGTTGTTCATTCAAAAATGTCTCATGCTTCAACTTGTGGCTTCAGCATTTATTCACCAGCCAAAAAACATTTTCTGCTCTACTTTAGTGGCATTTACACTTTTTCTTTGTCTGTACAGCACTCTGACCAGATGGAACTATAGTTCATATTCCTTTTACACTCCCAGAGGAAGTAACTCTAATAGTTCGGCCAACTGAGCTTGGGAGGGTGTTTCTTTTCCCAGAGACTTGGCACAGTTAAAATATATTACTGTATTATGAGTTTCTGTGTGCCAGATCTTTCTTATTCCTCGATTCAGCAAGTGTTAGAATTTAAGCAAGCTTCCTTAATCCCTGGATCTTGCAAGTGTTATAAGCCAGACCAGCTTCCTGATGAGGAAATGCTTGGGTGGGGGCCATTAAGGTAATCAGGGAAAGGGGTCTTTGGGCCAGATGGCAAATGGGTGGGGCCCCTCCTTGAACTCTTAGATAGTTAGAAGGACAGTCAGAGTTTGAGAGTTGAGCTTGGCTGTGATGTAACCTAGAAGTAAAGTAGCAAAGCTGGAAAGCCAGGAAGGCAGAGCACAATGTTTGATTTCTGTTTGAATCCAAGGCTGATTTCTGTTTGAATCCAAGGCTGATTTCTGTTTGAATCCAAGGCTGCAGCGGTGGGAGAAACAAGAACGCTTTGGGGTGTTGATGCTATGGACCTCTCTAGTATGAAGAAAAGACAGCTCATTAGCCATATGTGACAACTCCCTGGGGCCCTGGGGCCCGAACGCCCACAAAATTCCCCTTGAACGGGCCAGGCACCCGCAATCAGTGCTAAGGCCAGGCATGCTGCACAGGACCCATGTCCCCAGGCACCCACAGTCACGGGGCCAAGTTAGCACTCCTGTCAGTAGCACAGTCTAATTAAGAGGCTCCTCCACAATAATCAATGGTAGTTGAAAACCAATGTGGTATAGTGGCCCTAAACTAGGACCTGGGAGACCAAGGTTCAAATCCTCACTTGGTCATGAAGCTCACTGGGTGACCCTGGGCTAGTCACCCTCTTCCAGCTAACTTACCTCACATGGTTCTTGTGAGGATAAAAATGGAGAGGGCAGAAATTTGTATGTGACCTTGAAGAAAAGGTGGGATATAAATGTAATAACTTAAGTAATAAATATATATTACTGTGGAGGGCAGATACAAATGAGCGAAATTGAGAGGAGAGGGAACTTTGAACATACATGTTTTGGCCATATTGACAATTGCTGTCACAAATTGTGAATGCTAAATTTAGAGTTCTGGTATTGCTATAAGTAATCCTATGCTTATTGTTTGAAATTAAGGTATTGTTTCCTCTAGCAGACACTGAAATATTAGTGGCCATTGGCTGCATTTTATAATATGAATTTATTTGAATTTTATTTATTTATTAATATCAAAAACTGAACCAATATGAAAACTTGAAGAGTGGGAGGGGGATACACCTAACCAGCTGGAGGAAAACAGGCTGCAATCTTCTCAGTGGAATTTAAAAATGCCAGGTGCCGGAATCAGGCAAATTAGATTTACAGATTGTGAGAGCATCTTCCATGCTACAACAGGGTTTCAATCAGCACAAATTCCTCCACCTTCAGAGGAGATGACAGGAGCAGCAGCATTGGGAACCAAAAATGAGCAAGGGAGGCTTTCACAGCCTGTTTACCAGCTTTCCCTGCCAAAACATTTCCTCCTTCCAGTAAATCTAGAATTTACAGATAAAAGCATCCCTTCAGTTATGCAGTATGTTTTTGTGGTAGCAAACTGTTTTAGAGAAGTGGCAATAATGAGGGATTAAGTGTGTTTTCTCAACAGCAGCCCAAAGTATGCTAATGCTATATATTCAAAGAAGGCTCTGTCCATTGTAGACAGAGTGTATTTATTCCACGAATAAAGGCATGTGAAACCAGTCTGAAATGAACAGATAATAATGAAGTTTCCATGTTTTGATTTTAGCTTTCCTTCATAGGAGACACAAGATTGCTGAATCTGAATTTGAAAAATCTGGGTTCAGATTTATGCTCAGCTATGAACAGAAAGGCTGATCCTCGAACCAGACACAGTCAGCATTATTTTATTTTATTTATTAAATTCATCAGTCACTTTATCTTGCCAAGGGCAAGGGCAACCCAAAGCGACTTACAACCAAACAAAAAGAAAATAAAACCTACCTAGCAAAGAATATTAAAATTAAAATCACAAAACATACCAAGATAGAAGCAAACAAATGCAAATGAAATGGCAACAAGATCTAGAAACTGAAGATAACCAGGAAAATCAACATTCAAATCAAAGGCCTGTCTGGACAAAGAAGATTTCAAGAGACACCAAAATGCCACCAGAGGAGCAGTGGTCAAACAGATCTTATGTTGCAAGGAGTTCCAAATGTGGATAACAAAACTGAAAAAGCCATCTTCTGATCTTGCCAACAGCACTTCAAGCAATATGTAGACCAAACACACCTTTAAACACACAACAATCAAGCAAATTATGATTGCAGATTGTGAGGACATATTGTATGCTAAAATAATCAGTGAAAGTGGGACCTGCCTCTGTCCTCTAAGCAGTGTCTGCAACTCTTCCTCGCTTCATCCAGTTCTGTGTTTCTGTGACTTCTATAGCTACTGACAATGCTTGGTCCTCTTTGGACTCTTTTTAGGCGTGATAAAGATTGCTTTCTTTAAGAAAGAAAGAAAAGTATATATTGTTCTCCTCACAGTTTCCCCAAGCATGCTGATACCTCCTTCTAGTTTCTCTGTGATCCCAGTTTGGCTAAGATCCTACTGACACTCACTATGTGAGTTTGCTATAAGAAGGAACAGTAACAATTTAATGATACTCCATCACATGCCACTAGGAAATCCTCAGAATCTCCCTGGAACTATTTGTGTCCCTGTGTGAAGGTTGTTAACACAGGACAGAAAAGGGAAGGGAGTATATTTTATATTAAACATGCTTTCTATACAATGTAGGCATTACACACTTTTGTGTGGAATGGCAAAACAACATTTAGCTTGATGTGTGAAAATAGCATGTTGCTTTTAGCAGGATCATACCCCCTCTAAGGGACCAGGTCCATAGTCTAGATCAGTGTTTCTCAACCAGTGTGCCTCCAGATGTTTTGGGACTACAACTCCCATCATCCCTAGCTAGCAAGACCACTGGTCAGGAATGATGGGAGTTGTAGTCCCAAAACATCTGTAGGTTGAGAAACACTGGTCTAGATCCATCTCAGTCACTAAAGGCCTGGTGACCTCAACGGCTAGGAGTGCCATAGTTGGACATCTACAGCTGTTTCAGGACCAAGATTGCCTGACCACTGTCATCCATGTGTGGGTAATCTCACCAGAGCAGACTATCACCACTAAGGCTTTTTTCCAGCAGGAACTCACCAGAACTGAGTTCTGGCACCTTTGTAGTGAGTTCTAGCACCTCCTTGGTGCATTGTAGCATCTTTTAATGTTGCTGCCAGAACGGCGCTCATAGCTGTGCTTTGGAGGCTTTTGGCAGTGCTGCAATCGCTGCAGCATCAGACGTTGATGGCTCCCTTTAAAAAAAGCTCAACAACTTAGAGTGGGAGATCCTGCACCTCTTTTTCTAGAAAAAAATCACTGATCACCATCATGTTACACTGCTGCTGAAAGAATTGAGCTGCCTGCCAGTTAGCCACTGAGACAAGTACAGCTTGGGACTTGGATATCTAAAGGATCATTAAAGGTAAAGGTACCCCTGACCGTTAGGTCCAGGCGCGGACGACTCTGGGGTTGCAGCGCTCAGACAGATGCTCCAACAGATGGCCGCGGGGGGGGGCAGTATTTGTACCCAGACAGCTTCTGGGTGATGTGGCCAGCATGACCAAGCCACTTCTGGCGAACCAGAGCAGCGCACAGAAATGCCGTTTACCTTCCCGCCGGAGCAGTACCTATTTATCTACTTGCACTTTGACATGTTTTCGAACTGCTAGAGCTGGGACCGAGCAACGGGAGCTCACCCTGTCACGGGGATTCAAACTGCCAACCTTCTGATCGGCAAGCCCTAGGCTCAGTCATTTATACCAGAGCGCCACCCGCGTCCCTAAAGGATCATTATATACCCTTCTATATCTAAACAATTACTATGCTCTGCAGAAGATGTATGGGAGGTCTGTTCTTTATTATATAAGAACTGGGGTGTTAGTGTGCTGGCACCTACGCTTCTTTAATTGTGTTTTCCTTCTCTATTGTGTTTTCCCCCTTTGTTCTTTCAATGAGGCTTTTAAGTGGAGACCCCTGTCTGCATCTGTATTGGATTTTTGATTCATTTATATATGGAATCATTTTCTTTGCATCGTGTGTGTGTGTGTTTGTGTGTGGTGTTCTTTTACATAAAAAACTGTTTTTAATTGTTTTTACACTTTTCGTGTGTTATGGTTATAACAGTTGTATTTGTTTTATAACTGTACATGTTACTGTTGTTACGACTTCATGGTGAAGGCCAGGTAAGAAATCAAATCTATCAATAAATAAGTGTTATTACAATTCAAAAGATCAACACTTGCTAAGAATGAGCAAATTGCCATTACTCTGAAACACACATATCTGTTTGAAGTGTACAAATAAAAAATAGGATGCAATTTAAAAGTTACTGTGGTCTCTGAAGTTTGAGAGTACGAAGCGCACATTCCCCAGGGCCAACACTCTTTTACAGCTCCATCACTACTGGGGTCCTAAACATATAATTCTTGTCTTCAGTCTGAAGGGCAGTTCCTATGGGATGCCTTCCTTTGCACAAAAATAAGCAGCTGCAAAGTTTTGAGACAATGCAGGTAATACTTTTCCAAAATCACCTTTTAACAGACCATTGGGATTTCCCCAGATACCTGTGTGAAATATCTATTCACTGAGTAGAAACCCTGGTATAATGTGTACTATCCTAATGACATTTGTTTATTCATTTTCAGCCTGAATGGAAAGTTCTGTGTATCTGTGTATCATATCTGTGACTCAGAAGGTGTGGTATTTTTCCTACATAGTTATGTTTCGTTACAATTATGTCATGAAGGTGTTTTTTTGGGGGGAGGAGTTGTGGGAGTAGGCTGCCTGTGAAAGCCTTCTAACCGCTGGATCCAACTAATATTAAAATATAAACTAGACTAGTTCCTTTGTTGAGGTGATAGCCTGCCAGAGTTCCTTACCATTGTGTAAGAGATAGTGATGCACCATGCAAGACTTCTGTTTTTATGTATTTAGCATTAGGGTCCAAAGTGGCCAGTTTATGATTGGTCATTGACTTGATAATCCATTCAAACCTACTGGACCATAATTATAGGTCACATTCCAGCAGAAATATGCTGACTGACTAGAGAATCCTGCTGAACAGAATATAAGGTCAGCCTCAGCGCTGTATGAGCATCAGAGGGATAACCTTTGCAGGACTATGAAGAGGGTCAGTAAGGGACTTAGGAAGTGGCTCCTCAGATGCAGAAGAAACCTGCACAAAAAGAGCCTGGTATATTTATTTATTTATTTAAATTTATATCCTACCCTTCCTCCCAAAGATGCCCAGGCCAACAGACACCGAACAGATTAAAATACTATTAAATATAAAGCAAACCTTTTTTTAAAAAAAAAACCCACCTAAAACCTTTGAAAACATTAGGAATTCATAAAACTATGTAAAACAGTCACATTAATAACAATTAATACCACTAATTTCAAGGTTTCCAGGAACAGTGTCTTTCAGTCATCAGATGCCCAGGTAAACAGAGATGTTGTTTAGTTCTTCATAAACGTTAATAATGAGGAAGACAGATAACACTTCATCAGGGAGAGCATTCCACAAACAGGGCACTACCAAGAAGGTCCTGTCACTGGCGGAAGAAGAGGAAAGTGGGGGGAGTGCCCCACCCCTTGCAGCGCGATCCCGGTGGGGTTCCATTGCGGCTGCCCCCCACCCACACTGGGCACCCCACCCATGCAGGCAGTGGCACCCCGCCCCCCAGGGTGCATGCCACGCCCCTTTGGGCGATGTGCCCTGCCCTCCCCCGGTGCCGGAGCATGAAGTTCCGCCACTGGGTCCTGTTATGGTTTAACACCACCCACCTGCCAATCACATGCTGTCAATATGACATCATGTAAAGTGTTTCCTTTTGGTTGGCCTGAATTCAAGTCAGTTTTAAAAGGGGGGGGGCAAAAAAATCTGTTGTGCAGTTTGGCTCCACTCGGAGCCTCTAATCATTCCACCTGAGTGGAGCTGATCACAGGAGTGCTTCTGTTTGGCATCAGATTTAAAAAGTGCCAAATGCAAACCATATTTGCAGGTGAATAACTGGAAGAATCAGGCGTCCAATGAATCCTTTACCTATCCCACTCCACACTTTATATAGTCTACATGTGATATTGGTGGCTCAGGGAAAACAGCCTCACAGGCCAAATTAGGGCTATTTTGGCCTGAAGGCTGCAAGTGCCCCATCCCTGTCTCTGGGGAAATTCACTGAGTCAATTATTTAAAAACACATTCTAATGAGATCCAGCTAGCCTTTGATCTTGTCCAGTATTCCAATAAATATTTAAGGTAACTGACCACAAAGTCTGAAAGAAATTGTTTGCCAAAAAAAGACCACAAAAATTGACCACAAAGGTGTGAGGGGGGAAAATGCTTGCCAAATACTTTGTGGTAAAGGAATTAAAACACATCTGAACAGATCTCAGACCCTCATACTTCTTGCCATAGATAAACTGAATGAAATTTTGAATTCCATTGTTCATTTTTCTAATGAAGCTTTTGGTTAAAAAAAATAAATGAATCAAAAGTCTCCACCTGGGGTTATACATCACTTTCTATAAGCACCTGTGTTCAATTAAATTATTACAGCCTTTCATACAAATTTACTAGTGACCATAAGAGAAATGAAGTTATCAGAAAATACTGTGTCAAACGTTTCTGATCTGATACAAAGGAGATTAGTACATGACATTAAAACAGAAGGAGAACTACAGCACTAATACATCACCTTGGTTTCCTGCTGTCAAACAGATTAACAAGGAGACAGAGCAATAACTTATTCATGCAAACACGCTTATTTACTTCATTAGATAAATGCTTGGTGTATTCAAGGTTTTATTTTCTTTTGGCATTCAGCACTAAGTGCTGCTGATTCTTTTTAAATGACCTTGCCACTGGGTCCATAAACTATCCCATGAAAGCAATTGCATCCAAGGAGCATTGGACATACGAAATGCATTTTACCATAACTACGTGTAACCACATGCCAATATATAGACACACTAATTTTGGCAACTGGTTTCAGCAACCCCCCAAGGGGACTGCTGAACTTGATGCTTAATACAATGCCACTTGGTGGAAAAGATGATTGCTTCCTATTATTTTCCAGAGGAGGAAAATAAAAATGAAGTCCCCAGAGAGCTGTTTACAATATTACTGATAAACTCCTTCAAAGAGAAAGAGAGAGAGCACTTAGACATAAATGTGATATCCCTGTTAAATGCTACAATCTGCAAGTTTGAAATAGCATGATATAACTCTATGTAGCGCTGCTAAGAAAAGACTGGTTTGCGACATGTACGCAGAATGTATGAGAGTATCTTGGTTGTTGGAACATTAGTACCTCAGTCCTTAACTTGTAGACAATGATGACAGCAGAAATTGTAATTACCTAGCTTGGTGTATGAATGTGTGCAGTTCATAATGCTCTGCTGGAATACAAACGTAGTTGTATTTCCTCTAGAAGTTGTTTCTAGTTCAAAATGTCAAATGAGACTGTGCAGGATTTCAGGTCCTGTAAAGCAGGGAAAGCAACATCCTGCCCTCCAGATGTTGGATTTCAAGTCCCACTAGTCTCAGTCAGCATGGTCAGGGGTGATGAGAGTTGCAGTCTATCAAAAGGTATCATGTTGACTACCCCTGCTGTAGAGGATCTGTGCATTTTGAGTTCCTTTTACAGATGTTTGTTCATGCTTAGTGTTTGGATGTTTGGGGTGGGTTTATGCAACATCTGTCAGGATTGGCAGTGCAATTCCAGAGTGTGGGCAGTAGTTGTCACACACTTCTGAGTGACAGGGAGGTCTTCTTGAGAAGATGTACCACTTTCCCCTTCAAAGCAGACAGCACAATTCCCTGCCACATGGAAGCATCTGCACCACTAATAACTGGGCCCATCCATTGAACTTACAAGCCAAGATAGGAAAGGGTTGAGAGTACTTTTTTATTTCTTTCATACAGTCCTATGCCATCTTAAAGCAAAATAAAAATAAAATAAATGCATTTTTGCAACCCTGTTACTTGCCACCTCCATAATACATTACTTTAATATATTGTTTGCTTTTAAAAACCAAACTCAGGTGAGCCATCTAACTTGTCCATGCACACAATTACTTCAAGGTTGCTAATATATTTATCCCTGGAAGCCTTTTTACTTTCTTTCCCCAAGGAAAACATATGACATTTTAAAAAGCAACGGAGTTAAACACACACACACACACAGCTACTTTCCAGTATTAATTTAGATCTCTCTTGTATACAGAAACATGCATTTGTACCATTTGGCCTACATGATGTTCTAGAAAAAAGATATTTGGCTGACTTTCCTTTCATTATTGCAAAATTATATTACTAAATTATGCTAATGCCTAACATAGTATTTCTAGAGATGACTATCTTTTTGCTACAATACCTGCTGCTTTTCTGGTCCCATAGAAGTTTACACAAAAACACACTAGCAAAATTGTCAGTGCAAAATTGCATTCCAATGAATTAGGTTCCATTAATGAACCAATTTAATTTAATGAAAACCATCTTCTTAAAGTAAGTTGTTTTACAATGCTAATGATAATACAATGCCATATTCTTGGACTGGATTTGAAATGTAGTATGCCGTATTATACTAAGCTAAATATTTAAACCCCATATAACCACAATTTACAATAGAAATTTGAGGGAAGCAGTGTTCTCCAAACCCTTTGCATCCGCCTGTGGGCTTCAGAGAGGACATGTTTCAATTCCACTTCAAATCCTGAAGCGTTAATCAATGAAGGTCCTGGTAGCTACCAGGAGTGGCTTGCTGGTTGAGGGGGAGCTGCCTCAATAGCCTCCTATAATCAGAGGTACTACAACTTACTGGGAGGGGGAGGGGGGTATGTTGGGGAGGTGAGAGTTGTGTGAATGCCCTGGCAGGAGGGCTGGTTTGGCTCTGCCAATGTGTGATAACTGAATGAACAAGTTCTCATGCAATAGTGAAATTTTCTGTGCTTGTTTCTTTCTCAACTGGACATGCTGAAATATTAACCACATCCAGTTGCTACAAAGAATTCCCCACGAAGCATGTATGTACAATAATGATTCAGATGTGCACACAGATTAAAACTTTGGAAGAGTTTCATTGCTATAGTTACTCCACCAGCATGTGGGGAACTGGAAACAAATCTATGAAAGTGAAAGTTTTGCATATCCCTATGATGCGTCCAAGTTTAAGCTCTGTCTGTTAACAACTAAATTTGCAACTTTTCAAAAGGTGTTGATGTTGGGAAAACTTTATTTTACAATTTGGGGGGGGACGATGACATTTATTTGCATTTTAAATTAAAACAGCATTTAAAAACTACTTTTTTAAAAAAGTTGTCAGTATTCCTACCCAATGAATAAGGCATGCTAATCTCACCATGCTACTTTGTGTCAAGCGCTGGCTAGGAATTTTGAAACTGACAGCAGGCTGTGCTACCATCTGGTGTCTGGTGATGTGTCTTGAATGTTTCCTCTAAACAATAGGCTTTATCACCCCCAAATTTAGAATGAATTGATTTTGGCAGATTTTGTGCTATTAAAAACTTCATACACATGCACACACACAATTATGCTCAACAGGACCTTTTAACTCATTGTGCCTTGCAAAGATAGCCAAGCTTCACTGCCCAGAGAAGTAAGAGACAGGAAATATGTTTAAAAGGTTGTATGAATGTAATCTAAGGCTACAGAAAATTATGTTTGTACCTAGACAAAAAGAAAAAGAAAAAGCTAAGAGTTTATGTTATTTAACTTACTTATTCAATCTATTTGATAGATATAGTGTTACAAAGAGCTTAAGGGGAGCCATATATTAATTTAAGATTGGATGCATTTATTGAGATAGGAATGTGACAGAAGCAAAGGATGTAGACATCACCCCATATAAACTTACTCTGTAAGTGGCCAAATGCCGGCAGGCTATAAAATCCATGATTTAGAAAGAATAAGAGCTTGCATTTATTGCTTCCTTTATACTTTCTCTAAATCCTGGCAAGTGAAATGACCTAGACAACTGTGTATTTTTCATATTTAGTTTATAGTTTCAGCTTGACCAACAACACAAAGCTACAAGGGCTGTAAACTTTGCAGGTTTAACTGTGAGTGTGTTTTGAAACATATGATCTTGAATTTTATGTGAATGAAATGATCTACTGTATTTCCTATATAATTTGTTTGTTTGTTTGTTTGCTTGCTTACAAAATTCTGTTTATTTTTTCTGGTGGAATGAATTTTAAATTATTATTATTATTAAAATGGTTCATGCCATCTTTAAATGTAGTGCATTTGTGATTTCTCCTGTGAACAAAAGTCAATTTGAGGAATGTCATGAGAGGAAAGATGCTGACATTTACAGCAATCCTTGAACAGTCCTTTACTATTTCAGTAGAATTATTTATCAGGCAGCACAGGCCTTGATGTTTACAAACATTATCTTCTTATATGTGTTAAGTATTATCTACAGCAGGGGTGTCAAACTCAAATTCATCGGGGGCCGCATCAGCAGTTTGGTCACCCTCAAAGGGCCGGTTGTATCTGTAGGACTATGTGTCCACTCTTTATTATCATAAATTATTGTCACTGCATTCAATTATTACTGTTTTTTGTAATAATGTAAGTAATAACTAGCTCTGAAAGCAGAAACATAGTCAGAATAATGGCAAGTAGATATTCAAATGTACAATTATTGTACAATTTATTGAAAAATGATTTTTGGTAACTGCACTGGGTGGTGGAGGCTCGCTAGGGTTTCATGCAGGACCTTTGCAGAGCTACTAGTACCTGGAGATGCTGGGGTCCTTCTGCATGCAGAACAGATGTTCTGCCAGTGAGCCACCACCCTTCACCAAAGGGACTGGCTGAGGTTGACTCACTGGAGCTGCTCTCCTGGTTCCAGGGTTTAAGGGCCAGAAGTATAAAGCAGCATCCTATGTTTCTGAGGAGAGGGAGAGGGAGAGGGAGGGGAGGGGAGGGGAGGGAGGAAGGAAGGAAGGAAGAAAAGAGGGAGTGGGAGGGAGAGAGGAAGGAAGGAAAGAGGGGAGAGAAAGAAGAGTAGGAAATAAGGAAGGGAATAAAGAAGGAAAGAAAAAGAAAGAGGGAGAGAAGACGGAAAGGGAGAAAGAAGGAAGGAAGTAGAGGGAAAGAAAGAATAAGAATGAGGGAGAGGAAGAAAGAAAGATGGGAAGGACGGACGGAAGGACGGAAGGAAGGAAGGAAGGAAGGAAGAAAGAAAAGAGGGAGCAGGAGGGAGAGAGGAAGGAAAGAGGTGAGAGAAAGAAGAGTAGGAAAGAAGGAATAAAGAAGGAAAGAAAAAGAAAGAGGGAGAGAAGACAGAGATAAA
Source organism: Zootoca vivipara (assembly GCF_963506605.1). Lineage (NCBI taxonomy): Eukaryota > Metazoa > Chordata > Lepidosauria > Squamata > Lacertidae > Zootoca > Zootoca vivipara. The sequence goes on along the minus strand of NC_083278.1, from coordinate 54,055,369 downwards.
GAAGGAAGGAAGGAGAGGGAAAGAAAGAATAAGAACGAGAGAGAGGAAGAAAGAAAGGGAAGGGGGGTCGCCGCCTTGATTCAGCGGCAGAAAAGAGTGCGAAGGGACCCCCCCCCCGGCCCCAGCTGTTTGTCGGTGCTTTGTCAGCGCAGCGCTTCAGCAGCAAGGTCCCGCTGGCTGGGGCGCTCGGCGGGCCACATGATGAGGTCTGGCGGGCCGGATTTGGCCCCCGGGCCTTGTGTTTGACACCCATGATCTACAGTAACAGAGAATCCAATCCTTTAAACCTAGAAGGAGCTTTTCGAAATCCTTCCACAGACACCAGCCAGCAGGCAGCACTAAAGGTAGATTACTTGGCGATGAAGAAAGGGGATTCTTCCTGGACTTAGGTTAATTGGCTGATGGGAAGCTGTTACAATGATTCCTTAAAGCCAGCTGTGAAGATCAAGAGTTTGACCTCACAAATGTTTGAGACAGACCCCTTTCACCCAAGGCTGTTCTTACACACAGCTACTATTTTCAAGCTTCTTACCCTACCTAACACACACACACACACACACACACACACAGAAACTCACACACCCTCACTGACAATTTTGTATCAAATCTTGCCAACACATATTAAGCTGATCTCTGAAAAGCTAAGTTCTATCTATCTGTTTATACATGCATATTTCACACAAAACTTTATACTAGGGTTGTGCACTGATCAAACAAATTGGTTTAATCCCCAAGTTTTGCACTTTGAAAAACAGATCACCTGAATCCGAAGTGCTTAATGGACTACCCGATTCAACTTTGGATCTGTGCAGTACTGGGCAATCAAAAGTATGGTTTTAGCTCCTACCAGCACCAGAACATTTTTACATAAACCAATGGAATTACCCTGCATGCAAATTACAAAAAGTAGGTAAAGGTAAAGGTACCCCTACCATTAGGCCCAGTCACGGACGACTCTGGGCGCTCATCTTGCTTTACTGACTGAGGGAGCCGACGTTTGTCCACAGACAGCTTCTGGGTCATGTGGCCAGCATGACTCAGCCGCTTCTGGTGAACCAGAGCAGGGCACGGAAACGCTGTTTACCTTCCCACCTTCCCGCCGGAGTGGTACCGGTACCTATTTATCTACTTGCACTTGATGTGCTTTCGAACTGCTAGGTGGGCAGGAGCTGGGACCAAACAATGGGAGCTCACCCTGTTGCGGGGATTCGAACTGCCAACCTTTGGGTTGGCAAGCCCTAGGCTCTGTAGTTTAGACCACAGCACCACCCGCATCCCAAAGCACTACCCACGTCCCAAAAAGTAGATAAAACATGCCAAATTTCAGACTAATAGGTTCAGGGTGGGTAGGTGGTCTACTGGTGGCCAATTTTTATGTTATTGTAGTAGTTAAAAGTAAAATCCACCAGGTGGTTCAACTGGAAACCTGCTAAAGATGCCTAACTTTGTAAGAGATTCTTTACCAGTTTTCTGTCAAATATTGAAATCAGTCTAGATTTGGTTTGCTTGCTGCTAGGGCAAATGGATCCATCTGACTTATTTATTGAAAAGAGAACCTTCAGCTTTTCCACTGCAATCCAATGTTGACTGAAAGCTGGCATACAAAACTGCAGCCTTTTCTCATTGTGAAAGGGTCAGGTAAACCTACTTATCACAATCAAGTAGTCAAAGCAGGCAAAAATATGGAAGGAGGATAGTCCTACGTATCAACTCTAAGAGGCAAGAACAACAGGCAGACATCTGAAGGTTTGTCCAAAATCTGTTTCAGAGATTTGTCCACTTTTAATTGCATTTTAATACCACCCGTTAGATCTGCATTACCCCAGCTCCACAACCACTGAAGCACCTAAATATTGTCAAAATATTAGGAAGGGGTTTGTGAACCAACACACAACTCAGAATAGCAATAACCATGGCCAATATAGGGCCTGTGAGAGAAATAGAGATAAACTAGCATGGGAAGTGCCTACAGCAAAATCCAACAAATATGTGATCCATCTGTACTGAGCATTAACTGAGATTTATTCTTGTGTTGTAGGGTTAAATGTGTGTCTCATTCAAAAATGACCCTAACATCAGTCGGTAGTTATTAGCATAACGTGGATTCAATCTACGTCAGCTTCCTGGAAGGTTTGTTCTTGAACAGAGCTCGTTCTTCACTGATTTCCTGTGCCATTTATTTCATAGCAGAAGACACTCGCACTGCATTCCCCCCCCCCTCACAAAATACTTCCCAGGATTTGAGCTTTTTAAGAAAGAAAAAATCTGCAATTGATCACAACGGATTATATTGCTTTAAACGTAATATGAATACCGCAGGGTTTGTGGTCTTTTCCTATGAAATCTTATTCTTGCCTTCCAAGTACACTATTCCTCTAGGGCTAATAGCTGATACTGTTAATCAATCTGCAGCGAAAGAAGTTACATTGAATCTCTTTTGCCATTTTGTTTCCCTTCAGACAGTTTGGAGAGTTCATTTCAGAGCTCTTTGCACACCCACCCCACTCGCCACCCAAAAGACTGTCCCAATGCTTGTGTGAATGAACTGCTGCTCCCATTATGGGTAATCCATATTAACCTTTGTAATTCCAGACATGGCAGCAACAGAAAATGTGTGCCCACCAACAAAGGCGGCAGGATTAAACTACTTATGCCTCACACATACATTAAATGATTAGAATCCAGTAATGTGAATTTTGACAAGCAGAAGCTATTGTTTATAATGCATATATATATATATATATATATATATATATAAAGAGAGAGCACACATGCACATAACCTGCAAATAAAGACAGAATATTTTTACTGCTGATTATGTCAAAGTTTCATTAGGCTTGAACACCATTAGTTACACTTGCAATAGAGGGGGAACTGTTCAGTGAAGCCAATACATGCATAATTTTTTAAAAAGATGGATCTGGATGTCTTCCCAGGTCATACATCTGCCCCATTAATTAGCTAACTTACACTGAGCTGACCTCTCTCTGACTTTTTCTGCAAATGTATTTCTGTCAACAACAACAAAATCAGTAACATAATAGTTTTCAAACCATTGCAAACTCTTACAAAAATAAAGCAACAACCAAATATGCAATACTCTCTTTACAACAATACATCTATGCCAAGATTTGGCTATATGAGGGAAATGAACTGTGCTTTTCGGCTGGATGCATGCATGTGATACTTAAATATTACAGCTTTGTGTCAAGTCAAGTCAAAGTTTATTGCGTTAGCCATATAGCCATAGCACATATAAAAGATCAAACAGGCAACTGTCACACCACCACATAGAATACAACAAATACAACTATAACATTAAATATAAAATCCAGCTGAGTGCGACTGGTAAGGTAAAAGATAAAGCAAGGCGTGTTGACTGTGAGTATAACAGGGGTTTACATAGGACTAGGGCTGGGCAAGTTAGCCAAAAAGGTGGCCCTGAGTTTCAGGGCCTGTAAAATGTAGGTGGCCACATTGCGTGAAACCAAGGCTTTGGGGTCTACCAATAGGTACTTCAAGCGGTCGATGTCCCGTGTGAAGGTCGTCGGGATTAAAGGGAGAAGCCTGGATCTAACTGAGGCATATAAAGGACAGTAAAAGAAAAAGTGTATATAGTCCTCAATCTTTCTCTCATTGCATGGGCAGAGTCGAAGGTTCAATGGTGTGTTGGGGAAAACGCCACGAAAGAATGCTGTGGGGATGACGTGGAATCGAGCTAGTGTGAAGGTCCTTCTTAACGTGGGGTTTGTCAGATCACTCAGTTAGTGGGCCAGAGATCTAACTGCCTTCACATGGGGAAGCCACGTGGAGAGTTTGGCTGCTTTAGATTGTGCTAGATCGAAAGCTTCATCCCTAGCTAGGATCCAACTGTGGATTTTTCGTTTTCCCATGAGGTCAGGGCAGCAAAGTCTGGAAGGGAGTAGCGGTCACAGATGAATTCCATGGCCTTAGACCAGGTACTGCTGTCGGTAAGGGCTGTAAAGGCTTGTTTAACTAGTCGGGAGTTTTGAATTTCTGCAAGGGATTTGTAGTAGATAAAAATAAAGTAAAAATAAAGCAACAACCAAATATGCAATACTCTCTTTACAACAACAATACATCTATGCCACGATTTGGCTATATGGGGGAAATGAACTGTGCTTTTCGGCTGGATGCATGTATGTGATACTTAAATATTACAGCTTTGTGTGGTTGTCTGGCATGTGAAATATCAATCTCTCTTATTCACCACCTGTGGGAAGAATATCATTTAGAAGTCCAGGAGGAACGCAGGAGAATACAGCTTCACGATTTTCTTCAGAGCAGAGAGTACTGCCAGAGAGTACTTGGTAACTGATAGAGCTTCCTTGCTCCAGCAAGTGAACAAGGTGATAATGAGGCTTTCAAGGCTATTTCTGACATATTAGCATAGAGGAAGCAAAGGCTAGATACTTTCCATTTGATGGCATTCTTACTACATGCTATGCTTAAATAGTAATACTTGCAATATTAATTGCATTTCAAATTAAATGGAAAAGGGTGCATTTCAGGTCTTTTGCGGTATGTTTTATGTATGGCAGGTGAACCTGTGCAGTCAGAAGTAAGCACCGGTGAGCACAGTGAAGCTTACTCCCAGGAAGCTATGTGCAGAATTGCACTGGGCCATTATAGTATGACAGGTTGTTCTTTGGTATGTATTTCACATATTGTATCAACACAGTCGCCTGAAATCTCTTTGTGGGCTTGTCTCGCCTTGAGGACATGGCTTATAGGGGCTATCACCATGACATTGGGTACTTCAGATTTACCACTGCACCTCAAGAGAAGACATTTCCAATCTTAGCCACAATGAAAAATGAACCAAGGGCACAATCCAATGCCCTGACCCCGGAATAAATTTTTGGGGGTGGGAGCTACAGGAAGGAGGAGATAAAAGGTGCAGTTCCATTGTGTGAGCAGAAGTCTGTTCATGCCTCGACAACACTCACTCTCATTCATGGATTTCACCCTAAGATTGTAAATTCCAAATACTGTTAGATGTTATAAGTCCTCCTTTCCTTTGTTACTGCTGTATACTGTGGTAGGCTGCATCTGCCACTGTTCATACCACTGTCTGGGTTCCAAAGAACTGCACATTTAGGCTTGAGTTTCGCAAATAGCAGCTCCTCCCTTATCCCAATCATGGCAAACCTTTTACTATATATGGAATATGTAAATAAAAATAATTCACTATATATTTTGTAGGGGACATGGTGTACCTACAATACCATGGTATACCTACAATAACTTTTCTAATCCGGGCAATTATGTTAAACAGTACCTCTGTTGATTGGCTTATTTCATAATGCCCCCCCCAATCTAATAATGACAAAATTTAAGCAGCCCCATTTAGGTGGAACAGATATCATGTATATTTCAGCTTCTGCTACTCTGTCAATATTTGTTTGGTGTACAATGCTCTATATGCTGTAGTGCAGGGGTAGGCAACCTAAGGCCCGCAGATGCGGTCCAATCGCCTTCTCAATCAGGCCCGCGGACAGTCCGGGAATCAGCATATTTTTACATGAGTAGAATGTGTGCTTTTATTTAAAATGCATCTCTGTGCTATTTGTGGGGGCTGCCTGGTGTTTTTACATGAATAGAATATGTGCTTTTAAAAAAATGCATTATTTGTGGGGCATAGGAATTTGTTCACCGCCCCCCCAAAAAATATAGTCCAGCCCACCACATGGTCTGAGGGACGGTTGGCCAGCCCACAGCTACAAAAGGTTGCTGAACCTTGCAGATGCAGAATAGGGCTTGCAATCTGCAACAGACAGAGAAAATGGGTATGTGGGGACCATTGGGGTTTTCTATGTGAGGAATGTTCATCAGTGTTCAAGGTTACCAATGAATTTTTTAGCTGTTTATTTGTATTTTTCAAGGTGCAAGTCATAAATTTTGACCTTGTGGAGGTGTAGCAGCTGCTACTTAGGCTAAGCACTTCTTTGTTGGCATGAGTGTCTTAGGAATGAAGAGTAAATCAAACATTTTACAAGGCCACAATCAAACACTTGCACCAGCTGCCCGCAACATGATGCTGCCTTTTGCAATGTTGCACAGGTGGCTTGCACGCTACCTTCCAAGAACTTATTGCTGTCATGTGAAGTCTATTAAGGACTTAAATAGATGGTAGCAAAAGTAAACTGAAAAGGCACTTTGAATCTGAGGGGGGGGGCATTTTCAGCTAAGAAACTGTCCTCTGCGATTCATTTCTGTAGATCTGTGTGTACCAACCCCCAAATGTCCCCATTGCTAGTATTAGCATCATCCAAAGGTTTCATTGTACAAGAGAAGAAGAGGAAGTAGGTATTATTTACTCACCTAAAACATGTTACATTTTGAAACCAACGTTCACTGAAAATAAAGACCTGGCCACCCCATGGGTTTGATTGAGACCATTTCAGTATGCTTCACTAGGCACTTTATATGGTTAGGTTGCTGCCTCTCTAAAATGACTGATTTTGTCAAATACCCTCTTTAGCTGGAGGGCATTCAAATATATTTGCTAGCAAAGGGGTTAATGGATTCAGCCTTTGAAAAATGTACTTCTTTAAATGCTTATAATATGATGGATAGTTAACTGCATGCACATTGGTAAACAGAGGTGAAAAAACAAATTAATTGGAAGGTATAGAGTTTATTGTTTGCTTGCCATTTGATAGATGGGTCTCATTATTTTCCTTGGGTAGACAAAGCCATAACAGTTTCCTGAGAAAGGAGAAGTGGCAGCTCCAGGAAACTGCTTACAGATGGACAGCCAGCAGGCTAAAAATATTACTTCTGTCCACCTCATCAATAAACCGACTCCATGCAGAATGGCAATTATTCTTTTCCTGCTTGGGCTGCCCTTTATGAGGCATAAAGAATGTTATTGATAATAGAGGAATGTACAACAAAATATATACAGTAACGCAAACTCATTTGCTATGGTAAATCTATATTGGGTAGCTGTGCAACCTTTTTATGCCATTATTTAAGGTGGCAGCATGCACTTGTCAATGTCCAAAGGGATTATGCTGAGCCTGTATTTTGTTACTAACCCATTAATGATTAATGATACAGATTTATTATTTGCCTATATTTAGATACCGTGTGTTCCACATGGAAAAAGCACCGCTGCCTTTCCAACACCCTCCTTAACGTCAACATATTTAAGTGGTACAAGGACATACCTTTATAGTCTTTGTTGATGCAAACAGAGTGTAGTTGCGCAAAGAACTTGAGTGACTGCACAGAACGGAAAGTTTAGAATACTGAATGAGGATACTCCCTAGTTTAAGTGCAATGTCATTAACTGCCCCCTAAATCAGATTGTACATCTCTACAAAAGCATAGTTTCTGAGCATATACAGCTCTATGATTTCCCACACAGTATCTCTGTTTCTTTAGAATCATGGGCTTTGCAAGAAGTGACACTGTTGAAAATGTTCCCTGTGGAGCACCAAAGAGCGCCTGATTTTTGTTGTTTTGTTGTTGTAGCACAGCATTGGAAGGTTTTTTTTAAAAGTTGAAATTAGAAGTTTCATCTAACTTTTTAAAGAATCCTACACTGTTCTGCTTTAACAGGAACAACAGAGTTCTTCAGAACTCTGCAGGCAGTATTCTGGAAAGTTTCACGTGGCAAGGTCTATCAAAGAGCTGCAAAGCCTATTGGAAGGCACAAAGAAACCACTAGAAAATAGGCCAATATGAAGCTGCAACATATTTTTTTAAATGTACAAGCAGGGATGCACACACCTTCACCAGCTCTTAATTATTTTAAAAAGAAGAAATAGATAACCCACTTCTCTGCATAAGGGAATATCCCTTGACCTATTTTTCATCAAAATGGCAAGCAAATCTGGAGGAATACCAGTGCATGTAAATTTCATCCACTTTGGTCCAAAGGGGAAAAGGTATCAACCCCATTATAATGAAGGGGGAAACACAGCCTTGTTTTATACAATGTGGCTCACAAGACAAAACACAGGTTGAGGCAGGGGTAGTCAACCTTTTTATACCTACCCCCCACTAATGCATCTTTCTTGATGGTAAACTTTCCATACGCCCTCCTGAAGGAGGATTCAGCTTGCGTTGTAGAACCCTCTACCGCCCACCTAGAATCCTGAAACGCCCATTAATGGGCGGTAGGGACCAGGTTGACAACCCCTGGGTTAAGGGAGAAAGTATGCAAAGTGATTGCACACACACACAAGCACATACATGCACGAATTATATTTTATTATTATATCTAGACATATTTTTAGATGAACTTAAGTCTTCAGAACAAAACATTTCAAAAAATGCAGTAAAGAGATGTTCTACATTCAAGTTGTCATCTGACTACCTTTGATATCCCCCCTCCCTGAATATTAACTGAGTAAAGATTCAGGTTACCTCATAAAAGTAAAAGATTACACAGGTCTCCTAGAACAACATAGCATAACAATTTGGGCTGTGCACACTTACCTAGAGGTCACCTCCATTAAATGAAGTGGGATTTATTTCTGAGTAAACACAAATGGGATTGAGCTGTACGAGTAACTAGCTGATATTTAAGACTTGTTTTCATCTCCAATATTCAGAGAATAACGGTGTGGCAGTGAAAAAATTGATGGGCAAAACTAAAAACTGGACTTGCTATGTAGCATAGGAATTTGGGGGAGAGGATAATCATGAGACTTTGGTTTGCAAACTGCTATTTAAACATAGGAAAACTTTAAAAAAAAACCCTCAAAAGTCACCACAGTCAAGAGAAGGGTCACAGTTCATCAAGGGCCTTTAGAATATAAAATGAGATTTCACATGAGCAATGTAGTGGACTTCTCTGCTGCTCACTAGTAAGGAAATTCCCATAAAGCCTTTTACTGAATGTGGTCCCTATCTTCATGTGAATCTGAATGCTGCGTAACAAAATGGAGATCCCAATACTGGCTGCAATGAGACTACTGTGAGACTGCAATGAAGGCAGCCCTGTTTAGGGAAGGTTTTAATGTTTAATAGATTGTTGTATTTTAATATCCTTCTGGAAGCCGCCCAGAGTGGCTGGGGAAACCCAGCCAGATAGGCGGGGTAAAAATAATAAATTATTATTATTATTATTATTATTATTATTATTATTATTATTACCGGTAATTCCATTTCCATCATCAGGAAAGCATATTATTATTTAGCCCAATGTTCATATGGCAAATATGTGCCTGCCCAAGAACCAACCTGGATGTGATGGAGACAGATTTATAACAGGTTAACAATGAGGCTCAAATTCACACTGGGACTGCAGGACTGGAATGGTTAATGCTTTCCTTCCATGATGATTTCCAAATCACTTTTGGAACTGCTAGATGCCTCACAGGGCAAAAAATACATACATGTATATGCCTTGTTCCACGGGGTCAATAGCAGCCTGGAACGAGCTGAGAAAATGCATGCTCCCCTGCAATTAAAAGTTGTGGGGGATCTCATTACAGATCTCCCATCACCTCATCCATCCCCTCCTAAACCACGTAGATCCAACTGTTATCTTTTCCAGTATTGCAATGAATTTTAATGGAAATAGGACAATTCACAGGCATTTAGTAGATAAACAAAGATTTGTTCAGTTAATCTATTACAAGATTTGTTCTAAAATAGGTTATGCAGTTTTTGCCAATTATCATGACTACATTTCACGATTAATGAGTACTGTTTGTATTATGTGTCCTAAAATTTCACATTATGATTATGCCAGCGAGTATTGGTATTTAGGCAACACTTTAATTTCAGATAAAACTACTAATATCTCTGAGACTGTAGTCAAGTTATTGGATATAAAATGAGAACCGAGTTCACTGTTGAGGGAAACAAAGTTGGTGACAGGTCTGAAGACCAAGTTCTGTGCAGAAAGGTTGAAGTAGTTGAGTATGTTTAGCCTGGAGAAGAGATGATTAAAAGGCAATACAATAGCCATTTTCAAATATTTGAAGGGCTGTCACACTGCTGGTAGAGCAAGTTTGTTTACTGTTGCTCCACAGGGAAAGTCCTGAACCAATGGGTTCAAACTACAAGAAAAGGGACTAAAAATTAGAATGTACTTTCTGGTGGTATAAGCTGTTTAACAGTGGAGCAGTCTGCCTTAGAAAGGAGTGGGCTCTCCTTTGAATGTTGGTGTAAGTGGAACGCATGACCTGCTTGGTTTATCTACAAGAAAGTTATTGTCTTTTTGTGCTTCAAGTTAAGGAAGCTGTTTGACATTTTTGCTGAGTGCAGACTGGAATGCAGAACCTATTGGAGCATGGAAACCTGAGTAAGTTTACCCATGGCATCCATAGGGGGAGAGGCATTTTGAATTAAGTCTGAGTGAACACAGTAGGTCCTCCATCGGGGTGGGGGTGGGGTGGGGACATGTATGCAATTGTTTTATTAGTAATGTTTTATAGACTGTTTAATTGTTTCACTGATGATTTGTTAATTATTCTATGTGATTTATTCCTTCAGTAGCACCTTAAAGACCAACTAAGTTTATATTTTGGTATGAGCTTTCGTGTGCATGCACACTTCTTCAGATGTGTATCTGAAGAAGTGTGCATGCACACGAAAGCTCATACCAAAATATAAACTTAGTTGGTCTTTAAGGTGCTACTGAAGGAATTTTTTTATTTTGCTTCGACTCAGACCAACACGGCTACCTACCTGTAACTAGAACTATGTGATTTATGTTGTATTTGTGATGTTCTATTATGTTATTGTTACATTATTGTTATTTCTTGTTCGTAAGCAGCTTTGTGATTCATTTGACTGAAAAGTGGCATAGAAATATAATAAATCAAATCATATCACTGTAAATCCTATGCACTCTTACATGGCAGCCAGCTTCATTAAACTCAGCGGACTTACTTCCAAGTAAATATGCAGAGTATTGAGTGACATGGATGCTTTATCATTCAATGCAAATTAAACAAAGATAGACACTGGTTTCAATTACTTGTGGCCAGAGGCAAAAATGTATATGAAGGTAGAAAGATGATTGATCTGGCAGGAAATCTGCATCAACAACATGTGGTTTAACACAATGCATTATAATACCTCTGCATTATAACATCATGTTTTAAAGATAAAGATATACTAGGTATCTTTCAGGGAATATAAACTAATATTAAAAATTGTTTTGAAGTGATGAGAAAAGGAGAAATTAAAATACACATTTTGCCAGAGAAAGGCAAAAGTTGTGGCAAGACAATAGTTTTCAATTTAGTATTGACAAAAACACCTGATTGCTCTGTGAAATTATTTATTTTTTAAATTGTTTTTATACTACATCATTACATATCTTTAAGCGCCAGGCAAAAATGTTTCTTTATAAGCAGGCCTTTGGCTGATTGAACATTCCATGGCATTATAAATGTTTTGTGGGAGGGGATTTTTGGTTTGTTTTTGTCTTTGTTTTATTATGTATTTACCAGGGGCGTCGCAATGGGGGGGGGGCCGATCCGCCCCAGGTTCCACCACGTAGTGACACATGCGTTGTTAAGCAGCGATGCCACACCCCACCCCACCCCGGGTGCATGGCAATTTGCCGTCACAGTGGCTCGCTATGCCACTGGTATTTACTATTTATTTTGTGGTCTCATTTTGTATTTATTTTTTTGTGAACCACCCTGTGATCTTGTATACTGAAGAGATACAAATGATGGTGGTGGTGGTGATGATAGGTATATAGGGGGTGTTTATTACATTGTATGATAAAATGTATTGCTTCCATACCATTCCAGTAAGTGGATTGGTTGCTTCCTGCTAGCTGAGCTTCCTTGGCTTTGGAGCAATGCAACTTGTCACATTGATCCCAAGCTACTCCAAGAAGTGGGTGTGACAGCAACGCTGCCTGGCTGGAGTGAGGGTTTATAATTGAAATAGTCTGGCTTGAAAGTTGTTGTTATCCTTCTGCTGTGTGGGTAAGTAACTTCTGGAAATTGAAAGGGAAGTTCTTGCATCCACTACGACCCTACACACATATTTATCTTTCCTCTGTGTATAGTTATGATGATCTCAGAAGCATTGTCTCACAGTGCCTTTGCTCTCATGCACCTGCAGATTCTGCTTTTTTTAGCTTGCTTTCTAGGCCTGCCTCTCTATTAGCTTCTGTGCCATTGTAAGTGCCTCTGCTTTACTATCATGCTGTCTTCTGCTTACGTGCATCTGCGCAATGCCTGTGCGCTGCCAAATTCAGCACTCCCCACCTCTTGCCTTCCATTCTACTTCATAGCTGCAACATCTCCTGCAGTGTCCTCATGGCTCCGCACCCAATACGACTGAACTGGTTGCACTCCCCTAAATCTGCCTCTGTCCTCTGCTTTGTCAAGTCTGCTCCCCATGTCTGCCTATTCGTGCCCATTTTCTTGTAAAATCTGCCATCTTAAGCCTGGATAGTGTGCCATTTTAATTGCTTATAAGTTGGGATTCCCCCTCTCTGAAATTTTGCATGTTTGATCCCTTGTTTTTTTGGGGGGGGGGATAGGAAGTAGGATGCCTGAAAATATGTGTCAATAGTATGAAAAATCCTGAAGATAAAGGCACCAGCAGAACAGCTGGCTTTCACATTGAAATAAATGGTAAAAAAAATAAACGGGAATGGAGGGGGAGGGAAGCAAATGTCTGTGACAAAACCAAAGCTTTTGTAATATAATGGAAACAAATGGAGAAACAAAGCAATTTGGAAGGGCATTGCCCATACCTATTAAAAGTTAACATAGATCACTGTTTATCATCAATCTCATTTATAATATATTACAGAAGAAAGTTTTGTCCTACTCAGATAAAATGAAAGTATTTCCATTGCAACATACATAGGATTTATTGATGACGGCCAAATATCAGTTTTCTGTTCCAAGAATTCAGTAATCTATGGCTCTCCCCCCCCCACTTTTCCAATTCACAAAAAATAAGAATTGCTCTGCAAAATACACATTTTATTAAACAAGATAAAAATTGACACACAGACAAATTCATAAAACCAAGATACCAATTCCTTCCTATTGAATGCTTCAGATAAAGGTTTTCAGCAATACTGCTTTATTTTCATTCCACAATCCATATATATATATATATATATATATATATATATATATATATATGAGAAAACCAGCAAGGTCTGTCTCAAGTAACTTGAATTATCCATACATTAGGGGACACCATTTTTGCCTGAACACTCCTCATGTCTCCCCATGTCCTTGTCCTTAAGCATGGCTGGGTTTTGCGAGACAACTTGTCTCCTTGCAAATGAAATCTAGCATCCCTACTATTCTCTACAACTACTTTTGTATACTGCATGGTAGGGATGAATTGTTCGTGCTCAGTGGCTGAAATATGGTAGCAAACTCTGCATTTAATTTTATACACTTCCTTAGCAGCTTCCATTATTCTTTCCAGCTGAAGGTGAATTATTTAGATGAGAGCAAAGACTCCTTCCTTCAAGTTTATTTGCATACATGTGATCAAGAGTTAGTGTTCTGAGCCTGTGAGGAAATTTCCTTGGAGATCCCTAATCACAGTTAGAAATATATTCTAATGAAAATCTATTCATCTCATGGTCTTTCCAACATTAAAAATGTATCACTTTTTACCTTAGGAAGTAATAAAACCATAAACTTTTCTAAATAAGATGAATTCTGTAGAAGAGACCCAAAATCTGTCTTATAAAAAACAGATTATATTCAATTTATGATGTGATTATTCTGTATAATCACCTATTTGCTTTACTTATGGTTCCTTCCCTCATAAATACAACTCTTAAGTAAAGACGACCTACTGTTATACCTCAACACATTCATTTTATTGCTTATGTTCTTTAATTCATTATTTGGGTGGCAGTAAATCATTTTGACTGTGCCACTGAAATCATTTTTGGACTGCACAGCAAGAGGTCTGAGAGGAACACACTGCTCATAATTCGAAAGGTTATGTTAAAAATCACCATCTCATTTTGCATCCACCTACTTTATGTGCTGTGGGTGAGCACTGAAACATAAGAAGCAAAAATGAAAGGCAACTTTTCTCATTCAAAATTTCCAGGCTGGTTTCCTGGTAGACTTATTCCAGACAATGGTTGTGTCATGGTTAAGATATGGTGTTTTTTAAACCATCGTCTATTCAATAAACCACAATCTGCCTCCAAAGCTCAGCTTCTTTTCCAGATGCTCTTGCCTCTCTGGAACTTGTCTGGGATGGCATGGCCAAATAAACCATGATTATCGTGAAGCTGAGGCTCCAATACTTTGGCCACCTCATGAGAAGAGAAGAATCCTTGGAAAAGACCCTGATGTTGGGAAAGATTGAGGGCACTAGGAGAAGGGGACGACAGAGGACGAGATGGTTGGACAGTGTTCTCGAAGCTACAAACATGAGTTTGACCAAACTGCGGGAGGCAGTGCAAGACAGGAGTGCCTGGCGTGCTATGGTCCATGGGGTCACGAAGAGTCAGACACGACTAAACGACTAAACAACAACAACAAAAACAAGGCAATGTGTTCAGGCACAACACCAAACTATTGTTAAAAACAGGCCATGATTTATAAGCTAACAACAACCATAAGTCAGAAAATGAACCATGGAATCTTCCAAACACACCATACCCTGGCTAAACAAACAATGGCAGAGCTGTGTCTAACATCTTGGCCCTGATGAGCTGGACCTGTCTTTGAGGTTGCAAAGCTCCCTGGCCCCACCCTCTAATGTTCATGGGCATCTTGAGCTGGAGAAGCTTAATACATAGACTGTGCAAAGGTGAAATAATGATTACACAGGATTCCAGTTTCCATACAAACTGCCTATGCATGCAGCCTACTCAACTCAGCTGTCCACAGTTAGTAAATGGATGCCAGAGGGCAGGGGGCTATGTAATATCAGGAGTAGGACCAATGGCAAGTTCTGTTAGCACTGCAGACCTTGCAGCTTGGGTTAAATTAGACTGGAATAACCATTCACAGTTTCTGGAACTCAAAAACTTTATTCATGCAGAAAATATTTACAGTATGAGCGGAGTTAAGAGAGAATAAATAGCAGATATCTTATCTGGAGAGAAGAACAAACAAACTCAGCTTTTTAGAGGTGGGGTTAACATAAACATAGAGACTTACAAACAAATGCTGGCTATATTGCTACACAAACAGTGCCCTTGTGTGATTTAAACTAGCACATGCAATAACTAGAAGTTCAGAAGGAAATGCATTTGCTTTTCTCCAACAAGTTCCATTGTCCCTAGCAACATTGCCCCTTCGTGTGAAAGGTACTCATCAGGCACTTCCAGTTAGGTTGACCCCTACCACAGGCGCATCAAAGGTCAAGCAGGAAAGGGAAGGAGGCAGGCAGGTGAAGAAGAGACTATTAGATACCTAATTCTGCTTTGGATGGACTGGGTTTGGGCATTGTTTAATTTATTCTGATTAATAATATACCGTATTTTTCCATGTACTGTATAAGGCAATGTTTTTTGCTTTTAAAAAAATAGTCAAAAATTAGAGGTCATCTTATACATGGATAGTGAATGCACAGGTGTTCAAGTTCGGGCTCCGGTGTGGGCGGCCTGGGCTTGGGTTCAGGCTCTGGCCTGATTTCTTAATTTGGCGTTCGAAAAAATAGGGTGCATCTTATACACAGAAAAATACAGTATTATTAATAATGGTTGAGGATGACGTAGGCAAATCAAAGTAGCCACCCACATGGTAACCTCAGCCATTTTTTATGTTGAGTAATATTGTAACTTTACTAGTACAGTAAGTTATACTAGTGAATTAGGTTCTGAAAACCATGCATCAACTTTGTTTTTAAATGTGGGCAAAATGTAATACATTGAAATAAGCTGCAACACTATAATCACTCTTGCCATGAAAGAACCACTTAGCCTCATTTTTAAGCCTTCAACTACACAAAGGTTACTAGGTTACCATCCCTGCCCCCCCCATTAAGTATTAAGCTGTTATTCATGATGCTTGCAGTGATTGTTCAGACAAGGGCAGACATGAATAAAATCTGCTGAAAATGTGAGTATTATGCATAGCAGCTGCTAGTCCCTACATTTTCATGGAAATAAAAGTGTTGGCACAATAACTGTTTGTGCCAACACATCTTTCAGATGAGCCACTAGTCTCCTGCTTGCTCCCTATGGTTATTATAGTTAGCAACTCATACCGTATACGGTACATACCTTTTGGCCAAAATCTTTGCAACATACTGCTTTTAAGCAGCAGTCCTACTATGAGCATTTGCCTGGGAGGAAACCCAAGGAAAAACAGTGGGGTTTGCTTCTGAGTAAGCATGCATGAGATTGCACTATTAAGTAATTATTCCTGAAGCCTATAGGTAGAATTATATTTCTAATTCCCTTTCCCTGGCCCCAAGCAGGCCTCTTCTGCAAGGGAAAAAAACCCTAAAAATTAAAAGCTGCCTATTTCAATTTCACATGGTTTCTATTTACATTTTTCCTTCTTCACTTAATATATTGGGTGATTTTGAGCTCATTCATTCGTGGTTGCATCACATCAAGGCTTTGTAACCCTAAGGCAGCATGCTTTGCAACTGTCACAGGCATAGCTGCCAAGTTTTCCCTTTTCTCGCGAGGAAGCCTATTCAGCATAAGGGAAAATCCCTTAAAAAAAGGGATAACTTGGCAGCTATGGTCACAGGTGAAGATGGTTGTCATCAAGCCTTGTGGGAATATGAACGATTTACTGTTGAAATACTGTGAGAGTGCATATATTCCTGGAATGCATAAAGCTTGTTTGTGCCAGCCAGTCTTTTAGGCAGATTTGTTGAAAGCACAACTAATAGCAGCATGGTTACTAGAAGTTTGAAACCAGAGGTGCACACCTTGCATGTGTCCATAGCTGCCAAGTTTTCCCTTTTCTCACGAGGAAGCCTATTCAGCATAAGGGAATTTCCCTTAAAAAAGGGATAACTTGGCAGCTATGCATGTGTCCCAGAAAAAAAACAGGACATCCCACATTTTATCGTGAGAGAACAGCAGCCATTTTGGTTGTCGAGACCAATGCAATTTTGAAGCACATTCCCCCCCCCCTTGCGGGGGAAAAAGCCTTTCCAGTGTTGAGATCTGCTATGGTGCCCCAAAATGTGGGCACCATGGCCCAAAAGTGATTTCTGTGGGGGAGGGGACCACAGTGTGGAATTGTGCAAGATCAGAGCAACCCAAATGGCTGTTGGGATCTCACGATAAAAAAAATGAGAAGATGGAGTTCAGAAAGATGCCATCCTGGATTTGGCCTTCACGATGTTGCAGGGTATGGAGGTTCTGCGATTATAATATTTGGCCTGTTTTCTTTCATCTCTACCTTTCTTCCTCCTATCCCTAAATTTCAGCAGCATGTCTTGCTTTAGTAGCTAAAAAACTATAACTAAACAGAAGGCGAGGAAGTGAGTACCAGAAGGTATGGATGAATCTGTCAATTTTGTTCTCTCTCTGTTTCAATTTTTTTCCAGTGTTAAATACAGTTCTCCACATTTCCACATCAGCTTGTGATTTTGCTATAATGGTGCTTCACAACATTATCTCACATACATCAGCACTAGTGCAAGGCAAATTTCCCTGGAGACAGAATTCCACATACAAGTTGGCACTATTGAAAATGCCCTCTATAATAATTGCACATCAATCAGATTGAAGGAAGGGGGGTTTGAAGAAAGTCTTCTACTGATAAGTGTACCATTTGGGCAAGCTCATGTGGCAACACCACTCTTAATAACAATGGGTAAGCAGATGACACGTAATTTACATCTAATAATTCATAGGTTACTATCCTACACATGGAGAGCGAGAAAACTTTTCTCTAACCACCATAATTTAATAAAGTTCTATCATGTCGAATCTTCTTTGCCTTTACTTTAAACCAGGCATCCCCAAACTTCGGCCCTCCAGATGTTTTGGACTACAGTTCCCATCTTCCCTGACCACTGGTACTGTTAGCTAGGGATCATGGGAGTTGTAGGCCAAAACAACAAGGGATGCCTGCTCTAAACCAAAAAGACCAAAATGCTTCAACCTGTTCCATGTCCTTGATCATTTTGGTTGCCCTTATCTGAACCTTTTAAAGCTCTATTGTATTGTTTCTGTGGTGAGGCAGCCACAAATGTACACAGCATTCCAAATGCTGTTGCATTCTAAATTTATATAATGGCCTTATCTCAGTTTTATTTTCAATTCCTTTCTTCATGATCCCAGCATGGATCCCTGCCATGCTCTGGGTCCATTGAGCAATCAGCTATGATCCCAAGGTCTCATTCTGGTTAGTCACCACCAGTTCATAAACATATATATGAAATTAAGATGCCCTCCTCACCTTCACCATGCATCATTTCACGCTTGTTCACAATGAACTGCATTTGCCAGCCCCCGTCATCCAAGAGGGTGGCTTGTCAGACAGAACTGGGGGTATCTACTGCATATGCTTAAGGCAAGATTAGCCTAGTCAGGCTTAGCAAAATGCAGGTAAGGAGGAGGCAGCAAGGTGACCAATGTCTTAGCCAATTTACTGCACAGGTAGTCATGCCCTTGCTGCAGATTTACATTGTGAAAGTTAAATAAAGTTGTGTCCTTTAGTTCACCCATCACTCACATTCTGGCTTTTTATTCCAGGTTTGGGGCTCATTGAGCTTTCACTGTGTCAGGAATGTCAGATAGGCCCCATGACCATGGGTGCCTGGGGCTGTGGGTGCCATGCAGCATGCATGGCCCTAGCACAGAAATTTGGGGGTGCCTGGCCCCTTCATGGGGAATTTTGTGGATGCTCTGGCACCCAGGGCCCCAGTGAGTTAGCATCTATGCACCGTGTTATTGACTGTCTTCTTTATTTCCATTTTCAATTTAGTACTGTCTTATAAAGTCCATGCACCTAGTACTTTAATGAGATACTAAGATAAATCCACATTTTGTGATGGAGTTAACTTAAGAGGCTACAAATTGAAATATGCACTATGGAAAGAAAGCAGATGAAAAGCATGTGAATAAAGGCCTTAAAATTTATCTGCTTATGTAACTTATTAGTACCCTCTATGACATAATTGAGAAGGATTATGCAAACTGATCCATACATCTGATGAAGCTATACATAATATCGACCAATAGTCACATTTCATAATATAATTCCATGCAGACGTAATATTAAATAGTAAGCACTGCCAGTTTACTAATTAGTCATATATCCTAAAATATGTGAAATATATGGTGTGTGGACATTTTTCAACACTATGCAACTGGAATAAATTACCATAGATGGCTAAACTGTATAATTGTTCAGCTTAATTAATAAATATGCAAATTACTATTTATAAAACTCTTACATAAAATTCCATTTCCATTCTGAATTGTGAAAGAAGAAAAGTGTGTTTTAACAGCTTTTGTAGATGCCCAAGAAGCCAATGAAAGTAAATGAAACACCTTTCTGCTGTTAAGTCTTTGAAGTTAACACAAAATCTATCACCCACCTGAAGGTGCCCAGTCTTTTTGGATCTCTCGTGAATTCAGTCCTTTTAATGTACAAACTTCTGTGTTATTTTTGGCATGTAAATGATGACACTAATACTTTAATTCACTCAGCAGCACTCCTTCCATTCAGTCCCAATTGAAATAAATATTGTTTTTCTCAGGGACAGTCCTACCTTTCCCATGTTTATTTTTAGCCTGCTTTTTCAAAAGGGCACATTTTTTCTTAATATGCAAAACCTTTGCAAAACATCTTCTTTTATTATAATACTATGTTACTGCACTTTTGAGAGCAGTATTCCCCATACTTAACTTTTCAATTACACAGTATCAGTTTTACTAATAATTTAAATCATTTCTCCTCCTACAACATGTTGCTGGCTTACTTTCAAAATGGATGATATAAGTCTATGTAGTCCACTTGGAAATGACATGACAAATGAAATGAAATGACAAAATGAAATGGAAATGAAAATGACAAAATGAAATGGAAATGAAATGACAAAATGAAGCAGGGCAAAGGCTAATAGAGTTCTGTCAAGAGAACAAGCTGGTCATCACAAACACTCTATTCCAACAACACAAGAGACGACTCTACACATGGATATCACCAAATGGACAGCATCGAAATCAGATTGATTATATTCTCTGCAGCCAAAGATGGAGAAGCTCTATACAGTCAGCAAAAACAAGACCTGGAGCTGACTGTAACTCAGATCATCAGCTTCTTATAGCAAAATTCCAGCTTAAACTGAAGAAAGTAGGAAAAACCACTGGGCCAGTAAGATACAATCTGAATCAAATCCCTTATGAATACACAGTGGAAGTGAGGAACAGGTTTAAGGATTTAGATTTGGTGGACAGAGTGCCTGAAGAACTATGGATGGAGGCTCGTAACATTATACAGGAGGCAGCAATGAAAACCATCCCAAGGAAAAGGAAATGCAAGAAAGCAAAATGGCTGTCCAACGAGGCCTTACAAATAGCGGAGGAGAGGAGGCAAGCAAAATGCAAGGGAGATAGGGAAAGATACAGGAAACTGAATGCAGATTTCCAAAAAGCAGCAAGGAGAGACAAGAGGGTCTTCTTAAATGAGCAATGCAAAGAAATAGAGGAAAACAATAGAATGGGGAAAACCAGAGATCTGTTCAAGAAAATTGGAGATATGAAAGGAACATTTCGTACAAAGATTACCATAATCAAGGACAAAAATGGTAAGGACCTAACAGAAGCAGAAGACATCAAGAAGAGGTGGCAAGAATACACAGAGGAATTATACCAGAAAGATATGGAGGTCTCGTATACCTCAGGTAGTGTGGTTGCTGACCTTGAGCCAGACATCTTGGAGAGTGAAGTCAAATGGGCCTTAGAAAGCATTGCTAATAACAAGGCCAGTGGAAGTGATGATATTCCAGCTGAACTGTTTAAAAT
Organism: Zootoca vivipara; assembly: GCF_963506605.1. Classification (NCBI taxonomy): domain Eukaryota; kingdom Metazoa; phylum Chordata; class Lepidosauria; order Squamata; family Lacertidae; genus Zootoca; species Zootoca vivipara. The sequence goes on along the minus strand of NC_083278.1, from coordinate 54,034,470 downwards.
TTTAAAAGATGATGCTGTTAAGGTGCTACACCCAATATGCCAGCAAGTTTGGAAAACTCAGCAATGGCCAGAGGATTGGAGAAGATCAGTCTACATCCCAATTCCAAAGAAGGGCAGTGCCAAAGAATGCTGCAACTACCGCACAATTGCGCTCATTTCACACGCTAGCAAGGTTATGCTTAAAATTCTACAAGGCAGGCTTAGGCAGTATGTGGACCGAGAACTCCCAGAAGTGCAAGCTGGATTTCGAAAGGGCAGAGGAACCAGAGACCAAATAGCAAACATGCGCTGGATTATGGAGAAAGCTAGAGAGTTCCAGAAAAACGTCTACTTCTGCTTCATTGACTATGCAAAAGCCTTTGACTGTGTCGACCACAGCAAACTATGGCAAGTTCTTAAAGAAATGGGAGTGCCTGATCACCTCATCTGTCTCCTGAGAAATCTCTATGTGGGACAAGAAGCTACAGTTAGAACTGGATATGGAACAACTGATTGGTTCAAAATTGGGAAAGGAGTACGACAAGGTTGTATATTGTCTCCCTGCTTATTTAACTTATATGCAGAATTCATCATGCGAAAGGCTGGACTAGATGAATCCCAAGCCGGAATTAAGATTGCCGGAAGAAATATCAACAACCTCAGATATGCAGGTGACACAACCTTGATGGCAGAAAGCGAGGAGGAATTAAAGAACCTTTTAATGAGGGTGAAAGAGGAGAGCGCAAAATATGGTCTGAAGCTCAACATCAAAAAAACCAAGATCATGGCCACTGGTCCCATCACCTCCTGGCAAATAGAAGGGGAAGAAATGGAGGCAGTGAGAGATTTTACTTTCTTGGGCTCCTTGATCACTGCAGATGGTGACAGCAGTCACGAAATTAAAAGACGCCTGCTTCTTGGGAGAAAAGCAATGACAAACCTAGACAGCATCTTAAAAAGCAGAGACATCACCTTGCCGACAAAGGTCCGTATAGTTAAAGCTATGGTTTTCCCAGTTGATGTATGGAAGTGAGAGTTGGACCATAAAGAAGGCTGATCGCCGAAGAATTGATGCTTTTGAATTATGGTGCTGGAGGAGACTCTTGAGAGTCCCATGGACTGCAAGAAGATCAAACCTATCCATTCTTAAGGAAATCAGCCCTGAGTGCTCCCTGGAAGGACAGATCGTGAAGCTCAGGCTCCAATACTTTGGCCACCTCATGAGAAGAGAAGAATCCTTGGAAAAGACCCTGATGTTGGGAAAGATTGAGGGCACTAGGAGAAGGGGACGACAGAGGACAAGATGGTTGGACAGTGTTCTCGAAGCTACGAACATGAGTTTGACCAAACTGCGGGAGGCAGTGCAAGACAGGAGTGCCTGGCGTGCTCTGGTCCATGGGGTCACGAAGAGTCGGACACGACTAAACGACTAAACAACAACAACAAAGTCTATGTAGTCCACTTGGAAATGACATAACATTACATGACTATTCCTATGGCAGTGTAGTACAGAAGTCATGTATACCAAAAGAACTAAATGGCATACCACACGAACATACATGTTGTAGTAGCGTTATACAACTTGTCAATGAATAGGAAACGTGTGCACTTCAAAATCCAGAAAAATGTAGGCAAACATTTCAAAGAGTAACAAATAAATGTCAAGAATGAGCAGTGAAGCATTTGGAGCAACTATTTTTTATTATTATTATTATTATTATTATTATTAGCATCAATTTCAGGTCAGTCCTAGTCAATACTTGCCGAATTCTTCTTTATCTACCTCAGGGTCTTCAGAAATTACAGTCCGTCAGCATTTTTGAACTCTGAAATTGAGTGTGCCTTAAGTTCATTCCCTGAACCATACTGGCAAACTGGGACAAGATTAGCTGCAGTTAGATGTTTTCAAGAAAGAAAAGAAAATAAGGGATAATCATTGGAGGTGCCTAAGATCTAAAGCAGGGGTGGGGGATCTCAGGCCCGAGAGATGAGTGTGGCTCTCTGTGTGGCCAACAGGACTTTCCAACAGGCAACACTGCCTTCCCAGCTACAATTTTACTTTTGAGGTATAGCAACCAGAACTGTATACAGTGTTCCAAGTGAGGTCTCACCATAGATTTGTATAAATGGCATTATGATATTGGCAGTTTTCAATTCCTTTCCTTGTCGGTTCCATTGCCAGTTCAGACCTCAACAATAAATGTGTGCATCGTTTTACATTTGCTTGCATCAAAACACATTCTCTTATTCATCTAACCTGGAGATATCATTTTGGATCCTACTGAACGGAGATCACTTGGCCATGCCATGTTAATGTCCAGATTGTATTATTGCAACATGCTCTACATACAGTTGCTCCTGAAGACGACTCAGAAACTTCACTGGTCCAAAATGTAGTTTGTGGATTTAGAACTCCTATAACTCCTGTGTTAAAGCAGCTGTCCTGGTTGCCAGTTTGTTTCTGGACCCAATTAAAGGTGTTCATTTGATGTTTAAAGTCCTGGGGCGCTACCTAGGCCAAACACCTAGAAGAATGCTTCCTTCCCTAAAAGCACACTTGGATGTTAAGATTTTACCATGGGGTGGTGTTCTTAGTAACCATGAGTGTTGGGGCCAAGTACTATTTTAGAAATATAAAAGGGAAGGCAGCTCCTCATAGCACTGTACCGGGAAACAAAAACATGTATTTATTAATTGCTAGGTTTTGTACATGAAATGCCATCAATGCCATAAAGAGCATAATGAACATTACTTATAATGTAAGCTTTGTGATTGTTTACATGAAAGTTACATGGAGAAGCATGACTCTCTGACCAGTGAATTCCATTCCATTCACTAATGGAAGCAGTGAAACTATTCTTCAGTGCCTGTGCATATCAAAGTTTCCACAACTATAACTAATGTTAGTTGTGTTATTGACTGCTATAGCCTTTGACGCTTATACTGAAACTGGCTGTCTATGAGATCTGGGCTGACCAGTTTCCGCCTGGGAATGCCATTTGATAACAACAGAAATGAAACTTTGATCACCAAGATACCCTTTGATAGTGCATCAGTTGAATTTAATACTGAGTAGCAAAATGGTTTATAAAATTTAGCTGATGGCAAAAGGGAAGAAATATAAATGAAAGCTTCTCTCCTCTTCAAAAGCTAATCTTTCCAAAGCTTTCATTAGCCATTAAAGAAACTCCTTTGAAACAGATAAGAAATGGGCTTGATGATACCGATTGCTATGGGATACATATTGTATCCCAGTTTTTATGAACAGGCAACACAAGGAATTAAATTTGCTGCTGTTGTAGTTGTAAAAAGGTTTGCTTGTAAAGAACTAAACAGTATATAGTAATGTACAACAGATTATCAGAAATATTGATAATATAGCTTGTCAAATGAAAGTACAAGGATCATTCAGATGTAGACACAAAATGAGATGAAAGGGTTGGTTTCTAAAAGTTGACATTTTCTTAGTTTTTGGTGCAATTGAATTGTTGAGATGAAAACAGCATTACTTAAGGGTAACACACATCTCAAAAACACAGGTTGGGGTGTGAAATCACTGCCAGAGAAGTTTGATGTACAAAAGCTACAATTCACACAGGAATTAAATGGAGGAACTGGGGCATTGAAAAGTGAACATAAAAATGGGGATGCTAGAGCTATTTTTAGTGATTTTCATTGCAAAACCTGCCAGTGAAAAGCAATATTGCCCTGGACTTAAGACCATTTATTCTTCTTCTATTACAGGGCCATCAACATAATTGGCACTTTATAAAGTAACAACAAAAACATGTTCCTGATCCAACAGTTACAATCCTGAATCACAGATGGGAAGAGAGAAGTGGAGAAGGCAAAGGGATGACTATATTTAAATGGACTCAAGAGTTTATTTCATTTAAGATAGAAGATTAAGGGGGTAAGCCAAAGCCTTCCTGGAGAAAGAGTTTTAATAAGAAGTTTGACAGAAGGGAGAGGAGGTCCCTTGTTCTGTGGGGGAGTTCCAAGCATAGAATTAGCATTTTTATTATTATTAACAGCAGCACAACCTGTCATCTCAGTGATAAGCTTTTGTGCCACTGCTTTTATGACAGCAACACCAGCCACATCATATGACAACTTTAAAGGACAATTTTTCTCTGCTATAAATCTATTACTGATACTACAGGATAGCTGTTTTGAGTGGATGTCTTGAATGAATTGGGGTTCTAAGGCTGGATCCAGACATGTCAAAGAAAAAATTTGGTTAAATGAGTTTTAAACTCATACAGAAAAATCCGGTAGGGAAAGACAGGACTCCACAGTGCCTTCTGGTGTCACAGTGTTATATCACATATACAACGCATATAAAGCACTTTTTCTTTGCCAATGTAGCTGAGTCTTAATATTGTGCAAGGCAAAAAAATAATGGGAGGGCTTAATGTTGTGCTAAGGCAATCATTGTGTCAGAGCAAGCATATTAACTTGCCAAATGGAATGATCTCCACTCTCTTCCCCACATGCACTGTTCTGGGGGAATCTCCCAACCTCCCGAGCCAATTTTGGGTGGCACAGGGGACATGTAGGAGGAAGAGAAAAAGCTCCATGATGCAATGTCCTTGTGCAGGGCTTCCACTGATGGGACTAATTTGTTGATTCCTTCCCCAAATCTGCAGGATTTCATTTAATTCATTACACCACCATTAAAATACAAGAGAATATTAGCCATTCAGAATGACATTAAAATAAAGTATTTAGTAAAAGTTTAAGAAAACAAACAGAAAAAAGCCCTAGAACGTTATTGCATAGCAGGTGTTGATAGCAAATAAAAAGCACATTAGTTTTATTTTCCTGCCGTTAACTGAGCTCGTATAGCAGACAGTATTAGTAATCAAAAGCAAAAAATGAAAGATGAAGCCATTTCACAATAAACCTAAGCATGTAGTTGCATTATTCCCGTTTCCTTGACAACCTGCCAACATCCATGACCCAAGAAAATTCCCAACTGAGCTGCTGATCCAGATGTTTAATAATTCAGAGGTCTGTTTCCCTCTTTGGGTGGAATGGCATTTGTCACTAATGAGTGAACCACCAGCAAACAGCTCTCTGTCCTCTATCTTAATGTGCCAAGTGTGATGTGATGTCAGCTTTGTTAAATTAACTAAATCACCTCAGATGCCTTTCAATCAAATAACACTGAGAACAAAGGATAAAACACATCACTTACACAAAGAGCTATTTCTTTCCCGCAGTACCTTGTCTATTATTTCTCATGCTTTTTAAAACAACCAAAAAACACACACCCCAAAACTGTTTTTCAGAAATGAGTTCTGAAAGAAAAATGATATAAGTTACAAATAGAATGCTTTATTAGTAGGTACACATGGTTTATTATATGCAGAAGCCAGTTATATTCTGTAAGTTACTTAAAATTGTATCATGCCATGCTAAAGCTGCAAATACTTAACCAAGGCACAGATGTATGGCTTATTCCATTAGTCTGCCAGTGCTATTCTAGGAATATTCCGGAGGTCACATACTATCATACTGCTGCATAGGAATTTTCTGCTTACTAGCACCCTGTCTATCTCTTATTTCATTGCATACTACCTCATTTAAAAAACAGGAGTCTGCACAATACCTATCAAAATCCTTAAGAGCTAAAATGAAGTTAGTTAGTTACTGGTAGTTAGTTAGTTGGTTGGTTAGTTAGTATCCTATAAAAATATTATGTGGACAGTTTATACTGGAAAAAAGTATTTTATCATACGCTGGAGCATAGGACAAATTTTGCCACTTCTCCAGTTCCTACTGGATCTTCATCCAGAATGGATACACACAACCTTTTTTCTGTGTCTGATGTTTCGTGAAATTGTCATCAACACTTACAGGATAATACAGACAGCTAACCAAACCTGGATTAAGGAAGCTCAGCTCGGGATAGGAGAAGAAACTACCACAGAACCTCCAGGATCCTGACATTTCAGACAGAGCCTGTTGTTTTCCCTGTGCCACTTTCCCCAAATTGTTTTTCAATGGGGAGAGGACTAAAAGGAGGATGCTTTTATGCCAATGGCCTTTGTGTGTCCCACTTCATGTGTCAAGGCAACTCTACCAATAGGCACTTCTAACCACCTAAGCAATTTAGGACTTTCTAAGGCTAAATAGGATGAAGAGTCCAACAGGAGAGTGACAGCCACAGAGTCTACAGTTCCCACTCCCTGCTTTTCAGTTTGTTTTGGTCTAGCTGGAATGAAAGTGAATTTTGCCAAGTTAATAGGTTAGTGTTAATCAGTGGATCCTAACATTCCAGCAATCTAATGGACAAAATCATATCCTTAGACAGGAGACAACAAGAACTGTAAAGCCATTCCTATTCCTGCTATGTATGTAAAGTCCAATATTATGCTCTTTTCAGTGTATGTGCTTGGGTCTGATTCACAAATGCAGATAGGATACAGGCATGTTATGTCTTTTAGATCTAGATCTTTTGGATCTAGATGACTTTTAAGGAACCATAGTATCAGCAGTGATATTCACACTGCTTTAATTCTCACGATTCTGGATTTAGCAACAAACCCAAACTCCTATAACAGATCAATGAAGTCCCCTTGCTTTCATATACTGTACTACTCCAGTGTTTAGAAGGGGAAAATGTTCCTCAAATTTAAAGATTATCACAAAGAGGAAGTGGCTAATGTATCCTCCTTATGAGCACCTACAGAAGAAGATGTGTAGAGAGAAAGTGGGGAATAGGAGACACCCCAAATAAGATTCCACACAGGCACTCCAGTGTTTCCACAAAATCTGGGAACCTGGAGAAAATGTGAATTATATAAAATATTATGGAGTGGGCAGTCATTAGTCTGATACTCCCCCCCCTTTGTCTAAGAAACTAGATATTAGTGGGGGTCATTTTACTAAGTTCGGTAGGGGAGAGTTTTGCTCCGGAATTTGATAGGTTCCTGTTGATGAATGAGAATCAGCTTGCACCACTGAGCTGGAAGCAGAAATGAAATTATTTTTAAATAGGAGGTGTGGCTCCACTCCAGGGAAAAAACTTTAATAAGAAAAACTGTGGTACTAAAAGAAGGGGAAACAAACAAGCTTAAAGCACAATGAAATAAGCCGTGGTGATCATATTCGTTTTGAAGTTAGCTTTGATCCTAAGAAGAGGTGTTTTATCTCTTTTAGGCAGGTATATGGCCCACAGAATGACATAAAAATAGTTTTGGAAGAACTCTAAAGCACAGGTGAGTTACACTCCCACCGGGCCACAGAATAACTACGGTATCATTGGGTATTCTTTAAAGAAGTTGACATTTTTTGTGTGCTACATATCTTGTAGACAACTTGAAACTAACTGAGATTTATTTTAAAACTGTTAAATTTTAAATCTGTTTTCCATTTAAATTACTCTTTTATCAGTAGGAAAAAGTACCAAGCCTAGAGTAGAAACATAGCCAAAAATGTAAAAATGCTGCTAATTATAATTTGCCTTTTGACAGCTACCATTTACTTGTTGTATTCCTTCAGTTGCACAGCTGGTGCTAGATATGAGTAAAAGAGTAGGAATACTAAACTCTTTGTCTGAGGCTTCAACAACAAGGAGTTGCAAAAAGGAGACACTTGTGAAGGGAATAGGAGCATCTTCACGAGACATTCTTAACACCTAGGCCAAAGAGAGAGAGAGAGCACCCTCCTTTGCCACATCTTCCAGTCATATTAACTAAGTCAACTAAATTTATGGTATTCCCCCAAGTTCCAGATAAATTCATAATCACATAGTATTACAATCCTGGAAAACAAATGGCATACGTTCAAGTACAAAATACTATTCTTAACACTTATAACACAAATATCTAACTGATGGCAGTGGTCTGGCATTTTGCCATGCTGAGTCTGCCCTGCTCTTTTCTAAATCATGTAACTGCTTCCTATTCTTTCATTTTGCTTTGAAGAAAATCTGCTGCAGTTTCTTTAGACTGTGCAATTTTTCTCATTCTAATTTTAAAATAAATTGCTTCCATAAACCACTTATTGGCATCAGTCAACCTTTTATATTGATTCCAAATCATTACTCATGTCCAATTCTGCAGGCCAATGTTTTTACCAGTCTCTGCTCCCTAAACCCCATCTCATCACTTTGGGGTGTTTTTTTTTACACCCAAAACAATTGTGAACATTTTTTTTTACTGTTTTTAGCCTCTCCTTTCAACCTAGAAGAATATGTGTGTAGCAAAAGGGATTGAGGTGAAATATGGTTTGGTTCATAGTGTTTTGAATCTGTGGGTGCAGGGCACCCTTTACTCTGGATCAACTTAGTGTTAGAATATCATTAAGGCTGGTGTGATAAAACTGGTTGCTAGACCCGTGTGTGTTAAGATGTGTGTTAGAATTAGCTGAAGTTGCATCTATGAAACTTCCATGCAAAAGTCAGAGGTACATACATATACACATACACATACACATACACAAGCCCACATACACCCAGTGCTTTTTTTATTTAAAAAAATGTTTAGGGATACTCTCATTTTCCTACTCATATTGAAATACTGCCCCTCAAGGAGACCAAACTTAGATTCACAAAATGTTTAGGGGTATGCATCCCCCTGCATCCCCCAGAAAAAGCACTGCATACACCCCTCCGTCCTCCATGCAGGTACATTGAGGGATGTGGCCTACAGAAAGTGCTGAGGGCCATGTAGAGAAGCCTTGGGGGCCACACTTGGTTTGGGGACCGGAGGTTCCTATTTGTGTCCAATATGGCAGTTGCCATAGTTGTGGCACCTGCACAACACAATAATGGCTAGAAAACACCCAGAATATGGTAAGCAAAAAAACAGCTGACTGGGACCACAATCCCTGAACCTGATTTGTAAAAAGGCTTAATGAACCGGGTCTTTCCAGAATCTATGTGCATAGCCCTATTTGTCCTATTTGCCCTTGTGCCCATTACGAAATTTCTTGTCAACTTCAACCCAACCCTTTTCATTTCATTTTAACGCTGACTTATCACCTCACTCTGTTTTTCTGACCTTGCGGATGAAACTGGTGTGTAGCATATCAATAGCAAATATAGTTCTAACACAGAGATAAATTACTGTGATAAATTATAGATATTGCTTCCTTCCTGTCTAGCAGCTTCCTAATGGGCTTTAAATAGCAAACCACTAGATTCAGATAAGCCTGTAATGTTGTCCATTTCCTTCTACCCCTTTCAAGTATTTTCAGAAGTGTGGTATCCAAGGACACTTGTTTACTTGCACACTGATGCAGAAATGTGTGTGTGTGGGGGGGGTAAACTTAAGACTGGAATAATGAAAAAACTGAAAGAAACTGAAATTTACAGATCAACCCATCCCTAGACAAAGAAGGGACTCTCTTACAAAACTTGCTATGCTAGGAAATAAGTGTTGGGGATGGGGTGAATTAATGTTGATCTGACATAACTTATAGAATATAACATTCACCCAATGCTTCTGGACCAATCATTTGACACAGTGGATCAGTTAGATCATAACATTGCTAAACTCAAATACACGAGTGTGTGCGTACTCATGGCAAAAATCACGGTTCCTTCACTCCTCATCAATTTCTCTTGCTGCCAGAGTTAAACCCTGGTATGGCTTAGTGTTACATTTGAAGCCAGATAAAATAAAAAAATTCCTTCAGTAGCACCTTAAAGACCAACTAAGTTTTTATTTTGGTATGAGCTTTCGTGTGCATGCACACTTCTTCAGGTATCTGAAGAAGTGTGCATGCACACGAAAGCTCATACCAAAATAAAAACTTAGTTGGTCTTTAAGGTGCTACTGAAGGAATTTTTTTATTTTACTTCCATCCAGACCAACACGGCTACCTACCTGTAATTTGAAGCCAGGTTTGTGGTTTAGCTCCCCTAGACAAACTATAAGTGGTAAGCCAAGAACAAACTTTGGTTACAGCTTGTGCTTGTCAGGAGTGAGACAAAACATGAGCCTGGGTTCAGATGTAATTCAAAGCCAAACCAGGGCTTAACTCTGGATAGCACAGTGATAGCAGAAAGATCAGGGAGGAAATTACGATAAGTGACCACATTTTTTGCTGAGAGTACCTGTAGTCTTGTGTGTTCACATATAACTGGGGTTTGGCTTAGCATTATGTGCAAACTAGGCCAGTATGAAAAAGCATAGATTAAATACTAGATCTTATTTCCTTTTTAAAAACAATCCCCCCACATGCATTATATTTGTGAAGTTTACTCTGATTTCCCAAATCTTAAGACTTATATGGGCAGACTGGTTTAAGAACTCTATGGCTGTTCAGGTCTGGAAAACATCTTAAAATATTTCAGAGACTCCATACTTCTCCAGTCATTTTTTTATTCTTGAAAGAGAACCTCAGGGATACAAGTATACTGTGGGTTGTCCACAGCTCACTTAATGATATCAAAAGAATATCATGTAGGGAAAAGCAAGGAAGGGTTAGCAGGTTTCACACTCTAGTTGAAACGGCTGCTGAGTACCCTCCCCAAGGCAGTGGTTGGTGACATTGACTTCCTGCAGGGAACAGAATGTTGAGTGATCCCAGCAGTGACTGGAAAGTCAAATTAAAGAAAGCTTCTCATCAGGATTCTGCAAGGGGCCTCTACTAGCTACATGGAAAGAGAACATAACAGAACATAAGACAGAGGTCTTATGCTCATTTAAAGAGGCTGTTTTCCAATTGCCATGAAAAACTTGATGAGGTTCTTAGGTACAGTAATTCTCCTGTGATCCTTTTGATGGTGCTAGCTTGCTTGCAATACTGATATTTACAGTGTCAAACCTCTCTTTTGGGAGACAGCAAAACACGTTTGTCTTGAGATGTATATTTTTGTCATCTGTCTATCTTCCGGTCATCAACTCTTGTCCCTCATTTTTTGTCCGGCCTAGTAATTGTACCCACAATGCACCCACATGGAATAGTGTCAATCAGTTAATACCAATTTGTGATTTATTTACTTTTTATCATTTTTTTTAGCAGGGAACCATCTGAGGATGCTGACCTAAAGGATTGGTTGTTGTTTTAAACAGCTTAGTCCTAATTTTTTCACAACCCTAGCCATACTAAGAATGGTTTCCAAACAATTATCTGCTACTGTCCTCAGAAAAGTTTTCTTATTTTGAAAAGTCTAAAGTATCCACCATGAGTTCAATCCCTCTGCGCTTTGTTTTGTGTAACTGAAATCCTTAACGCACTTTTCTAGCAGAAGCTCTACTCACAGTGGATGGAACATTTATCTAGCTTTATGTCTCTGTTCCATCTGAAACAGGCAAGGCAGCTGAAGTGTTAAATCAAACATGGTGGTGGTGATGTGGGCTGATATATTTAAGCTGAATCCTAAAAAGATAGAGGTGTTTTGTGTTCCAAGTTCTAGAATCCAGGAGATGGAGAGATAAGCTGATAGATATTCTGGACAGGGTTGCACTCCCCTGGAAGGAACAGGCCCTGAGGTCCACTGTCCTCTGAAATTTGGGTGTTGGGGGAGTGCACCAAATGGCGTTCTCAATGGCAGCCCCAAAGCTGTGGAATTTTCTCCCCTAAGAGGTTCACCTGGCATTTTCATTATGTCACTTTTATTATGTGTTTAAGACATCTCTCTCTCTCTCTCTCTCTCTCTCTCTCTCTCTCTCTCTCTCTCTCTCTCTCTCACACACACACACACACACACGTCTTAGGACTACCCTATTCTCTTGGCCGTATATATATATATATTTAATATTGCATTTTAAAATTATTGCAACCCACCCTGATGACCTCACAGTGAAGAGCAGGTATGGAAATGCATTGCCATCTGCTCTGAGTCTTTTCACTTTCCATTTAAACCAGGTCTTAAGAAATTAGAGAGAGAGCAACATTAAGCACCTGGTTCACATAAGTATATACAGAAGGATTGTTATCCCACAAAGTCATCTATATGGTATGTGAAAGGGACTATGTAAGGAACATATTTCATAATGGTATAGCTACAACACACTTCTGTTTGTGCTGTTCAGGGTAATTTTGAGAAGGAAGATCTAGGAATGTTGCAAAATAGGATTTTTGATTTTTGAGAGAGTTCTGAATTAGATGGCACTTCAAAGTGGTATTCTCAGTTTCTCTAGGGCTCTCATATTGAAAGACTGTGAATTGTCTCAGTGGGAATCTCCTTGAAATTCACAGCTGTAAATTAGTATATATTATAATTTAAATTTTATATAAAATACTAGAGAGGTTTGTAACTGTAAAGCAAATCTTTGATACACACCCACCCTCTCTACAGTAACAACAGAGAAGGTGGCTGTAGCCATGTCCCCTTAGTATCATCCTACAACAGTCACCAGGCCATCTGAGAATAATTTTTAATGAAACGAAATGGGCTTCAAGCCTGCCTGAAAGCCTCATCCCTTGCTGTGAAGTTGTTACTCTTAATGTCAAATGCATGTTTGCAGGCTGTAGTTAATATGTGCTGAAAAGTAGCTCAAACAGAATTCTATCATTATCAGGTTTGTATGTTTAGTATTACTTTCCTGATAAGAGCCAATTGGATCTAATATCAATAAAGAGATATTACCATTTTGCATCCTCTGGTTCACTCCCAAGCCACACACCCTTGCTCACCCATGACTGGTTGCAACAACAAGCAAGTCCTGGCAGGCATACAAGGGCTCATTATCCTAGGGAAATTTTCTAGTAAAATATGTTGTGTTAGGAGAAATGCAGGCTACATGCTCTCAATTTTGCAAAATAATGTCTTAAAAAATTCAGAAACTGATGTGGAAATGTAGTGAACTGAACCTAAGCATGGAAAAATGAGAAACAGAAAAATAAAAACTGGCAGATTCATTAATCCCTAGTTTAGGCACCCTGAATGAACTGTGTACCACCCCCCTAAATCCAAGCTAGATGTATCCCCCCCCCCTGCCCCTCCACTCTTTACATGGACTAAGAGGAATACTGCTACAGGTCTGGAGTGAGATCACGGACAGGACACTGTTAATAAACTTGTTTAGTTGCCAACACCTGTGTGGAGCCCAAATTCCATAGTCAAGTGTCAGCAGACAACATGAAGTAGTGCTATAAAGTTCACTAACACTAGTGTGTGCTATGGTCCATGGGGTCACGAAGAGTCGGACATGACTAAATGATTAAACAACAACAGCAAACACTTTTGTAAACCAACTGCTTTAAAATTTAGGAGCCTTAGTCATAGCTGCCAAGTTATCCCTTTTTTAAAGGGATTTTCCCTTATGCTGAATAGGCTTCCTCGCAAGAAAAGGGAAAACTTGGCAGCTATGGCCTTCACTTATAGGCTGAACGGGACAAAGACATAAATACCTGTGTAAGAAGCAAATATATACATTGAAATACCTGTGTAAAAAGCAACTATATATTTACTCCTTTTCAGTTTCAGGAAAAGACTGCACAAGAATGAGCACCTTGACACTTTAAATCAGAAGTCAACTTTGTTGCTTCAGACAAAGACAGAGCAACGGGGCCTTTAAAAGGCCATTCCCTCTGAAGCTTCCTTGCTGCTTTCTCTGACATAAGGGAAGCAATGTTTCTCTGCTTAGAAATTGATGAGGATTTGTTCTGACTCCACTATTTGCAATAGATCCTAGCTGGGGAAAGCTTTTCTAGATGTGTGACAAACAGAGATTAGTGTTAACTGATGTAAAAGGTCGGTGCAGAAACACGCACTGAAAGGTTATACAGTACTGTATTCCTCTATAGCTTCAATTATTAACACAATGCAAGACTGTAATAAAACAGGAAGAGGGAATACTAAGGCTCTGGTTGCCAACCTTTTGGAGCCCAGGCACACATTTGGATATTTGAGAGAATACTGTGGACATGAGCCTCACAATGGCTGTTGCAAGAAGTGGCGTATCATAACTTGGCTATGATGTGGGGATCCATTGAGCACATAGCAAGGCTGGGATAATGGAAAATAACCCAATCTGTTGCCAGTTGCCACCCAAATCAGTCAGACAACGCCAGCTGCCTCCAATCAGGCTCTTTCATCAACTACTACCACCATCAAAGGAAATGAAGGTACTCAGCCACCAGAGCACTCAAAAGTTCTGAACATACAGGAGGAAGGGAGTCCAATCCTGCTATCCAATTATATTTAAGAGCATGTGCTCAATCTGGGAGGAAATCTAGCCAGAACAGGCAAACAGTAATACAGTGTCTTGTGAATTGATTTGTTTTTTGGGAGAGGGATTTTCCTGAGAGCTTTCAAAAAAATCATACAAGTCTTCAGCAGGTGCACTGGTGCGCATGGGTCCTGCGTTGGCAACCTGTGTACTAAGAGTTGTAGTTAATAATGTCCTTCCACTTGTGGAAGGACTTTTGATCAAGTGGAGACCAATGCTAACAGATTCCTCCCCTTCCATCTCTAGCTCCTCTTCTGCTCAGGATGGTTGGCAGAACAAGCAGTACAATGTGAAAGGCAGTACCGGAACAATTTGTGAAAATCATCTTCCCCCTTCAATTACTGGAGATTTATGCTGGATCAAATGCCCTGGAAGAGCAATACAAGATGCAACCTGGTGCTAATTATTCTTTTCCATTTTCTGAATGTCTTCTTAACTGAACAAATAGCACCAAGTTAAAAAACAACAACTATAAATACAAATAAATTATCTGGGGAACAGGATTGGGGGGGAAAAGAGATTTTCTATGTTTTACTTGTTAAACAGGACAGAATGAGGACTTTGTTTGAGCTAAGTATGCTTCCAGTGTAATCCTTCACTTTCAGCAGAACAAAGTGTTGTTCTTTCACTCTCTTGTACCTTCAAATAGAACTACAATAATTTGATTACCTTAACCCACTTTAAAGCTCTCAGCTGGGACCTCAAATCTCCTCATATTGCTGTAAACTTGGAGTAGAATTCAATCAGTCCAAAGTTCACTAATGGCCTGGTCATAATGTAAGCTTTCACCTATGGCGTGTGCTTATAAATGCATAACATAAGCCTTCTTGGGTTCTCAGTTCATGCTCATGGTTATGTCAATTATTCACATATGTTAATTCTATTCTGATGGCATAATTCCCCCCAACACTCCCCCCCCAAACCACCAAAACATCATTAATGCATGTCCAGTTCAGGAAACATCAGAGTAATTAGATACACAGGCATGTTTATATTTACCCAAGGGAGTGTAACTTTCTGAAAACCTTTACCAAGGTTGAGGACTCTCCTAAATATTACAGGATGAGATTGGGAGGGATGCTGGACTAGAAAAGAATCATCCAAATTGGCTAGAGGCCCTCTGACACTCCAGGGAGGCTTTTGAGGGAGTGAGGAGGCTTTTGAGGGAGTGAAGGTGGTTGCTGGCGAAGGAGGGAATGAGGAGAGAAGCTTTCATACCATGAACTTTCTTAAGTTTTCTTAGTAGATGTGCATAAAGTCATTGAGAGTGGTCCTTAGGGATTTTGCAGCACAGTGTCATCAGTATGCTGCTGCCATGTATCTCTGTTTCTCCATAATACCTGAATCAGCAGAGGCTCTTCAAGGCTTGGACAAGTGCCAGAATACAGTGGTGGACTGGATAAAGTGAGCTGCATCTTGAGAAGCTCCAGCAGTAGGTGGTTCCCATGTCTGGAAGACGGGTCAACTGCCTGTTCTGTATGGGAGTACACACCCTCTGAAAGACCATGTATGTAGAGTACTACTAGAAACATATTTGTCTTCAGATGCCCCAACTTTATCTGGTATGTGTTATGGCTGCATTTAGCCTGACCACTGGAGTCCATGCATTAGTAACTTGAAGACCATAGCTGCCAAATTTTCCCTTTTCTCATGAGGAAGCCTATTCAGCATAAGGGAATTTCCCTTTAAAAAAGGGAGAACTTGGCAGCTATGTTGAAGACTGGAGTACTGCAGTGCCTTGGGCCTAGCCCAGAAGTTCCAGCTAGTGCAGAATGCAGCAGCTAAACTGTTGATGGGGGCAGACAGCTGACAGCATGTGACACCTCTGCTAAAACATCTCAATTGGCTGTCCATATGGTATCAGGCCAGGTTCAAGCTTCTGGTATCAATATACAAAGCCCTGACCAACCTGAGACCATTAAGGAATGCCTGAGCCCTTATATCCCAGCTTTATCACTGAGATCATCCAGAAGTTAGTTGTCTACTGTGTTTCAGATGACCAACTGATCTTAAATTAGAAATTGGGCATCCCATGCTGTGAGTTACTCTACTAGCAAATATTTGACAGGCATTCTAACTGCTAATTTTCAGGCATCTCTTGATTACCGTTTTGTGCCAGGAGGCCTATTCAGTTCCTTAACTTTTCTTAAGAGGAGCTCATCATAATTATATTATTTTGTACTGTTTTCATGCTTACCTTGCTGTACAGCACCTTGATATTTTATACATGGTTAGTTTATAAATATTTGTATACATTAGAAATCCTATTGAAAGATCCATGCCTATATATATTCTCCACCACTGTCCCTGCTATATATATTATTTGCCATTGCCATTTTCCAACAGTCTTGATTAACTACGAATCAAGATGCTGATTGGGAAAGTCATCTTTCCTAGTAGAACAGATTTTTAATCTCCCGAGTTTCAGAGGACAAAGGTAGCAATGTTAATTAAAACTGATGTTGAGCACTACATGTTGTTGATGATTCTTATCATACAATTGCAAATTCTAGCTCATGGACAAATCACTGGTTCCACTTTCCCTCCTCCTCCTCCTCAACTAATCAGTCCTCACAGTCACATTCAAATTATATGCTCTTTGGGTCAGATCTTCGAAGGTGTACAGCATCCAGAATAAGCAACGGTGAATTCCTAAAATAATTCTGCTGCAAATTCTTCTCCTGAATTTCTGGCTTTGGTCAGAGCTACAGTAACACTCATACAATTTGGTGCTCTGGATCTATTCAAATTATAGTCCTGCCCCAGTCCTAGCCTTATTCCCAATCAATTTCCAAAATAAAAAAGATTTATTTATTTCTATAAGCATCTGCTTTGTGGCATTTCTTATCTGTATCAGAGTTTTACAGGTCATTGAAGTTCAGGTTTACCTTGTTAAGGGTACAATTTTGTCCATGGCAGATTGCTGTCCTATGAATGCAACACAACTTCCCTGAAAATTTCTGCTCCCTCTGTGAATGTAAACTGAGATACAGAGTATATACAAGTCAACAAGGAATCTGAAAATGTGTAGCTTTCCAGTATTTAGTAGGGATTTAGGCACCTTGCATGGCACACAGCTCCTTATCCTTTTGTTGTGAGTTTCTTAGCAGAACACCAGGAACAAGGAGATCTGGGATGTGTGGCTCCTAGAACATCTGAAATCCCTGTTACGCATCTCAGGGGCCCTGACTTTTGGAGCATTAGTCAGGCACTGCTCAGAATGCTGCCACCATGACCAAATAAGATTTTGATGAAAGCAAGGAGGAAATAAGGCAAGCTTCATTTGGGAAGTATTCACTTCCAGCACATTCCTATTTATGTAATCAAGATCATGGCAGAGTTTTCAAATTATAGAACTGTGTTAGGAAAAATAAACACATAGAATAAAGCTCATATCAGCCAATATGACTACCACAGTTTTTAGTAAGCTCCTCTATTGGTCTTGATAAGCTTCTACAGCTCAACCATCCAGCCTCGACCCCAAACCTGAACCCAGCTACTACGTATAGCTTCCAAAAAGGGCCTTTCCCTGTGGTCTGATCACTCATTGAGGCTGCATTAAAACCATAGTAAGCTTTCTGCATTGTTATCTTACACAGACGTGGACAAGATAAAGAATAGGGCTCTAGTCCTCTTTCTATGCAGCCACAGCAAAGAAAGGTGGCCTCTATCTGTTGATGGAGCATAAATACCCCCCCCCAAAACCCTATCACCACAGATAACTACATTGAATTGCCTACCATTAAGCCTATTCAAATACTGGTAAATAACAATTACAGTAGTACAAAATAAGCCTCTGCCCCTATGGAGATTGTGAGTGCCTCCCAAAGTGGCTAAAATGGGGCAAGTTGTTTTAAAGCTAAACATGAGTTGTACTCAAAATCTTCATCTGTGGAAAGGATATTACTCGACAGAAACACACATACCACACAGTAAATGCTTTGGACAGGTTGGCTCCTTAAAACATCCCTCGTCTGAGCACTCGAAGAATTCATTATTTTTATTCCCCTTAGTTTCCACAACCTTTTCAGGTTTTAAGGGCTTATCTAAATGGAAAGCCTCCCTTTTGCATGAAAAGGTCACTGGAGTTTTATTTGCACCAAAACAGACTTCTACGTTTCTTAAAAGCGGCATGGAGTCTTCAAGGAATTAGAGATTATATCCATGCTGTGGAGAGTCCCATAATGGAACGCTAAAAATTCATACAGTTTGTCCTGAGGTAGTAACGCAGTTTTCATTTTAAGGCACTGCATGCTCCAGTATTCAAACCCAGTGGTCAACCCTATTAAATCCATTAGCAGCTGTTGTGGCTAGCTGTTTTGGCAACTGTATTATATGGAAAGGTGGAGGGGGGGAACTCCATTAATGAATTCTAGGCTTTCTGTAGGGTTTTCTTCACAAGTCTGATATTTTTTATACAGCAGCATATTGCTGCCATTTATCATTCTTCAGGTTTTCCTGAAGAACTTCAAAGACATGAAATCAAATCTAATCCAGTTACCAAATATAGACTAGCAGAATCTAATTTAATTAATACTGTTAATATTACAGAAGTTCTTAATTTGGTTGCTTTTAAATTACTATATTATATATTTAACATAAAGCCTCCAAAATACTAATACTAAACATTTGAAAAGAGACATATAGGGGGCTAATAATTATTAAGGCTGCCATTCTATACACAGCTGGAAGTAACTACTATCAAACACCATGGAACTTAGTAAACATAAGTAAACATGGAGAGCCTTCAGCTGCACAAAAACAAGCATCACCAACCAAGTGTGTGTATATGTACACGCGCGCGCACACACACACACACCACCTATAATGGAAAGCATTATATTTGCATAATATTTCAAAATATTTATTGGGTATTCCAGTTCGTTTTGCTAAAAGTGTCACTATCTCCCAAGATAAGAATCTATTTCAGGTCTTGTTCTCCTTCACTCGTCTATATTGTTAATCAGGGACAGTCTAGTAAGCGCCTGTCCACATCTGAGCATTATTTTATTAGTTCACTTTCTCCCCCCATTTGAAATAGGCTGCAATATGGACATGCATGGATAGATAGTTTAGTTGCACATGCACTTTGCTTTTTTCCAGATTGCATCAGAAAAAGTTATGAGAATGCTAGAAAAGAAATGGAAACCCTGAGGAATTAGTGGATGTGAAAAGAAAAATAGCAGAAAATGATGAATAATCCACCATCCTAAAACACATCATCTGCAACACTTAGTGGAACAGTTTGGAGCTTGATGTCCCGCCCCCCTTTTTTTAGATTATCGCCATATCGTGTAAACCTACATTTAAACTGGTACTGTCTGAGGATAGCATCATGTGGATTGTGCAAATTAAATGGAAATGCAAACAACTGAAAAAGCAAAACAAAACAGTAAACCCTGGTGTGGGCAAGCACTAAAACTGTTAAGTGTTTGGCAGGTTGAGCCAAGTGCAGTCTACCAGAATAGCAACAGACTGACACCCATACTGATAGATTGCAACTTACTGGGGATCAGAGGCCAGGAACACCCTCTGCGCTTGAAACATGAGAACAGCGCCACCCGCACAAGCATGGATGCGGGTGGTGCTGTGGTCTAAACCACAGAGCCTAGGGCTTGCCGATCGGGAGGTCAACAGTTCGAATCCCCATGACGGTGTGAGCTCCCGTTGCTCTGTCCCTGCTCCTGCCAACCTAGCAGTTCAAAAGCATGTCAAAGTGCAAAGTAGATAAATAGGTACCACTCCGACAGGAAGGCAAACGGCGTTTCCATGCTCTGCTCTGGTTTGCCAGAAGTGGCTTAGTCATACTGGTCACATGACCCGGAAGCTGTCTGCGAATGAACGCCGGCTCCCTCGGCCAGTAAAGCGAGATGAGCACCGCAACCCCAGAGTCGTCCGTGACTGGACTTAATGATCAGGGGTCCCTTTGCCTTTACCTTCACATGCTTACTGGGCAAAGGGACACACTGTGGTCCCACTGGCCATGCTGTTCACTCATAGGCTTCTATGTGAGCAGGACTCTGAATTATCCTAGAGTTCACGTCCAATGCATCAGCACCTACTTTTGTCAATTCACAAAATGTATGGTTGAGAGTACAGCCATCAACACTGCCTCACTCCCAGTAGTTTTATGATGTCCCATGAATGCATCTCGTATGTTAAAAGAGCTGCAGTGTTAGTTTACTAGGTTTGGACAAAGCCTAAAATCATGAGGCTTCTGGTCCAAAATCTGGTCAATTAAATAGCCAGGACACTGCTCTTACAAAGAAATATTGGTATGGATCCTATTTTTCAACTAACAGAACAGTGTTCATGCTCACTGAAGAGGACTTTAACTTTTCCTCTTTTCCTCTGAAGACCCTTTTGCCTGCATATATATATATAGGGAGTTTGGAGACCCATGCGAATGGTACAGGATATGGAATGGGCAGCTGGAAGGTGGGGTGGAAATTATAAGCGCCTTACAGTGAGTGATTTAGGATCCAGACGTATGTGCTACATTGCTGCAACAGTGGCTAGAAATTTTCATTCAGAAAAGTTTTCCTCTTCTTTTTTTCAGGCAACAGAAAGTCCACTATAAAAGGGAAAACTTGAGGGAGGTGGGGTGGATGTCATTCCCATTTGTCTAAGATGGTTGCAAATGCTACTTACACCAGGCGAGCAACAACCTGCATGTGGGTTTTCATTTGTACAAGAAAATGGTATAGCTATGTAAATGGTATACTTCACTGCTATCTAATATACAGATGGCAACTCACTTAAACTGACACATGTCATATGGAAAGAGATTATGAGGGCCACAGAGAACTCCCACAGGGATGGCCATATGCTCTGTTTCGTGTTTAAAACTTATCTGAATATCTTGGATAATTGGATCACTCTAAAGAATGCTTCAGCCATTTTAAAGCAACAGATAATCTGCATCTCCAGTATGGTACCCAATTAATTTCAGATGCCTTAAAGGCTAATGAATCCTATGGATTTATATGCTCATTCTATTAGAACTGAAGCATTGCTGACTGATTCTTCTAAGCAGGACTTTGATCCTAATTACAAATGGGCCCTTGACTGTATGAAGTATGGATGGCTGCCTCCTTAGTTGAAGCACACTGTTGTGATACAGAAAGGCAAGCTGACATATGTGGGAGCAAGTGAGAAATAAGTAAAAAGTAATGTAACTGGACCAGCATTAGGGGGAAGTGGAGGAACTGAATTCAGGTATTATTCAAAGCATGTGAACCAATAACTTCATTGAGTAGAGTAGGCTAACATCTAAAATGCTGAAAGCAGGCTACCTAATAACACATAACTTTTCTCCAGGAAGTATTATTCAAAGTTGTTTTTAAAAAAGAAAGTAGTAGTAGTAGAGGTCGTAACAATAACTTTAACAACAATTATGTTACATGCTTAGCATGTGTGATTTCCTTCAACAAGAGTTAGCAGCTTTGCCACTACCCACATTATATGGTTTACATATTATCCACACGTACCTTACTTCCGTGCTTTCCAGTCATGGTCCACACTTTAAAGTTCTGTGTCTGAGTAACTTTTAATTTATTTATTTATTGCTCTGGAGCTTTCCCCATGAAAACCTGCTCTTGACCGCTAAACTGGAGCAAATGGCAAGCAGCAGAAAACCCCAACTGCAGTTTGCGCAGTCAGGCGGAGTCCCCCCCCCCAGTCCCCAGGGCAGCCCCAAGCGGAATAATGACACAAGACCACGTTTTATGGGATTAAAAGTGGCCACAACTTTATTAAAATTCAGATGTAGGAAGACCTTGGTGCAGGCATTGGGCGTATACCCCTCCCAGCCCCCAGCCGGGGTGGGGTGATCTTCAGGGTTGTCCAGCATGTGGGGGGGGTTGGGCTAACTCTGGAGAACATATGTTCAAGCAGATAGCCCACCCCCCTCGATCGCCACCACTGGAAGGGGAGGGCAATAAGAGCCAATTGGCATCGCCAAATCCCCCCCCCCCCGGTGCCCCATTTACGGGAACCCTGTTATCGCCGCCGCAATAGGGCGGGGGGGCCACCGCCCCCACGCCCCTCCCCTTTATGTAAATGACTAAAGGATTCTGCCCAAGGCCTGCATCCGCCAAAGTTGTGATGAATTGCTACGGGAAAGACGGAACCTGCCAATGCAGGGAAATTCCTTTCCAGCCCTTTAACAGCAGCCTGTCGTAGCAGCGCCTGCATGCATGTACGTCTGTGGAAGTAAAAACCTGTAAAGCAAGCAGCCTGTGGAAGTAAATAACCTGTAAAGCAAGCATAAAATTAGGGAGTGGAGGGTGGGAAAGCTCTGACTCTGTCGGCTGCTTCCCAAGAATGGCTCCTCTTCTTTGTGTGCAGGTAAGCCTACCTGATCCTACCTGGCCAATCCCCCTGGCACGCCTCCCCTTGGCTGGATTGGTCGGCTAACTGAGTGGGCGGCGACTCCAGCCTCCAGCCTCAGGTAGGCAGTGCCAGCTTCCAAACTTCCAGAACTGCCTCAGGGATCCGAGGGGGGCTGCACGTGACTGCGCAAAATGCGCCTCCCCTTTTATGTTGGGGAAACGGTCATTGTTGCACTTCAGCTTTAAAGAGTGGGTTTTTGACATAGCTGCCAAGTTATCCCTTTTTTACAGGGATTTTCCCTTATGCTGAATAGGCTTCCTCGCGAGAAAAGGGAAAACTTGGCAGCTATGGTTTTTGAGGGGAAAGCTCCAGCGGGGTGGGGGTGGGGTATGGTGGGGAGTGCACTGAGCTTGAAAGTGTGGACCAGTGCCTGGAAAGTGTGGGGGGGGAGTGTTCATAAAGCCCTAAAATAGATAGCCTGTGTGAATAATCTGGATTGACAAGCACTTTAAACAAACATAACACTGGTTGAGTAGAATTACATCAGCGTGTGCCCATGGTCCTACTTGTACATTCAAAAAAAATGGAGTAAGGGTTTAAACACAGGAGTGGTAGTTGAGGACACCTACTCCAGCCCTGAGCTTCCCATGTTGAGTTGAGAGGTCTGAGAAGGGGTTGATTGAATGTGTATATAAGCTTTCCTACGACCTGGAATCCTGTGTTGCCAAGGTTCCTGCTCCACAGTGTAATGCTCCTCGCCAATTTTTTGAAGGTATGAAATGGGTGCCACCACTCTGTGCACCTTTATAGACACACCTGCTTTTTAAAAGTAAAGAACTGTGCACCAGCTAACTCCATCTAAGCCCCAGGATGCCTTGCTAACAACCTCCAAAGACCAAGCATGACCACAGAATCATAAGACTCATTGCTGAAGTTGCTTTTAACTAGGCATCCTACAGTGCTATTCCATCACTTGCAGCCAAGTTAGGATTCAGCAGCATGTCCCTATGCTCATTTGAGGCATCAGGTTATCAGTTGTGGCCTGCTCTTTGTCTCTGTCTTCCTAATCCCCAGTGAATAACATTTCAACATGTTGAGGACATTTAGAAATTATTTCCTGATATTCTCACACAAAAGAAAAGTCTGGGATTTCAGACATACACTTTTATTATATTATTGTTTCTACTATGAGGATATATTCACATATGCAGTGATTATTATTTTTAAAACAAAACAAAACACCTAACATTACATAGCTTCCATATTATCAGCAGGCATGGGTGGGACATGAATAAGATATAGTGGACCTGTACCCTGGATATGCAATTACTTGTATCAGAACAAGACTTCATCTTAATATAATTCAGTACCAATTGCCTGGTTGGTCTGAAGCCACTGATTCTGTGTCAAGAGCCATTTGGCCATTTTCTCTACTATATGAGGCTTCACAATTGATTTGTATAATTCATCTTTAAAGTTCTTTCCCCTCCCCTCATAAATAGCTGAGTAAAGCACTACAATCCAGATTTATTACCTTGGAATATGTGACCTGGCATTGATCTGTGTTTGATCGGGATTGTCCAAGGTGTTTGTATTACTGTTCAGCTGTCAGTTCAGGAGCAAATTAAACTACTAAACTGGTGTGTTGAGTGAAAGTAGAATAAGCCTATAAAGAGTGTGGCACCCAGTTTGCAAGTAAACTCACATTTACCATGCTGCCACTTAATAACTCATCAATATTCACAACCTTTTCTTGTTCATTAACCTCTGTTACTGTAAAACAGGCTTCCTCAACCTGGGCACTCCAGATGTTTTTGGCCTATACTCCCATGATCCCTAGCTAGCAGGACCAGTGGTCAGGGATGGTGAGAATTGTAGTCTCAAAACAACAATTCTAGCTTGAGGAAGCCTGCTGTAAAATGACAAATTCCATCCTCAAGAATAATACAGGGAAAGATTTTTAAAGTTCCACAGTTCTTTAGAAAAGAGATACAGCTGTCCCACTCTTCTGATCCTTGCTGCCACCCAAACCCAGAACTACAGTCAAAGGTACTGTTCACATTCATTTATCATATTTACGTTTTCATTTTAAAAAATGCAATACTGTATCCAGTATACTCATATCTTTTTTTATAAGCCAATGTGACCTATGCCTGACTTTCTTCAATATGGGCATTCATTTCTAGTTCCCAATACTTTAACTAGGCTTCATTTTGTAAACTGGATTACATTGCTCAGAGCCAAAAATATCTTGATTCAATTTTCTTTCCAAGAGGGGAGAAAAACCCTAGATAAAGGAAGGAAAGGAATAAAATTAGAAAGAACCTGCCAGTTTTCACTTGAGTGAACTATAACAGGTAGGGGGTGGCAAAGATTAAAGCATCAGCAAAGGAGACTATAGAATGGAACGTACATCCACAATCTTTCCTAAGTAATTATAAGAATCAGTGCATCAGTTTTTGGAGGCAACAGTTTGCCATCTTATACTTTGTCATCTTTCTTTACAGTCACCAAGCATGATGCTGACCTCACTTCAAATCTTAGAGGGATGTGAATAGATGGATTCTCGATCCAATGAACCTGTGAATTTTAGTCATGTTTTAGCTTCCCACTTCTCTCTTCTGTCCTCAAAAACCAATTCAGGCAACTACCAAATAGCAACTGCTGGGAGACAGGGGGGAGACCTCACAAAAAACCTTTAGCCCCCTTAGCCATCCGTAAGCCAGTTTTGTGTTGCCTGTAATTATGGAGAACAACATAAAGTTGTTGGAACATAAAGGAACTTGACTTCAAGGGGGCTGCCTTGAAACTTCAAGCCATTCCTCTCTGGTGTGGGTGGGTGGGTGGGTGGGTGTGTAGTCATTTCCATGTTGCATATTTAATACTTGCTTGTCTCTAGGAACTTTAGCAATGGACAAAATTTTCTATTAATTTAAAATTTGATGCCAATACTTTTTTATTCTTTATTGACATCACAGCTTCAGCAAAATCACTTCTACCAACATCTCCAGACAAATTTATTTTCTATTAGTAATGTACGCTGAAAACTAATTCCCACAGATTGAGGTTAAGTCAAGCTAACATCGAAAACAATAATGTTATCTGACATGCATGACCTTTTTGATTAAAACAACTTGTCTCCTTTTCAAAAGGAAGCTATTACGTCTCATTAACTGCTCGGCACACTCACTGTCCTCTGAAATGCCATGCTGTACAATTCCTTTCCTCTTTTTTACTGGTAGTATTTTGGCTTTTATGTTGAAGTTGATCTGATAGGAATGGCACATTATAAATCATTAATGGCAGTTCAGTATTAAAGAGCACAGGAGACCCTTCTTCACTGAATCACCATCCCATTAATCCTATATTCCTTCAGGCTTTCCTCACAGGACTTGTCATTCTCTGGACATGTTTGAGTATCTTTATATCCTTCTTGAACTGCACTGCATACCCCTTTAACTTTTGAAACCCTATTGAACACCCTATTTGTTTCTGCACCTGCAAATAGTAGCATTTGGGAGGGGGGATTTTCAACAGGAAAGCAGTAGGGAAAAGTTAAGCACCGTTCTTTCCACACAATGGTCCCAGTGATCAGTGACACACACCCCCCCACTACTATACATGGTTCTAACTGAAATGTGCAGACTTAGCTTTTGCGCCTCACTCCCTAGGAAAATCACACACAGCAAACTCCCAATCTGATTTTAAAAAACCAAAACAAGACATAAATGGCTTAATTATAACACCATCAAGTCATTGCTTTTTCTTGAGAAACACATTTTTGCAAACCTTTGCTTTTCCAGCACAGTTAATCATGAGCAACGCCAAATGAAGCGGCAGTTTATTTTTACTTTAACAGTGACAATGGGAAAGAGTCCTTCACTGCATCCAGGGGTTCACACAAATCTGTCTGCTCTCCAGCCCTCAGCGCCTGCCACCCAAAGCAGTTGCTCATGGCAGGGCTAGCACTGACAGCATCCCTAGCAGTTATTATATGAGTTTGATTGTGTGGGGAAGTCCTCAAGAGCAGGCCAGCACTTGAAGCTTTTCCTGGGCTTGAAATCAGTGTAGTGAGGCTCACAAGCAGCCTGGCAAGGTCCTTGCATGGTCAACTGCAGTGAATGAAAAAGTACACTGCTCTACATTAGCTCTTTTCTCTTCCTCATCTGCCAGCAGAGAAAGGCCTCACATGTACCACAGACAGCAATCTGTTGTTCCTGAGTTCAATATATATACAGTCTCAGTTCAGAATGGAATGCAATGGGTTGTTTTAGAAGATAGATAAACTCTGTTGGCTTTACCCAGGTATGATGCAGATGTTAATATTTTTAATGCTTTAGATCGGGGTTCCTAAACTGTGGTCCACAAACCACCACTGGCCTGGAACTTTAATTCAGGTGGTCTGCATATTGTCTGTGAATTGGTAGTTGAAGGTGGGAGTTGGCACATCTATCAAATTAAATATTTTTTATTGCTTCTGTTATTTCTTATGTTGTTTATTTTTGTATTACAATTTGGATTCTAAGGAATTCAAGCTGTAACATAAGAAAATGGAATAGATAAGAAATAGAAGAAGCAATAAAAATACAATTAAAAATCATACAGCATCTAACAATGGTGCATTGCAATTGTTACAACAGACAGAAAAATCACAGTCGTCTGCCAAGACCCTCAGTAATTTTCACGTGGTCCATGGAGGGGGGTGAGTTGAGGAACTACTGCTTGAAATTTTGTGTACCTCTTTCCCCCCTTGGGCTAAAAAATCTTCTAAGTAGCTTGCTTTCTGGTATTTGGTGGCACCACAATATTTTCATTTCACAATAGCACATTTCCATCAACAGTATGTGCTGAAACACTTTGTGAAATAGTTTTATTTTGAGAAGCACTAACAACGAGGTTCCGATTGTCTTTTCATAGCACAGCTGTAGCGTTCTGCTAACAGATGTCGCCAGTATTCTGAAAACTTACAATTTTCTGTTGTTCTCTCCAATCATGCTTCTTTCATATGATCAAGGGAAACTTTGCTAAGAAAGGGGTAACTAAGTAAATCCATTGCCCAGATATTTAAATAGCATTAGAATTAAAATGATCATTGAAGTGCATTTATAACTAAATATTTTCCAGAACATAATAGGACTTTAATGAAAACATTTTTTTGGAATACAGCTAGTGTTCAGTTTCATGATTGCATAATATAAAGCTGTTTTCTGGCACTGATGAGAAATGACAGAAACAGCCACCCTGCGTTATCCAAGTGCTGCATGATAATGTATGTAAAACACTGCACACAAGATCCAGAATAAAAAGTGTAGGTTGCCTTTATTATATTTTACTGACGCACAAAACTGCATTTCTATGATTTCTGTCACTCATCATTTTCTGAAGCAGTCATCTTCCATAGTGACATTTCCTAGCTTGGTCTCTGCCTGAGGTGAGGTTTGAACTAAGATAAGAAAGTTCATCCATTTTCGAGCACTTGAAGAGTGGGGGGAGGCACTCCCAACAGTTATTTTGAATTGGATCTGATATACAGCAAGAAATGGATGAAGTTGATACTAACAAAATACAGTTTGCATTGTTGGCTATCTTTTGGTGTAATGTGAAGAAATGCGACCACCTGGCTTTGTTGCGTAGCACAAGTGGACAGCATCTTAGCACATCATGTTGAAATGTAGGTAGCAATGAGAAGCAGATGCCAGTCCTGAAGCAGAAGTGAGGTGAATGCTCAAAGAACTCCTAGTTTTTGTATCATGTTTGGGGTGGGTTGTTTGTTTTGCTGTTCAGAGGTTGCATTTGCACTCCAACTTTAGCTCTAAAGAGGAGGACGAGAATGAAGAGCTGTCACTTTGTATTAATCACTGCTTTATAAAATCCCTGGCTGAATATTTGTCTTCACATCCATGGAAATAACTTGTGCCCACTCCCCATAGTCTCTAGGAACTAACTTAATATTATTGCAAGTAGGCATTTAAAAAAAACAACAACAATGAATGTTTGATGACTGCTAGGGTGTGTTAGTAAAAAGAAAAGAACGGGGAATCCCTTCTTAATGCTGTTGTCACACGTCTAATACTTTTTAAAGATGTGCTTATACAGATAATTGAAGAACTCATTACTACTTTTGTGCATTAACTATGGTTTGTGATGTTCAGATGGCTTCTGCTTAGTGGTTCGTGTTTAGTTCTCCTCCTCCACCATGATCCCTGGCTTAGTGTTATCTCTGAACCTGGAATTGAGTTTCCTGTGCTCCAAACAAATCACAATATGAAGCCAATGTTTGTTCTTGGCTTCCCAACCATTGTTTGTTGGAGAAAAGCCTGAGTGATCGCCATGTTCATGGTAAACGACTCATTAACCAACCACTACTGTTTAACATGGTGTACGAATGTTGCCACTTTCTACACATGAATAAAGATTAACAAAGCAAGCACTGGAAACTGCAGTTGAAAAACAGCACTGTAAGGACTGCATATTTCACTGTAATATGATTATTTGGGCCTTTTTAATTGCTATGTCAATCTACCACTATGATTTTGTATAAATTGTTGCCTGATGGGAGCAAGGGATTTAACAGAAGAAGCTTGATAGCTCAGAATCCTTACCCAGTCTTTGAATGTAAGACCTACCATGTTCAAAAAGTTATACCCTCTGGCTAGAGAGAAAACAGCAGACTGCCCCACACGGGGGGGGGGGCACATGAGCTATAGAATGGCTGATATGGTATAATTTTTGGTGTGTAGACGGTATTTCTGGAATTCAGCTATAGGGTTAACAGATTTGTTGCCTGCCGCAGCAGTGCCAGCTTGGTTCCAAAAAAAAAAAGTTCTTTGCTGTTCATGTATTTGTAAATAAAGCAAATATTGCAGAAACTGCATAACTCAGGTAGGTTCATCCAGTGAAAATATGCCTTGTAATTATGCTTTTGAAACTTCTTACCATGTGGGTAAGTGGCGACCATATAAAATTATATAAGGTTCTCACCACATGAACTGCATGTGAAGACATCCATTCTACTGCAAGATATTTAAAATATACAGGTATGCTACTGGCATGGAAATGTTCAGCATGTTAATTATTATGGAATATAAATGGTAAAGTAGGCTTAGAATATTCTGACCAATAAACATTCTAGTCTCTGCACAAGCATATTTCTGTTTGTGTCCACTGATGAATAATAACTTGCATACAGAGGAAAATGAAATGTTCCTATTCACACTCTTCATTACAGAATCCCAGGCAAATGACATTACTGACAAATAGTTCTTCCTTGCTCTCAGCATATTGTAAATGTAAAAATATGAAGTGACAATTTTATCTTCATTTTTCCTTTGATCTGCCTATTCCTCTTCTAATAAACCATTATAGCTAAATAAAGATATGTACTTTCAGATATACTTCTGTGCTTTGAGATTCTTTTGGCCTTCCCTTGGATTGAACGAACAACCTTACATCTATTCTGGGATTCATTCATTCCGTTTCTAAACTTTGCAATTATTTAAAGTGGACCTTGAGAACAAATTTGTAAATTTCCAACTGGTATAATGAATAGAAATGGTTTCTGGAAATGGCCTAGCAACCTTATTTCCTTGACCTGTGACTTCTGAATGTTCTCTTTCCAGTAGAGTGGCTGACAGATCACATTTGGTGTTCCCTAATTTTCACAATGCTATGTTTTGGTGCTTCAACACTTACGTATTCAGAATGCTTTTACAAACCATTTTTTGTAGCAGCGATTAATATGTTGCCTACATACATCAAATCTGAATAAAGACATGAAAGAGAAGAATATCGAAAACGTTAACTTTGAAGGAACAAATATATACTGTATATGCTACATCTTCATAGTAAATGATGGGAGGGTGATACCCTGATTCCCATTGGAAGCTTATGATTCCTTCAACATTTCTAAAATGGGAATCCAACTCTAAGGATAGGTATTAGTAGGCCCTTTTTTTAGATTTAATTTGTTCACGGATTATCTGGAGTTGGGATGAACAGCAAGGTAGCCAAACACTGATGCCACCCACAAAATTGGGGTAGGAAAACAAAAAAAGAATTTCTCCAAACTGGGTTTAATGGCATTAAAACAGCAAATATGATTCAAGTGTAAAATGATGCACACAGGGGCAAGTAAATATTAACTTCCCTGTGGCTGTTCCTGTGGCTGCAGTTTATTTTAACTGTTTATAATTCTGAATTTTAAATTGCTGTACCCTTACCTGATCCCTGCTGCCGAAAGGTAGGTAGAAATAAATAAATAAATAAATCTGAATTGGCAGTGACTGACCAGAAAGCAGATAATGGGGCTGTCATGGGGCTTGATGAACATGTTGACCTAGTGTGTGGCAGCTGTGGAATAAGTGAACTCTGTGTCAGGAATAATTAGGAGAGGAAACCATTATATACTTCTGGTCATCCACATCTCAAAAAGGTATGATAGGGATGGGAAAGGTGCAGAAAGGGCAACCAAAGTGATGAAAAGACTGGAGCGACTGCCCTCTGAGCAGGGAAGCTGGATGATGGGACTGTGCACAGCATTACGCATAATGTAATAAAATAATAATAATGGAAAGAGAAAATTTTCTCTTTCAAAATGTCAGAAATAAGAGCATTTTCCAGGTAAAGTTAAGACCATACCAAAATAAAAACTTAGTTGGTCTTTAAGGTGCTACTGAAGGAATTTTTTTACTTTGCTTCGACTCAGACCAACACGGCTACCTACCTGTAACCCAAATTCACTGGGATTTGTGAGATTAAAGAATTTAAGTTCCATTGATTCAAATAAAAAAGATTTACCCATTTTTTCCTTAACTATAACCAAATCATTTAGTATACTGAAAACAACAAATTCTGATGTTATATCTATACTGGAATGATGTTTCAATGGCAGAGCAGGTATTCACATTTATTTCTCACCCATTTGTCCTTCCCTTTCTTCCTGAGTTCAAAGAACATGTTATTTCAAGTCTCTCACTCAGATTTTTCTGTCACTCTCTTTTCAATCCTTTTCAATCAGAGTTTTGCTCTGTATATTCAACTAAAAAGCAGTCTGGCTTGAATTTCAAATAATCTTCTTCAGGCCGAATTTCAAGACATCTCTGTTCTGCTCCTCCTCAAAATGTCTTCTGCTTTTGACACTGTCAGTCACATTCTTCAAAAGTTCGGTTTTCTCATGGTTTCAAGCTTAACTCACCTGCCGCTCTATTATTACTAAACTACTAATACTACATATTATTTATAAGAACCTAATGCAGGCACTATAGATTCTTTTACTTGGCCTCTTCCTTCCTCTTTCCCTTATATGAGCCTCAAGACTCAATTTGGGGTCTCCTATGGAATCATAGAACTGCAGAGTTCGAAGGGACCTCAGGGGTCATCTAGTTCTTCTGTCTGCAATGCAGGGATTTTTTGCCCAAGGTGGGGCTCGAACCCCTGACCTTGAGATTAAGAGCCTCATACTCTACCAACGGAGCTATTCTGCATTACCTTTATGCTTACAGCTTTCAGCCACAATGTTTTAATCCTACCTTCCCCTCAGTTTAACTTTTCTAAAATCATACTGTTCCCCCACCCCTTAACATATCTTTCCCTTTTTATTTTCTCAGTATCACTATTGCCTTTTTCATTTTACAAGCTTCCAATATTGATGTTGGCACTGGTTTATTTCTTTATTTTCCCCTCTCAGCACCTCCATCTTCATATTTTCAAAATCTATTATTTTTCCTATCCTTAGATTGCTATTATTTCTTGCATTGTTTTGCCATTTTTCTTTCTTAGTTCACACACTTCAATTCGCTTCAAGACGCTTCCATGCACCTAATTCATACTGCTCATCCTGAATATTATGATCACATAACACAATTGATACACGTTATAAATAAGTTTAATTCATTTAATCAAAATGCCAATGTTTTAAATTATAATGAACAGTTAATATTCAATTAATTGGAAACCAAATAAAATTATATCCAGTCTTCCAAAACTATTTATTGTAATAGGTTGTCTAAATTCATAATAGAATAAAAAGAAAAACAAATGTTGAGTTAGTTTAATTATTTATGGGGCATAGAGATGAAAAATTTTAAAGGAATTGTTAGATATTAAAATAAATGTGTAAATCTTGAACAAAACTATTATTAATAATAAAAAGTTGCTACTTGATTCTAAATTGTTGCTGTTCCAGATCTCTCAGTCTGACAATTTCACTTAATTTATTTAGCTGCATTGTTGGCCAAATTTTACTTACCCAATCTCTATGTTTATGATTAATCTCATTGGCTTCCACATTCTCTTCATATAATCTTCAAAGCTATTGAAACTTAGTATATTAATTCTTTTGTGTGTGTCTCCATTCATGGGTTATGTTTAGCCTCAGAAGATGCATGTTTATATACTGAGGGGAACATTTTCTGGTTTGTTTGTTTTTTAAGATCTAAAATCTATCATGTTCAATTAGAAACTAAGCTGAGGGTCAATATAATTGCTATGATACAAACATAGCCACAATCATTCTAACTAAAAAATTACAAATACAAGTAGCCTACTCTGAATTAACATAACCATGAGATGACATGGCCAGACCTAAATACATTCTGTTATCCTTATTTGGTTCAGGAATTTCTTGTGAGAAACCCTCAACTACAGAGTGCAACTTACTGAAAGAAAGGGATATTCTATCACACTCAATTAATCCTGGAAAAGAGCAAAGAGAACACATAGCTCATAACTAGGATACTGGAGAAATTTTGAAGAAAACAGAAATGGAAGCAGAAACTGCTAATGTTTGCTTACACATCCCATGTTTGGAATGAAAATCATTCCACTGAATTCAGTTGTGGTATTTGCTGTTGTTGCTTTCAGTTCAAATAATCAAAATTGATTATGGGGTCCCCCCTCAACATCTGTATTGCACTTCCTCTGCATTGACCTGAATGGGGTGGAAGAACATTATGGCAACATAACTTAGGTAATTTATACCTAATTTCTACACAGTGAACATTGAGACAACAAAGTTTTTGGTGAAAGATGAATTGCATCAGAATGAAAACAGCCCTGCATTTGACAAATACAAGGTGAAATGAGAGAAAAAAAGATGCCTTCTTATGTCCCTACTCACAACACTGTATTTATTTTATTTTCCTGTATACTATACTTCCTGGAGTAACATTATCTTATACAAAAATTATGTCATTACAGATGAGATTTCTGGCTAACCTAACTTAAGAAACAAAGAAACTAAAAATAATTTTCCTTTTTTAATGTTAACACAAATTTAAGCCACACTATAAATCAATAGGAAATTAAGAGAATTAACTTCAAATCTGTGTGTAGAGCTGCATAGTAGAAAATGTACAGTAAGGCAGAAAACACAGAAGATTAGTTAGCTGCAAGGAAACCAGCAGCTGCTGAACAACTAACCGTGTTGTCAAACTGGAAAAAATACTGTGAATTCACTTAAATCCAACATAAAATAATTGACTGGGAATTAACTCCTGGGATAGGTATTAGCTCTCTTGCTAGGGAAGAATAAGGATTTGGTTGGGTTTGATGTTGAAGAAATGATAGAACATGACATTGTCATTTCTGACTTTCCATGCCACTTTCTTCTAAATGAATCACAGCTTCTGGAATAAAGTATTCACACATTTCTGTTTTTTACAGGTGTCAAGAGGCATGTACTAACAATGAAACTAATTCCTACTACTCCAAGAGAAGAGGCCAAGACATTAGCATGATGAAGCTGACTTAACATTCCGTACACTCCTCCTATACTACATTGGTGGAAATTCATGACTTGATAACCGATCTAAATGAACCTGAACAAGAAGGAAGTTCTAGCATTAGAAACAATCTCCTTATTAATTAGCGATCATTTGTTCAGAAATGAAATCTAATAACCAAATGGAGTCTTAAATAAAATTATACAATTCCATTTTCTTTAAGACTTCAATACACATTATCATCATTAATAAGACCCCAGTGAATCTGCCTTTGAAGAAATCTAAAGTAGTGTAGTAGTCAGAAATATATTGTCTCTATAGGGCCAAACGAAACTGTTAATTGGGCTTATTTCTTACCATACCCATTAGTGTGATAGATATGGCAAGTAGTCTGGATTAGAAAGAGTTTGATTTGGGTTTTCTGTCTGATGTCATATCCAGTATAGCATAACCTATTTCTGAAGGGATTTAGTTTTCATAATCCTCCAGATACTTTAGAATGCAATACAAATGGTTTATTTCAAAAGAATGTATGGCTACATACTCAAAACATAGGCAATTCAGCAGTTAAGTTTTCATACCTAGGCATGACTCCATTTTTGGATTATATACAGGGGTGTCCTGCATGTGAAGCTGCTCCCTGTGTGTGGCAGCTGTTGCATGCCAACAACTTATAGGACCCACAGGTGGGAGCTGACTGCAGAGTGGGGACCAAAGATGGACAAACTACCCCAGAAGGAGCATGCCATGTCCCCCAGTAGAGGTATTTCCCCTCCTCTAACACCCCATACACCCCCATACAACAAGCATCACTTTTACAGATATAGTATGTCTATACTATGTACCTACGAATATGCAACAGGAAACAATCTAGCTTTTTGTGGTTTACTAT
Organism: Zootoca vivipara; assembly: GCF_963506605.1. Classification (NCBI taxonomy): domain Eukaryota; kingdom Metazoa; phylum Chordata; class Lepidosauria; order Squamata; family Lacertidae; genus Zootoca; species Zootoca vivipara. The sequence goes on along the minus strand of NC_083278.1, from coordinate 53,999,410 downwards.
TTTCTTGCCTCACTCATATATAACTTTATTCCCAAACACATCAAACACCTTAAGGACCACTTAAGCCCTTACATCCCAGTTCAGTGACTGAGATCATTAGGAGTGTTGTTGATTATCCCCCATGCTACATCGGTCTGACTGGCCTCAACCAGAGTTTGGACACTTAGTGTTGCCAATTTTTTGAATCATGTTTTGTGTTTTATCATTGCACACAATCTCCTTAAGTACCTTCGTTTATATTCTGAAAAAATATGTGTGTTCTTCACACAGGATTAAGTCACCCTTTGGATCCAGAAAGTAGAGGAGCATATTAAGAGAAGGATTCTGCCAAATAGCTCATTGATGGTTCACAGTCAGAAGGGGTTAGAGAACTTTGTGACTTGACCTACTACACATGAGATAGGGATGTGTGAACATTTTAATCAGGGGAGCTTGGATGATTGAGGCTATATTGGGAGCCACATGGGGAAACCGTGGTTACCAGCATGAGTCCCTAGGCTGCCAGCTGTCTATCCTAGATAACTACAATAAGTTTTAATGTGTAATGCACACACCAGAGACGAGCATATAGTTAGATATATTCTCAAACATTATGGAGTTCAGACTCAAGGGGAATGTAAGAAAAACATCATAAGATAAACCTTACCAAACCTTGCTGCTGACACTGTTATAAAGTTTCAGTGCAATAGAACTTTTAAATATACAGTAATACCTCGGGTTACGAACGCGATCCGTTCCGGATTGCAGTTCGTAACCCGAATAGTTCGTAAACCGAACGCGATGGGCACTGCCATTTTGCGCATGCGCAGATTGCGCGATTGCGCGGCAAAAACACTTCCGGGGTTGCGCAGTTCGTAACCTGAACTGTTCACAAACCGAGGTGGTCGTAACCCGAGGTACGACTGTACAGAACTCAGTCACTGAGGGCATCCCTTTTTTGAGAACAAAAAGGGGTGAAAAATGTTCTCCTCATCTGCAGTGTGATGTGTAGCAGCATCTGCTCGCCTCTCTTGACAAGACTGGGAAGAATTCAGCCTTTATATTATAGTAGTACCTCAGGTTACAAACATTTCGGGTTACAGACTCCACTAACCTGGAAGTAGTACCTTGGGTTAAGAACTTTGCCCCAGGATGAGAACAGAAATCGCGTGTTGGTGATGCAGCGGCATTACCATTAGCTAAAGTGGTACAGTACCCCAGGTTAAGAATGGTTTCAGGTTAAGAACGGACCTCTGGAATGAATTAAGTTCGTAACCAAAGGTACCACAGTACTACGGATTAGTTTCTTTAAAGTAGTTGTTGTAGCCAACTTGAGAAGCAATCTCCAGTGTAATGCTCAGAAGAATCCCCTTGGCAAGTGTTTTGCAAAGAGTGTAGGCGGGATGCCAATATTGCACTGAAAGGCAAGTTCCTTCTAGGAAAGTGCTGCTCTTCGGGGGGTGGGGGGGGGTTATTACTGAAAATCCCACAAAAAGTTGTCCATGGCTAATTAAATAAAAATATGTTTCATTCAGCAGAAGGTGGCGTTAGAGATTCCTTGCTATTGTGCCTATGAAAACTTCAGTCAAATGTTTACAATACTGTATTATTAATTATTCTCTAAACTGAATCATAAACCTAGGAATCAGTCATATAATGAGTCGTGTCATTGGTCCTTCTACTAGCTCAGTATTGTTTACAGTACACTATCCAGCAATGGCTCTCCAGGATTCCAGGGAGGGTTGTCTCTCAGACCTACCTGGAAGTGCTAGGGATGGAACCTTGGAACTTTTCCTCAACCTCTGAGCTCAAGTCATTCAAGAACATTAGGCTATATCAGGGATAGCCAACATGCGGCCCTTCAGATGTTGGAATTCAGCTCCCATAATCCTTAACTATTGCCCATGTTGACTGTAGAAGATGGGAGGTAGAATTCAACACCAGCTGAAGGACACCAGGTTGGCTTTCCTTGGGCTACACAGTGGGTTAAAACAGAATGACTTCTTCACCGCAGAGTTTTCCATGGCTATGTTACTTTCCTGTTACTGAGATACAAGGGCAGAAATATAATAAATTATGCAAAGTGTAATTCATTAGTGAGGTGAGAACTGCTAGCAATGCAATAAGGGATACTGAACTTTGAGTTGCTGTGTTCACATTTTCTAAGATTTATAATTTCTTTGGTCTCACTTTTTCAACCTGTGTAGCTTAAGGATGAACCAAATGCGTCCTCAGCATGCTCTGTGAATCAGGTTACTGATCCTGTTAATCCACAATGCTTTGTCAAGTGGATTGAGTTCTTCAAAATACCATTTGTTCTATGACCAATTTATTACAGTATCAGTACTCTCTGTCTAATTTAAATACCTATTTAAAATGGGATTTTTAAAGAAATGTTTTTGGAAATTCCAGAAGATGACATTTAATGCTGTGGGGTGGACTGAGGTTACAAGGAATGTGATAATCCAGATATGTGGGCAATGTGACCTCTGTGTGCATTTTATTGATTATTCTATTTTAAACAGATGAGCAAGAACTTTGAATTGCACACATGTAATATGACTTTACAATATTTATGTAGAAAACCCATGAAACAGATTGATAGAATTAAAATGCACACACTATTCTGTTATTGTTTCCTTTGCCTTTAGTCTATTGCCATTTCTCAAGAAATATTATTCCATACCTGGAAGTATTTATTCATTCACAAGCAGAAATAGTAAAACATGACAGAGAAAGTGTTTGTGTGTGTTTCTAATATATGTTCCTCTTTGAAGCCAAAATTTGGGCACTGGAGAGAAACAGGCATGATTATGCCTTTACATTTTTACTGCTCCATCACACTTGAAAGTCGATTCCATATTTACAACCACTGGTGTGCATTTCTGAGTGCTGAGAGTGATAGCTGCAATCTCAAGCTATAGAACTCAGGGAAAAGAAATTCCAGTACATCTAGGATTTACACCTCTTCTGATATCAGTCCCTGAGCCTTTAAACGCAATTGTGCAGTGGAGAAAAGGTGCCTCCACCCATGTTATGGTTCTCAATTCACTTTTCTACATACCCTTTTTAAGGGAAAAAAAATATGAACCATCATTTCTCACTCAGTTCCAAATGAACTTGACGTTATGTTCCTGTGGAAGCAGGTATTGCATGTGAACGGTCAGTTTCTAAGTGCTCTAGATCCAAGTCCTACTTTACAGCTCAGCCTCTCTCTTGGAATTAGCTGCCTGTATCTGCAAGAAGGTACTTATGATCTACTTTCTTAAGTTAACAAACCTCTCTGTGGTCCATCTTGTAAAACTTATTTTCACTGCACATTAACATGACACAAAATTTTTGTTTGACATGTGTCCAATTTGGCTAGTCATATCTTACTCATGGAATGGAAGGCCGCTATGGGTTTCAAGATGGTACCATTCACCATGAAGCAGGGGTGAGGTCTCTGGCTGGAACAGAAGCTATTGTCAGTCTAATTTATGTAATCACAATGCTTAAAAATATATATCTTGATTTCCTCATTGAACTAACAATGAACCAATCTATGCAAGAAATACATTTTTTGGACACTACTATAAAAATACAGGATGGACGTATAGACACCACCTTATACAGAAAACCAACTGACCGACAAACATATCTACATGCTTCTAGCTACCATCCCAAACATACCAAACAATCCATCGTATACAGCCAGGCCCTACGTTACAACCGCATCTGTTCCAACTCTACAGACAGAGAATCTCACCTAAGAGATCTACAGCAAACCTTTTTAGAACTAAAATATCCACCTGATGAAGTTAAACAACAGATCAACAGAGCCAGACTGATACCTAGAGAGAACCTGCTGCAAGACAGACCCAAAAAAGAAAATAACAGAACACCACTAGTCATCACATACAGCTCCCAAGTTAAAACAGTACAACGCATCATCAGAGATCTACAGCCTCTCCTGGACAATGACAGCTCCCTTTCTCAAGCTCTGGGAGGAAGACCTTTCATTGCCTACAGACAGCCACCCAATCTTAAACAACTCCTCACCCACAATAATACAACCACCAGACTTAACATGGACACTGGTACCAGAGCCTGCAATAAACCCAGATGCCAACTTTGCTGCCACATACACCCGGACAACATCATTACTGGCCCCAACAACATCCAACATACCATCTCTGGACTATGCTCATCTTCTAACATTGTGTATGCCATCAAATGCCAACAGTGCCCTTCAGCTCTCTATATTGGACAAACAGGCCAAACCCTACGCCAAAGGATAAATGGACATAAATCTGACATCAGGAACCAGAAGACAGAAAAACCAGTAGGAGAACACTTCAATCTCCCAGGACATTCTATACAAGATCTCAAAGTAGCTGTCTTACTACAAAAGAATTTCAGAAATAGACTGGAAAGAGAAGTTGCTGAATTGCAACTTATCACCAAGCTCAAAACAATGGAGGGACCTGGTTTGAACAGAGATATCGGATTCTTATCTCATTATACATGATAAGCGATCTTCAGCCATCTCAACCCTTGCTTTTTCATGCAAAACCATTTGCAGTCGTTTTCGGTCATCAACAGCTATCTGTCAGTCAATCACCCACTTCCACCACCCTTCTGAGTGATCTCCCCTCCCCATCCCCACCCCTCCCCACCCCTTCTCTACATAAGTGCCTGGGGACTTCTATTTCACTGTATCTGAAGAAGTGTGCATGCACACGAAAGCTCATACCAAAATAAAAACTTAGTTGGTCTTTAAGGTGCTACTGAAGGAATTTTTTTATTTTACTTGATTTCCTCATTGTACATTCACAGCCAATGTAACCTATGTAGGGAAGACAGGCATAAATGCCTTCACCAGACTTCTGCAAATGCTTCTTTAACCACTGAGGCACCATTAATAGTTTTTATTAATATTATTTATTTATTTATTTATTCATTCAAATCAATTCTACATCACCTTACATTTCCTGATTAAAACATCAACTGGATGGGTAGTTGGAGTTTACTTCAATATTGGCAACAGGACAGCTTCCTCCACTGTACCTAAAGAAGCAAACTACTGTAGCTTAGGAGGCACATGGCAGAAACATACCACTTTGTCCTCCAACACGTTGCTGCTGTTCCCTCCCACCCTGCCCTCCACATCCGCTGCCTGAGATTGTTGCCTCATGCCCAGGGGCAGGACCAGCTCTCATCTTAAGAGAGCTAATCATAACCAAGCACTAGCAGGAGAGGGGAAAGGATCATGTTGTACATCAGGCATCCCCAAACTTCAGCCCTCTAGATGTTTTGGACTACAGTTCCCATCTTCCCCAACCACTGGTCCTGTTAGCTAGGGATCATGGGAGTTGTAGGCCAAAACATCTGGAGGGCCGCAGTTTGGGGATGCCTGTTGTACATATTTCAACAGTAGTAGAAATATTTTATGTGTGTGTGTGTGAGAGAGAGAGAGAGGAGTCACATTTGTTACCTCTCAAATGGCAGCTTTAATCAAACTATGGGAAAAATTAACTTCAAAATTTGTCCAAAACATCTTATGGGTGCTGAGGTAGGGTGGGACACAGGGTAGAATAAGCTCAGAAGGTGGACCCTGGTTCAAAAAGTGAGGAATACTGGTTTAAACATAGGCTACTGCTATGCCACAGTATTTGGTTACAAGGTACAGGAAAACACTGTGTGTGTGTGTGTGTGTGTGTGTGTGTGTGTGTGTGTGTGTGTGTACAACAATCTGTACCTGTTGGTTAAGTAAGTTATATTAAAAGGGTGGCATACATGTTCCATAGACCATTGTCATTAGGCACACTAACACAGTCTGAATAAATTTCTGCTGTGCCATTGTTATCCTGCTGGTATTGACTTTAACTGGAGTGTAGAATTAATAAAGGCTTTGGATCTATTGCAATGTATCTTTTTATATCTATTATTTAAACTTGCAACTTAAAAAAGGAAAACACTGATCTTGCCACTGCAGGCAGCTAAACCTAGAAACAGAGCAATTCACAGCATGAACAGGAATGGTTCACAGCAATCCAACTTTGTGATAAAGTTTTCACTGTTGCTTCTATTCTGACAGAAAATAATAGTTTAGGAATTTATGTTGTGCATCCCTGCAGCGGAGATAGATGGGTTCATAGAACCCCAGGCAATATTGCAACAGCAGCACAAAAGTTGCAGTAGTCCAGGGGCAGCTCCCACAGATTGAAAAGCAGAGGCTCAGAAAATGTCCTGAAAGGGCATCAAGCTACCATACTATCTAGTTTTGCCTTTAACATTGTCACACACACACAAAAATGTTTAAACCACTGAGCAGCAGCAGCACATGTATCACTAAAACACCTCACAAAGGACCTTGTTGTAATCACACATACATGTAAGCATGCCATGAATAACAAAACAGGAGCATTGTTTTATGAATGCACCTATACACATAATAGAGAAAACTGATGCAATTTCTTCAATCAGATTGATTGATTGATTTTTTTACAAATCCACATATATTAACTATTTTTTAGAAAATGTGAGATGCAGATCTGAGCAATCCAAAAGAATAATAAAGGAAAACAGAAAATCTGCTGACTCCTGAATATTTGTGTGCACGCACGCACGCACGCACACGCACACATGCTTGAATAGCTATAAAGGTAGAACATATAGACAGAGCTGTCATTTACTCAGGGTTTCCCATATTTATGACAGTTTTATAATTTTTTATCTTATTTTATGTTGATTTTATTATGCACATAACCTAGGGAATTACTATTTTTTAATATGCAGTGTATAAAATTGTAAGATAAAAAATTAAAGGTCTGGATTGGACTACTACTGGTCACAAGCAATTCTATCAGAAATTGCCAGCCACTCAATGACACAGCATTAGGTTAAATAGCAATATTTTTAAACTTCTACCTTCACATGGAAATAGACTTTTTTGATAATGGATACAAGAGATTTTATCATAAGAGTTACCATTCAGATTCTATTTTATGTTGGCAGAGAATTATGCATTGACTTATAAAGTAGGTCCAATGACTTATAAAGTAACCTACTATCCAGACACCAGCTTGAATGGAGAGAAATTCAGTTTGTTGCACAGTGGCTGTAAAACATGCAAGTACAAGGAAAGGAAAGCTGCAACTTCAATCTAAACCAAGGCTGGTCTCATTATATACCATTTTCACTGGGCAGATGACAACTTGTAGCCGAAGGATGGAAAGCAAAACACAACTTTATGTCACTTTTATAGCCTATTCTTTCCAACTTGCTTCAGAGGTTTAAAAGATCCACAAGCATTTCTTGACAACTAAATTCACAGTATTTCTAGTCCTACGTGTGCTAGTTTTGCTCCAGGGATATTTTTACATGAGCACTTATAGGGGGGCATGTAGGAAATCTAGGCAGTATGCCGTAAACAGTGCCTGAACGTTCCGATTTCAACTCTAGATTAACATGAGCTTTAAGACTCGTGTTTTGCACATGCTTACATGGAAATAAGCCTTGCTGCATACTTCTGAGTAAACATCTCAAGTTATGAATTACCACTGTTAGTTATGCAATTCACCATCTGTGCTATTAGGCATTTAAGTGCCCTTCCACCACCATCACCACATGTATATGCACCTGTAACTCAGGGTAATACTTTAGGTATTTTATGGAGTCTACTCCACGAAAGCTTATGCCATAATAAAATTGTTAGCATTTAAGGTGCCACACCAAAACACTTCATTCTTTTAAGCTTTCAGAGCAGGTGGATGGGGATGATCCAGGACACCAGCCTTCCCCAAGGATAACCTCAAGCCACATATCAGCCCCAGCCAGCATGGGACTTATAGTCTGAAACCTCTGGAGTCCACAACATTGGGGCAGGCTGCAGTAGATGTTCTATATTTGGAATTTCAAATACCTCATGATAAAGTTCCACATGAAACACTTCTAAATAAAGCTAGCAGTCATGGCATAAGAGGACAGGTCTCCCTATGGTTCAGTAACAGGATAAAAATAAAGGAAGCAAACAGCAGGAATATATAGACATTTCTCGCAATGGAGAAATGTATGGTGACTCAAGGACTGGTGCTTTTTAACTTGTTCATAACTGAAAGGGGTTGCGAGGGACTCCCCAAAGTGGGAGAATAGGCAGTAAAATGGGAAATCACTCAATATCAGCAAGTGTAAAGTGATGTACATTGGGGCAATTTCCCCCCAAAACTTCACTTATCTATTAACGGGATATAAATTCACAGTGGCCAATTAGGAAAGAGATATTTGGGGCATAGTGCATAGTTCAATTAAAATGTCAACCCACCGTGCAGCTGCTGTGAAAAAGGTGAAGTCCATGTTGGGGGTCATCGGGAAGAGAGACTGAAAGCAAAGCTGCCCATTTCATAATGCCATTATACAAATTTATATTCCGACCATGCTTGGAAAACTATGCACAGTTCCGGTCACCAGTTCTGGCCACCACACCTCAAGAAAACGATCTTGTAGGACTGGAAAAGATTCAGAAAATGGCAAATAAAAATAATCAGCAACTGTCATTTAAGGTCAAGCCAGAATACTTGAGGCTTTTTAATTTAGAAAAAAATAATGTTTGAGTAATGGTGGCGGCATGACAGCAGTGTAGGCTATAAAAGTATGAATAGTGTAAGAAAAGTAGATTGTGAGAATCTTCTCCCTTTCTAGAACCAGAATATTGTTCAATTAAGCACATAGGTAACAGGTAGACTATGGAATGCACTTCCACGTGATGTAGTGATGGTCACTCAGTTGTATGGCTTTGGAAGCAGAATAGACAAATTAATAGAAAATAAAGCTAAGAATGGCTACTAGTTATGAAAGCTATATTACTGCTGAATAATAGTTTCTGGGGATCATGGGCAGGAGAATATTGTTGAGCATTTCACAGAGCTGACTGGGTTGGCCGTCTTGACAACAGAATGTTGAATAGATAGGCCTGAACCAAAAAGGCTCTTATATTCTTCTCTTATTAGAACTCTGGTAGTGGTCTCTAGTGTGGTATAAGGAGCTATAATTGTAAGGAAAACACATTCCAGCACAGAGGAAATTCAAGTTCTTTTGATCCTGATCCATTACATTATGTCAGTATTGTAGGACAAAAACTTAACTGCTGGCCCCACTAATACCAATGTCAAAAATTCACATAAACCCAAGCAGTTTGGCTAAATCAAGATATGGATTGGGCTGTAAGCCCTTAAAACAGATCATACATACTGCAATGTTATTTCCACACAAGCTTTCACATATATATTTTTAAAGAAACACCTTGAAAAACCCATGACTCAGACCCTCATAACATACTTGATAAAAATAAGGCAGCAGACAATGTATCCAAAACGGTGCTAGAAAGTGCAAAACATGATGTGGGTGGCTTAATAATAATTTTTGCAAACTCTTCCCAGTTAAAATGACTAATCATAGAAAAAATAGAAAGTTCAGTAAGTAGGATTTGTTTTCAAAAGAAGCGTAAGATTTGAAAAAGCTCCCCCCAAAACAAAAAAAAAGTGTATTATAAAAATAACCTATAACTGCAGCACAGTGTACAGCAGGAATTTGTCGCTGATAGATGTAATATGTTGTATTATTATGCTTGTTGATAAGCAAAGCTAGAACAGCAGATACCTTAGCAATATCATAGCAAGCTGCTTTATGCTCCTCAATCTAGCTCAGTACTATCTAAATCTAAACCAAGGCTAGCCAGAGTGGTGCCTTCCACCAATTGCCCACTTCCTTGGCCACTGGCTATATTGGCTGGTGCTGAAGGGAGTCTGTGGCTAACAAGATCTGGAGATACCACACTGGACAAACCTGCCTCATACTGATTCAGTAGCTTTCCTGGATTCCAGACAAGAGTATTTCCCAGCCCTAACAGAATTAATCCTAATGTCTAGGGACCCATAGATGGTTCTTAGAAGCACCCTGGTTGTTGAAAATTATTGGTGATAACTACAGCAAACTGGTTTTCTTCTCGTGGAATTTTTTTTTTCTAAAATAGGAATTGTGGGAGCATTTTTAATACAGAAAACAAGGACAAAGCCTCTCTAAAATCAATATATTAGGCTGCCTAGGATGGTATCCAACAAAGACATAGACTATTCTTGAATATGAACTAACTCAATTGATTGAAATAGGACTTCTCCAAGTATGACTTAGTCAAATACCACTCTAGTACTTCAAATATCAGTAGCTTAGTTTTGTTTTGGCAATATAGTAATGCAAGTCACCTTCAGAATTATGGAAATTAAAATCAATGAGGTCTGAAGTACGTTTTAAAAGAATTAACCACAAACACTTCCTCCTTCTATGCAATTTTATACATAATTTTTTTACAGCAATAAATGTTTTAAGACTTACATAAGTGCTAAGGCAAGTAGGCAATGCACTTTTTAAAATCCAACCACTTGTGTAACACCTTTTAGACCTTATCATTTTCAGATATCAACTCATCCATTAACTGCTACTCACCAATATACAGCCACCCTCTCCACTGAGTCATCCTTATATAATGGCAGAGTAGCTACATTAAAAACAAGACATGTTCTTATGCAAAGTTCTATTGCTGCTGACTAGTAATTCATATGCATGCAATTCTGTAAAACCATACGATTAGGGTGACAAAACTCACAGAAGACTAAATCAGAAAGCCTCCAAGGAATTTGGTATTAAAATGTATTAATAGTCCGCAGACCTTCAAATTCCCAAAATAAAGTTGATTCCACGTAGTGCTAAAAATTTAAAATTAGGGCAAAATCAAAGCCAGCACCTCTAACAATTCTGTAGAAGTTGCTTACGAATCTTTATAGCATGGAATACAAATTTTGCAGCTGATTTTGATACATGAGATTGTGTATCCATGACCAGGAAGCCCATTCTATTCTTATTTTTTTAAGGGAAAAATGCCTTCCCAGGAAGAAAGCAACCCCTATATGCTAATTTAGAAATAATTACTATAATTTTAAAAAGAAAACATCTCACCATAATTGGGAAGGCTATGAGTTGGTGACCTGTGTGCTTGCTTACTCTAATGTCCATGTTCTAATTACTGACGGGAAGCTTCAGTATCCCTGCTTTCCCATCTAATAGTTATCACTATACCAGCATTGGATTTAACAGCCCTTCAAACAGAGGACCATGCAACACCAGGCCACCCCATCTGCATCTCATGTATGTTGTGACGGGCCTTCCAATTACAGTACCAATTGCTAATTTTAATAGAGCTAATAAACTGGTATGCCATTTTCTTTGAGCTATGGAGAAGCCATTTTGTTCCTGCTTGCATGACATGGGATCTTGCTTCACGACCATTGGGTCCATCTAGCTTAGTATCATTCAAAACGGATCACAGAGTTTCAGATAGGGGTCTTCGGATGCAGTTGCCAGGGACTCAATATTGTCTCCCTTTGTGTGTAAAACAGATGCCCTCTTTTTGAGCAGTAATCCTTGTCCAAAGGGAAAGAAGGGCTAACACTAGAGAATGATGATCTCCCAGCAAAATGTGATGCTCATACTCAGGAACGTAAACACTTTTCTTATATCTGTGAGGCAGGTTATGGGGTGCCCAGCATGAGTAAGGTTACAAATACATGCCATACAACTCTTCCTCAAACTCGGCAATCCAGATGTTTTGAGACTATAATTCCCAGCATCCCTGACCACTGGTCCTGCTAGCTAGGTATCATAGGAGTTGTAGGCCAAAAACATCTGGAGGGCTGGGGTTGAGGAAGCCTGCTCTAGAGCTTTCAACAAATCATATTACAATTAATACAAATATAGCAACTAGTAAAATTACATAAGTGTTTTTATTCTCACTTAATTCCCCAACCTCCAGTTTCCCTTCCTTTCAAGATTGTTTTTTAAATTTTATTAAAATAAAAATAATAACAAAAGGATTTTTTTACATACATACAAAACAACAAAAGCACTAAAAATCATATTTAACATAAGATACAGCAGATAAAGACAAAACAGTTTTTTTATTTAACCATTTCAACCCTCTCTACAAGTTTGATTTCACATTTATATACCACTTAATTGTAATAAAATGTCAAAGCAGTTTACAAAATGTTGCATCCCATCAAATAATTTTTATGTTTGTTATAAACCACTTACTTATTCAACCACACTAACCAATCCAGACTTCCAAAACATAACAGGGGTGGGGGGAAACCTTCCCCATCTCTGATTATATCTTCTTCTATATCACAACATATAATAGTCATAGTACGAGTAATTAATGTTTAGCTGCTTCATTTTCATTTTAGGCAGAAAGATGTCTGATTATCAAAATCCTCCCAATTCTCCCAATGCCATCACTTATACTGCATTCTGCAGCTGAGTTTCCCCTCTTTCAATATAAAATAATGCCTCCCTCCCCTTAGTGAATGTCTGCATTGCTTTCTTTTTGAACCACATGACACACAAACTTCTATGAAAATGAATGTGGTATATTATTTTATATTCAAGGCAAAAACAGAAAGGCTGTAGTTAGCTGTTTTGTTTTGTTTTTAAAGCAGGCACCAATGACACAGCTATATACAGATGCTGTAAAACAATCAACCTTATTGTCAGCTTTGTTGTCAGTGTCACACTCAACTTCCCAGATGTTCAGATTTGAAAATGTCATGAAATACCATGATGTTCACTCAGTTGCTATTTTTCAGGAAGTATTGGAAATGTATGGTTGTAAAGTTTGTCAAAGGGAGGGTGACAATCAATAATATATGCTTTGGGAAATAAGCAGACACCAGCACTTTGAAAATAAAATAACAAGAAGAAGTGTTTGTGCAAGCAGAGATTTAACTTTTAAATAAAATACCAAAGTATGAGCCTGTTCGTCATCCTCTTTGCTTCTCAAAGCTCCTATTGTGCATGTAATAAAAACCTAATGCCAGATTAGTTATTAACAGAGCCAGTACAAATTTGCTCCATGTTAATTTATCTTCTGGAATTTGATTTACTGCTCTGGCATTACGAAATGTAGACCCTCCAGTGAAATAAGCTTCTCATCAGTGACATGCACCTAGAACAAGGCTTGACTTTAAAACAAGACTTTAAAACAGGCATCCCCAAACTTCGGCCCTCCAGATGTTTTGGCCTACAACTCCCATGATCCCTAGCTAACAGGACCAGTGGTCAGGGATGATGGGAATTGTAGTCCAAAACATCTGGAGGGCCGAAGTTTGGGGATGCCTGCTTTAAAAGGAAGGATTTTTTACTTTTGCCATGTAATTTTTAGCTCAAAGAATGCTGCAGTTGCTGGCTTGGGAGACTTGTTTTTATTTGAAGGGAGTTTACTCAATGTATTCTCAAGGAATCACTATGTAAGCACATGCACACACACTTTTTTCAGTACACTCATCCCAATAAATAAAATAATATTAGCTGGATACCCATACTTTATAAAGATTTCAGAGACAGAATTATGTATGTGGGGAGAGGAGCCTTCAGCTTCTGTCTGAGACCAGCTGGTTTTACACTGAGAATATCCCATGGCATCAAAACTCGTAATAGTCAAGACTAGAATGCAGAAAGCTCAAGCAATACAAGCATTCTTGTATGGAACACCCTCCCAGCAGATGTCAAGGCAATAAGCAACTATTTTCTTTTCATTTCATTTCATTATTCTTTATTCGACCGTCAGTCAGAAAATAAGCAACTATTTTACTTTTAAAAGACAACTGAAGGTGGCCCTGTTTAGGGAAGTTTTTAATGTTTGATGCTGTATTGTTTTTAATATTCAGTTGGAAGCGGCCTAGAGTGGCTGGGGAAACCCAGCCAGATGGGCGGGGTATAAATAAGATATTATTATTATTATTATTATTATTATTATTATTATTATTATTATTATTATTCTGGTCTCTGGTACTCAAAGAGATTAAAGGAATTCATCCAATTCACACCCTAATTTTGTTTGCCCTAGGCCTAAAAAGCACGATGAGCACCACACCCCAGCCTTTGGCTGGGCTTACCCAGGGGTCCCTTACCTTTTACCTTACATTTACCTTTGCTTCAGGACCAGAATGAAGAAATTAAACCAAAATAACTCTAGATCTTTTTCTTGCTGGCAGCTCATTTCGAGAGGTACAAAGAAAGGTTACATGGTATGTGAGATTTTTATCTGGCAAAATCAAGCATGATTCTTGTGGTAGTTGGGTGGAACTATGCCAAGATAATTCCTCTCGCAAGCCTCATGGGAAGTATGGAAGCTATTCCTTAATGGATTTTCTGCCTCATTTCTTCATGTTTCAGTCAGATATTCCTATTCAATGATGTCAAATGGTTGTGTAAACAAGCCTGGAAGAAAAAAGCTAAATAGATGTGGCCATCTTTCCAAAGCCGTTTCTTGTGTTGCCATTTTTAGTCAACAAATTACTGTAACAGAGGAGGGTTGACTACTACATACTGACACACTGTTTGCATAGTAGATACACGTATGTCAAATTGAATCAGTTCCTAGTTTGTGTGTAACTGCATATGGAAGTTTCTGAACAAAGGAATGGCTTTTGGGAAACACCTACGGTACTGTTATTTGAAATTCTGACCAGTGAGATAATCCTGACAAAACTACAGTCCTGAAATCTTAATAGGTGCTTAGTTACAGGGGAGCCACACAGAGAGTTAGTGTCAATGTCAAGCACAGATAAAGAAGATAGAAAGTTTTCCTTGGCACCTCTGCTTTACTGCCTTGTGGTGTCACATATATAGACAAAGTTTGAAAGTGAGCATTCTCAAGGAAGATCCATACTCTGATGTAAGTATGGATGGGACCAAGAGCAAATTCTAGATGGTCCTAGTTCCTCATGTAACTGGTGTAATGCCTGCCTTGTCCTTATTCCATGCAGATATTTAGATATTTTAAGAGGAATTTGCACAAATTCTTTTTTTAAAAAACCCACCAGAGAATGTTTTTTAGTTTACGGAAATCTAGTAACATGCTTTTGAGCTGGTCTAAGAGCTGCCTCTGCCTTCTCTCGCTTGTCTTTAAAATGTTATTACAGTTGTGTACAAATGTGGGGGCTCTTGCCACTGTACACTTGGAAAGCAATGAAAACATAGCCGCAACACACACACACACACACACACACACACACACACACACCAGGACTTTATGACATGTTGTCACTCTCTGGAGAAATTGTATAGAAAACGCATGGCAGTAATGATGTGTCACTCCCAAGGGAATTTGCTGCCATGCTTTCAATATGTAACAGGATCACTACATGCTAGTTAGCCACTTGCAGGCTGCTATAACTGCTCTTTAAGACAAGCAAGTCAGCCCTTGGCCCACTTCATACAAGATGTGCAACTAGGTGATCTGGAAAGCTGACATCCAGTAGACATCAAATCCACACATTGGTTAGGATGGTGTAGTGAATTCACATGCAAATTAGATTTTGTATAATTCCTTTCCCAATGCTAGCCTCTTATTTTTATTTGCATCTGAAACCCATGAGCACAATCTTGAGCAAGGCTGCCCAACTTCCAGGAGACTGTGATCTCCTCCCATTAAAAACAAACAAACTGGCAGTTGAGCCTTTTTTAGGGAGCCAGAGTTGTTGAGCTTTTTGGGGGGGTCAGGGTGCCCTGATTGACCAGGATCGACCATGTACATCCCACGATCGACCAGTAGATCGCGATTGACCTGTTGGACAGCTCTGATCTAAGGAAACCAATCATGTGCCTTTCATGTGTTGCCTCCCAGCTCCTATTGGTTGCAGCCACATAAGCCAACAACAACCAGGAGTGATGGGAGCTCATCTGGGGGGCACAGCATTGGCAACATTCAATCTAGAGAAAGGGGATGGGGCTTAAATTCAATTGAAATGAGTGGTGCTTGCAGTGGAACTGTGCTTCAGTGTATTTCAATGGTACTCAAAAACACTCAGTTGCCTCTGCATAACTTGCCAGTGTTAACTCCACATGGTCTGCTCATGATGGCAGAAGTAATAATATATTTGAGATACTTATTATCTGACTATGCTTTTTTTAATAAAAAAATTAAAGCACATGGACACTATGCAGCATGACAATCCATGGTATGTTCTGCATCATTGTAGAACTCAACAAAAAAGCAACCTGGGAACTGGAACAGGCCAACATCTATGAATGCAGGACCTAACCTTCATTCACTATGTTGAGCATTATAAAATACAGCACACAGGCAACTTCTTGTTTCCATTGGCATTCCCCCCCCCCAACTTTTTAAAGAGGGTAATAAAAACACTGGCAGTAATCTGTTTGCTGTTGCTAATTCATTTAATTGTGGGACATTATTACCAGTAGATAGCAATGTGCAGTAAAGTTTTGTTCCCCCACAAACTCATCCTTAGACCACCTATTCATTTATACAGGCTTCATTAGATTAGAGGATGTAGAACCTGTAGCAGTGGTTTCAAACATCCATCATTTTAATTGGAGTAGAAACAAAACATGATTTATTCCTGCAAGCACTCAAGTCAGTGAACCAAAGAAGAGACACTCTGATGATACATACTCTCATAATCCTAGTGGTTCAATGCTGGAATAATGCAGCAGTATACCACTCTTTTTGCCTCCGCCCTTAAATGCCCTTAAATGAGCTCAAGGCTAAGGTACTAAAGTAGCACCATGAATCTAGAGCAAAATCTATACCTAACACTCCAGTCGAAATAATGACTCAGTCTGTTTCAAATCATAATATCACAAAAGTTAGAGAGAGAGAGAAATAACCTAAAGCACCACAGGAATGAATTTCTGGTATGTTAGTACGATTTGCTGGATCCAATAATCTGAGATAGGAATTCACTTTGCTTGTCTGTTGAAGTTCACTAAGTATTATCAATCTTCAGACAGCTTGGCTCATTGTTTACACTAAAGGAACCTGTAAAGTTGCAGATAAGGAAAGTAATGCAACTCCAGAGAAAAATGCACTCAACTACATGCAGAGGTGTACCTAGGTTCCCTTGCGCTCCTGGTAAGGAGATGTATCAACATGTCCAGAAAAAAATGAGCTAATTCAATTGTCTCAAATTACTCTTAAACTGGGCGTTTAACAGCACAATCTACTCAAAAGTAAATCCCACCAAGATCAATGGGGCACACTCCCAAAAAGGTGGGTACAGGACTGCAGCCTAAATCTAGCAAGCCGTAGGCCGGAACTTCTGACAATATTTTGCTTGCCTTTCCTGCTACTTCCAACAAGGCACCAGCAGAAAAGAACTAAATGGGAGGATGCGCCACAGTGCGCACTTTACTTGGAAGTAAGCCCTGCTTAAGTAAATGACCCCTTGCTCTTTGAGATAAGCATACAGTGGCACATGCAGGAAAAACAACTCAGCTGTGATAAATTAAGAGCCTCACCTGACATTTATCAGTCACCACATCACCACAGCGAGGCAAGCTGGGGGAGCGGAGGGCAGGGCCAACTGGGAAGAGGAATCCACAGTGCTGCTGCAACAGCCCATGCCAGCATCCAGATTTCTCCTACCAAGCACCAAGAGCGGCACAGTTTTTCTGTCCTTGCCCTTAGCAGGGGTCAACCTGACCAGCCCCTAGTACACTTCTGACTACATGGCTGTATCCAGTGGCGTAGCAAACCCTGCCAGCACGCGGAGCAGACCAAAGTTGTTGAGCTTTTGTTAGGAAATCAAAGTCGATGTTGAGCTTTTTTAAAGGCAGCAACAAGAATTCTGTAGCTGCCCATTTCAGGGACAGGAAGTGGCTCCGCCCCCCTGCAGTGCCTGAAATATCCAGCTACTGATGTGCCACCCTCAAGCTCCTGTCACCCAGAATCCCACCCCCAGATGCACAGCAGCCAACATGCTGCTACAGACCCCCGTGACACCCTACGCACCTCCCATGCGGTGAGGAGCACCCCACCCCCCATTTGCTACTGGCTGCATCCATTGCCTCCCTTGGTACCCCAGTTGTACAAAAATTAGGAACTGCTATGCTAGTTCTAACTCAATTATTATTATATCTCATTATATTATTCTACTCAAAAATGTTAGGCCTATTTACCCATTACATTTAACATATGAAGTGGGATTTCATGTGCTATCTGTCTCCAGTGATTTTTTTTCAGGGTACGCAGTACAGAAACCTTTTTTTCCTAGGAGAAAAACACCGGTTTAAAGTGTGACACTTACTGTAAAAACTTCATGGTGAGTACTGGCACCTTCTTTCTAGGAGAAAAGCACTGTCTGTCTCTACTTCTGACTTTCGTATACAGTACTCAGCTTAACATCTGCATGCTCTGCATGATATATGTACAGTTTATACACATGCAGGTTCTTACAAACATTAAGATGAATGCTTAATACTATAGGATTGGGAGGCAGGACAGTGTATGTGTGATTTCACACCTTCTGTGTGTTCAACAGAACATTTGAATAGGGCAGAGGTTACTCAGAAAACTGAACTAGGAGCAAAAGACAGAGAAAGTCCCTCACTGTGGATGCAAATATTGATTTCTGTAAGGCATAGAAATGCTTACTTTCTCAGGATTGAACTCACAATAGCTGTTTTTAGAGACTTGAAAGGTCCCCCCCCCTCCCCCGGAAGGCTCACTGAATTGCTAACTAATTATATTCACACTATTTGCCATATCATCAACAAGGAACTTTTTATGGCCGGATGCAAATAGATTAAAATCAATTAAAGAGATGAGTCCAAAAAATCATGTATTTTTATTTTGTCTGACAGCTGTTTTCTAAATCCCACAAAGACTGCATATGAAGCAGATAATCCCCTCTGAATACACCAATTGTAGTATTTGTTACCTCTTTTATAGCAGACCCATTACATAAAAGTGAAGCAGTTCAAAGTGACAGCTAAAAAAATTTTCCCCTCATGCCTCAAGACATCTCTAGAAATTGCACAATTTGCTATTTGCATTTGCATTCCAAGACAAAACTGAACTCATTAAAACTAAATTCTGGTACTAAATTAAAGGGTGGAAGACTTAGAGGACACACTAGTCAGAAAGCCAGACAAGAACCTTAGTGTGTCCATTAAACAAGAACACAACAGCAACAGGAAACTCCTCACTCCACCCAGATACAACTACCGGTAAGTCCAGTGTCGCCCTGTAGCGAAAATAATAACACAATCCACAAACACACCAAGTATGTGCAAGAAGAGGAAATTAGAGCAGAGAACTATGAAAAATGTAGTTAGCATGAGAACTCTGCTTTTTGTTTGCTGGTGTGTGTTTCTTTTCCAACAGAACCATAATACTATTGTTTATATCAGGGGTGGCCAACTCCCAAGAAACTGTGATCTACTCAGAGTTAAAAACTGGCAGTAATCTACCCCCTTTTGGGGGGTTCAGGTCAAAGTTGTTGAGTTTTTTCGGGGAGGAGGTAAAATGTTGAGCTTTTTTAGGGGAGCCCAGTTGTTCAGCTTCTTTGGAGGGAGCCAGTGATCTACCAGTGATCTACCGCAGACATCCAGTGATCTACCGGTGCATCACGATCTACCTGTTGGACATGCCTGCTTTATACAAAAGATACGTAAGGCATTTTTAGGTATTTCATACAACCAAACTAGCACTTGCATTACTTTTGATCCCCTGAGGCCTGAGAAGGCACCTCTGTCAGTAGACTCTGATGGCTGGTTCCTTGGGGGATAAAGAGAGCCCCAAGGAAAGATCTCAGTAACTGGAAACCCCATTACCCAGAATGAGTCCACAGCTGCACTAGCCCTTTACCTAGCCAGAAGATGGGTAGAGCCTCCAGTCAATGACTACTTGTCCTGGTACAAAAGTTAGCCGCTAAACTGGGAGCAAACAAACAAGGAAAAGGCCAAAAGATCTTTCACGTGCCCGCTAGCAGTTTCATCTACAAAAATGCAAACGCAGCACGCTGGCTAATAACTGTTAGTGAATATATTATGATGTCATTCAAAATATACAAATATGCATATATCATACAACACATATCACAAAATATACAAGTACGTCCAGAGCCCTGATCCACTAGCATGATCCCCACTAGTATGAATATTTCATTGACAATTATTCGCTGATGAAGACTTTATTCCGAAACAGTTGAACTATTCCGGATATCCTGTCCTTTTGAGACTTCAGGGAGATGTCTTCCTTTGAGAGTTGGCTTGGTGTTTCTCACTATTCATTGATTTGTTCAATTCTTTGTTTGACTCTGATACATATAACAACTTATAGTTACTTGTATATTATGTGAGATGTGTTGTATCATACATACATCATTTTAAAGTGGCTTATTCATATATGTTGAATGACATCATAATCAATTATATATTCACTAACAGTTATTAGCCAGCGTGTTGCGTTTCCATTTTTGTAGATTGTTACATTTTGGAACACAGGGGTTTGTGTTTGCCAGCAGTTTCATGGCGCTCTCCCCCTTTGCCTTATATAGTCATGCTTCATTTTATCACTTCCTTCCATCAATCCGCCTCAACATTTGAAGAAGTGCAGAAAACGTGGTCTGGCCAGCTACGTTAGCTTTGGTGTGACCTGTGGAAAGTAATTATCACCACCAGCCAACCATGCATAGATTTTGTTGTAAACTGGAAGATAATTGGCACTGTATTTTTCTTTCATCTTGTTAACATGCCACAACTGTCCAACACTGTGTGCAGGTGAATGATTAAATTATTTTGCCATCTAGCGATGCATTTTCAAGGTTTTTATACCTTAAGAAAGTTTAACTGTACAAGTTAAGACAATGGCAGCAAATAAATAAAATAACAGCTGGTCCGTTTTCAGTTAAACCCCAAGGTTGACCAACCCAAATCAGGTACAGGGTAGCAGCTGGCTAGCAGGAGGGTTGTGGGGTGGGAAAGTCACCCACCGGAAGGTTAAGACCCTCTGCCACTTCATCTTTAAAAAGTTATCCCAACTCCAGCTGAAAGTTTTCACTCCCTGTTCCCAAAATGCTAAAAATTAGTCTGGACTGAATAATATGGCCCAGTACTAAAATTATTTGGCATCTGATATACTTGCCGACAAAGGTTTGTATAGTTAAAGCTATGGTTTTCCCAGTAGTGATGTATGGAAGTAAGAGCTGGCCCATAAAGAAGGCTGATTGCCGAAAAATTGATGCTTTTGAATTATAGTGCTGGAGGAGACTCTTGAGAGTCCCATGGACTGCAAGAAGATCAAACCTATCCATTCTTAAGGAAAACAGCCCTGGGTGCTCACTGGAAAAACAGATCCTGAAGCTGATGCTCCAATACTTTGGCCACCTCATGAGAAGAAAAGACTCCCTGGAAAAGACCCTGATGCTGGGAAAGGTTGAGGGCACAAGGAAAAGGGGACGACAGAGGACAAGATGGCTGGACAGTGTTCTCGAAGCTACGAACATGAGTCTGACCAAACTGCGGGCAGTGGAAGACAGGAGTGCCTGGCGTGCTCTGGTCCATGGGGTCACGAAGAGTCAGACACGACTAAAAAACAACAACATACTTACCAATTTATGCAAATTACACAGAAATCTACCGAGTTTTACTAATAGTATATAAAGCTCTTAACAACTTGGGACCAGTTTACTTATGTGATTGCCTTATCCCACATGCGTCCACTTGGCTGCTCTGATCAGCGGAATTGGCACTACTACATATGTCACATAATACTCATTCTGCATTTGTAAGAACTCGGTTGTTTAGTGTGACAGCACATACACTTTGGAACTCCCTGCCTATTGAGATCAAGCAGGCACCTCCACTTTACTCTTTTTGACACCTGCTAAGAACATTCTTGTTTAGACATGCCTATCCAGATGCTTATAAAGTTGAGGTATTTTTAACCTGTTTTAGTATTTTAACTCTTGTATGTTTTAAAGTAGGGTTGTAAAATTTTATTGATTTTATTGTCTTAATCTTTTTGTAAACCACTTCAAGGTGTGTTTTTTATGTTTAAGTGGTGTATAAATTTTGTGAAATAAAATAAATAATTTCCTACTTTTATTATTATAAGATTTCCTTCATTATGCTTTTTGTACAGTTGTGCTATAGCTTTTCTTAGTAAAATGATCTCTAGTTCCATATGCCTAATTGTAATGAGAGCTGACACAGCTCAAATTTAAAAATGAGCATACTTTTTGGGGTGGGGGACAGAGGTAGGGAAGAAAAGAATCAGCATTGGTAATTACAGAGACAGATTGAAAACAAGCTCTGGATTTATATCTAGGACAGGGGTCAGCAAGCTTTTTTAGCCGTGGGCCGGTCCACCGTCCCTCAGACCATGTGGTGGCCCAGACTATATATATTTGGGGGGGGGGTGAACGAATTCCTATGCCCCACAAATAACCCAGAGATGCATTTTAAATAAAAGCACACATTCTACACATGTAAAAACTCTAGGCAGGCCATACAAATAACCCAGAGATGCATTTTAAATAAAAGGACACGTTCTACTCATGTAAAAACATGCTGATCCCCGGACAGTCTGTGTGCCGGATTGAAAAGGCGATTGGGCCGCATCCAGCCCACGGGCCTGAGGTTGCCTACCCCTGATCTAGGATAACTTTCTTCCTCCCCAGATAAAGGGACTTAATGTGCACAAAAGGGGGGCAGGGAGGCAGGAAGAATAATAATGTATACTTCCAGCCAAAAAGCTCTATACCCTGGTGCCCAAATCTTTTCATTTTAGCAATCCACCAAGTGTGAATGCAATAATTTATTAAGCCTTCAAGGGGAAGTCCAGAAACTTCCCACTATTAACCTCCTGATCTCAACTTTTGGATAAGAGAAGCACCACACCAACCATGCTGCTGCTTCCCATTGTGTAACTCAAAGAGATTTAGTACCTATGCTCACTTGGAGGAGCCTTTAGTTTCCGCACATGAATCTGCAGAAAATCAATATAATCTGCATTACAATACATGGTCTCCCTGAAGTGACAGGGTACTTTTTAATGATCTCCTGCTAGGTATTTTGTTTGATTCCTTGCTGAAACGGTTACACATCAGAGCCAGGCATCCTCCCACCTCCCAGAAAGGAAGCCTTGTTTCTGTCAGTTAAAGCACTCTCTCTCTTTACTTGCACAGGGTGACATTAAGTTAGCTCCACCACTTCTTCAACTAAAATTTATTAGTAATAAATGAAGAAAACGTTTTCATTCGTTACATGTGGCCCAACTCAAATCTATTTGACATTTTACACCCATTCTCACTTATTTATTAAATTTACATAACAACCCATCAATAAATACTCACTAAACAGCTTACAAGCAAGAAAGTATTAAAAATACAGTGTAGGCAATAATTAAAATCTTCAATAAGCAATATTTCCCAGCAAAAATAATACTTGTAACAGAGACAACACAGTTTACTACTCAAATTAAAATCACATTAAGCTACAGCAGCCCAAGGCTAGTTTTAAAATACAATATAAAAGCCTAGATGAATTAAAAGGTGCCAAATAAGGTTTTATCTAATCTTTGATTTTTTTAAAAATGGTTTTTTAAAGTTTGATTTTGTGTATTGTTCTTATACATAGTTCACATTGTTTTACACACACACACACACACACACACACACACACACACACACACAACACTTACATGTTCTTGCTGATTTAGTGGCATAGAAATCATGTTAAATAAATACAAATATAATAGAAAAGGTGCCAGGTGACCCTGCCTGTGGAAGTTATTCCACAGGCAGGGTGCCACCACCAAAAGGAACTTCTCTTTAGTAGTTACCTCCCTCATTCACTTGGCAGAGGCAGCCAGAATAGAGACTCCAAAGAGGATTTTCAGGTTTAGGAAGATAGATAGGGAATGAGGCAGTCTTTCAGTTAACCAGGTTCAAAGCTGCAGGGCTTTAAAGCACTTTAAATTGGGCCAGAAAACAAACCTCTAATATTATTGAATGTATTTCTGAAGTATTTGGGGAAGAAGGGCAGCTCACAGCACAAACATTATGATTTAAACTGTCACAGCTAAGGATTTCAAACATGCAGCCTGCAAATCCACTAGGATTTCAGAAAGGAATGAGGAGTTCATAATGCAGTCTCAGTTAATTGTGAAAAGTGATAAGGTGAGGTGGCAAAGGAATGTGGAGAGTGCTCAACCCAGAGGGAAGGAAGTGAGATGGTTCCATGTGAAACTAGGGAGACTCAGTTTAGGCTATGGTCCACTTAAAGGTAAAGGTAAAGGGACTGCTGACCATTAGGTCTAGTCGCGGATGACTCTGGGGTTGTGGCGCTCATCTCACTTTACTGGCCAAGGGATCCGGCGTACAGCTTCCGGGTCATGTGGCCAGCATGACTAAGCCGCTTCTGGCAAACCAGACACACGGAAACGCCATTTACCTTCCTGCCGGAGTGGTACCTATTTATCTACTTGCACTTTGACATGCTTTCGAACTGCTAGGTTGGCAGGAGCAGGGACTGAGCAACAGGATCTCACCCTGTCGCGGGGATTCGAACCGCCGACCTTCTGATTGGCAAGATCTTCTGATCGGCAAACCCACAGCGCCACCTGTGTCCCTTATGGTCCACTTACCATATTTATAATTGCATACCCTTTTCCTAACAAGCTTGAATTTAATACACTCATGCTTTGAAATGGTTGTAGTCAATTGTTATTCCAAAGAATTAACATAGTTATTCAAAAGAATTAACAGTCACTATATCAGAAGTCAGACACACTACTGGGTGTGTCCAAATATTAGATACAACATGCCTTCAAAAAGGTTTCCAGATATTCTCCTTTGGCAATATCCAGCAAAGTGCTGCTGTTAATGCAAGGACCTCTGGCATTACAATGAAACTTCCCCACCCTCTCCTCTCCCCCATGCTCCCTAAATCTGTTATGGGGATTTCCTAATCCTCTGAAGATATTTTGGGTAGGCAATTCACCAGATAGCATCCATAGTGCTCACTCTCTCATTTCAGAAAAGAAAAGTAGAGTCAGCATGATACTGTCCATTTTCCAAACATTTTACATATGCTTCAGGCATAAAATGATTGTAGTGGAAGGCCAAGCTGATACACAGACTGAATGCTATTTTTTAGAAATATGTTTTCTTATTAGAGAAATAATATAGTACTGAATGCACATTAAAAATGTGTCATTTACATGACTGAAGTATTAACAGCTGTTTTTAAGTGGTTGAATGTCCTTTCAAATATTATCACA
Organism: Zootoca vivipara; assembly: GCF_963506605.1. Lineage (NCBI taxonomy): Eukaryota > Metazoa > Chordata > Lepidosauria > Squamata > Lacertidae > Zootoca > Zootoca vivipara. The sequence goes on along the minus strand of NC_083278.1, from coordinate 53,974,308 downwards.
TTTAGCATTCATCAGGTCCCACTTCCATCTTCTAGGTTTGCCTAGACTGCAGCTGTTTGTGGAGTCAGCAGGCAGGCACTTGGATAGACAGCTGCTGTTTCAGCCAAAACCTAAGCCTGGACCTTGGGTGGCTCTACATAGGGTCCTGATATTGTTTTACATCCATTAAAAAGAAATAGGATAGCATATCACACACCACTTCAAACTGTGAAGGTTGCAAGAATAAGTGATTATAGGACAGTTACAGGTAGGTAGCCATGTTGGTCTGCCATAGTTGAAACAAACAAACAAAAATCCTTCCAGTGGCACCTTAGAGACAAACTTAGTTGGTTTCTAAGGTGCTACTAGAAGGATTTTTATTTTATTTTATTTGTTTTGTTTTGATTATAGGACAGAGTGACTGATTTGGCCCGGGGGGTAGTTTTATGAGCTAGACAGATTTAACCAAAGAGATTTCTATACTTAAGTAGGCAGTGAAGGATGGGGAAGATCTACTAAGTTTAAAGAGAGGTTGAATAAGCACTATTTGAGAAATAACTTGGACTTGCAAATGCAGCTTCCAATTGGCACAGGAAATTATTCTATGCAGTGAGGCATGCAATCTCATCCTACAATAGTAATATTGAAAGCAATTTCTACATCTTCTCTGTGAATGTCTCATCTGAACTTCTAAGATTTAGGTAAATAAATTTCTTTGCTCTCCATTCCCCTCAATTATCCTACCAAGCATATGTCACTCATGTAGGTCTCAGGAAAAGCAGATAATTTCTGCTCCCAAATTAACACAATGAGCCTAAAGCTTCAGAACTACATAGCAGATGCTGTACACCTTATATTGCACATATGAATCAGCATTTCAAAACTCATCAGAATAAAAGAAAACAACATAGGTGTGATAATGAGAACCATATTTTAGGAAAAATAAATGGAAAATTGTGACAATGGGGTGGGGTGGGGATATTGAGCCATAAACTCTGTGACTCATAGCCCTTGGAGACACTTTGAATTTAATGTGTATCCTTGAACATTTGGATTCCATGCATCATAACTGAACTACACATTTGTATTTTTAGCCATGTAAGTGATAAGTGAACCATATGTATTACAAAAAGACAAGCTGAAAATAAATGCACAAGCAGTTCAGACTTGATGCACCATGTGTTTATATTTTTTACTTGGTATCATAACTGCACAAAAATATCTTGTTGCATTGCTGTCTTGCTTTTATGACATATACATTCTTTTGGTGCCGCACGACCAGATGTTCACCTGCAGAACAAAGGGGGTGTGATTCAGAATTCTATTGACCAAGCCATGCTGCCTACAAGACAAGACCAGGTCCAATAGGAAATATCAAATGAGGGCAAATCATAAAGACAGAGCTGATATTATTTTGTATAGCTTAAAGTGTTCAGATATAGACTGCTCAGTTCTTTAACCTTAGGTGGGAAGGCATCTATGATGCTATTTTTAGTGCTGGCTCTTAGCATTCTATTAAAAATGGATTAATAATAATGTCTTAATGAGGGGGAAGCAATAGAAATGTTATTAAAAATGAAAAGTGAATTTAAAAATGAAATATGCAAATCTCATTTATAGTCATTAAAGGTAGTCTGAAAACTACAGTCAATTTTTTGGGTTGTTTCTTTTTTAAAAAAAGAAATTTATTACCAAAAGGAAATTCTACCCTCCAGGCCTTCAGTTCAAAAGAGCACACTGTAGCTCCTGATAGAAAACAGAGCTGAAGAAATTATCAAAGTTAGGCAAAACAAAATGAAGCAATGGGCTGCATCCAGAACTGAACAAGTGCATGACCACTCATAAAATGGATTTCCCCTGCCTTTCCCCAAGCAGTCCCTTGCACCCCATGAAATGCTTCATAAGAACAGCACATGCAAATACACCTTGGGCAAGGGAACAATTTTCCACTACTATTGCAGCCCCTCACTCCACCATCTGTGCTGTACAATCCACTTCCCAGAATTTCCCAGCAGACAATGGCGAACGGTGCCGCTTGGCTGCCTGGGGCGGCACCCCCTAGGAGCAGGGAATCACTCCGCAGCGCACATGCGTCCTGACATCACGATGCACAACGTGTGAGCCAGGACGGACTGCGCACGTCCGCACATGCACAGTCCGTCCAGGTTGGCACTGCTGCTCTGCTCGCCTGGCACGCTCTGAAGCAGAGCACGCGTTGCTGGGCAGCGGCGGCAAACCACTCTGTAGACACGCTCTGCTTCTTCCTGCTTGGGCGGAGGAGGTGAGGGGCAGGCCAGGGGCTGGGGCGCTGCCCCCCGCTGCCCCCGCCAGAGTGGAGCTAGGGGCGGCCTGCCCCCTTCCCCCCTCCCTTGCTATGTGCCTGCTAGCAGAGGCATAGGGTGTGTGGAGGGGAAAAGGGAACGGTCTACTGCGGAGCTGCCATCACCCCATGTGACATGGGTTCCAACATTTTATCTTTTTTTCAAAATCATTACAGAATTTATTCATCAATTTTAAACATAATAGAGCAAAAATGGCAGGTAATATTTTTTAAAGCAGACACCTTTATGCCCAACTTGATCTGACACTAGATAGTCACTGCTGGTGTCTAGGCATTTAGTTTACTAGAGAGAGGAGGTAAACAGGAAGTTGAACCGCAATACTCTATCATGTAGCAAAGGCCTCAACAGACCAGTTTGTGATTACAGTAGTACCTCTGGTTAAGAACTTAATTTGTTCCGGAGGTCCGTTCTTAACCTGAAACTGTTGTTAACCTGAAGCACCACTTTAGCTAATGGGGCCTCCTGCTGCCGCCATGCCACCAGAGCACAATTTCTGTTCTCATCCCCTCCCTGGCCCGCCCCTCGCCTCTGCCCCAGCAGGAAAAAGCAAAGTGTGCACCTAATAGGTGAGCAAGCAAGCTGCAGAGCGAGGCTTTTTTAAAAAAAACCTCGCTCCGCGGCATGCTTGTGGTTTGCTGGTGGCGCCACTCCAGCGCTGGGATCCCGGCACTGGAGCGGCACCGCTGGCAACCCACTCCGTAGTGCGCAAAATACTCTGAAGGAGAAATCTTCACGCTATGGCATGTTAAAAATAAAATTTGCAGGATCAGTCATCACTGGAGGTGAGGGTGCTTTGGAAAATTATGCTTCTTTGAAGAAGCATATTCTAGAGCATGATTGAGCTGAAGTTAAGCAAGTTGTGGGCGGAAGGGAGGCCAGTTGGTGGTGTGGGGTCTTTTCGCTGTGCTGTTGTATTGTGAGGGGAATACTATTTGTATGAGGTACGTTTTTTCTTTACATTGCAATGTAGTCGAAGCAAAATTCCAAGTATGATTGATACTTGGCCAGTAAATTATTCTATTCTATTCTATTTTTGTTTCAATGAGAAAGATATGAGCATTTGCTGAACTCTACCAATGAAATAAATGGGTCTTAAAAGGGCTTGGCTTGATCCTGTCTCTGCCAAATTAAGAATGAACAAGGCAGGAGTTCAACTGCACACACAGAGTACTGAACTCAAACTGGGATTAGTTCATGCCTTTAAATCCCCAAAGGCTCTGGACACTTTCTCAAGCCTTTTCCCACCCAACCTCACATAGCTATTTAGCAAGCTTATTGATTTTTACAGTGCTTTGCTTTCGTAAGTGCTTTTTGTTCCATAATTCCAATTCCATTTTTTTTATTAAAAGCAATCACTATTTCCATCTAAAGTTATAAAGTGAATGATTTTGTTGATGATGATAAGTGATTAAGACTAAGGAACTTTGACTATATATTGGGACAAGTTATCATAAGCAAACAATATTTTAACTGCATATAGAAAAGGGGGGCGGGGAAAAAAGCTCAAATCAGGCATAAAATAAGTGAGATGGTTCATCCATACATTGAGTTGTTCACATAATCAAATACAGTCATAAACTCTTGGCACTTACAACATTTTAAAAGCCATCCAGATTCCACAATCTTAGTAAAGGTAAAGGGACCCATGACCTTTAAGTCCAGTTGTGACCGACTCTGGGGTTGCAGCACTCATCTCGCGTTATTGGCCAAGGGAGCTGGCGTACAGCTTCCAGGTCATGTGGCCAGTATGGCTAAGCCACTTCTGGTGAACCAGAGCAGCACACCGAAACACAGTTTACCTTCCCGCCGGAGCGGTACCTATTTATCTACTTGCATTTTTATGTGCTTTCAAACTGCTAGGTTGGCAGGAGCGGGGATTCGAACTGCCAACCTTCTGATTGGCAAGCCCTAGGCTCTGTTGTTTAAGCCACAGTGCCACCCGCGTCCCAGGTGAGAAGTAGTTATCAACAAAAAGCCATTCAGATTGGCGTGACTGCCAAGTAGCCTCAAATATGGAAACCCACTATCATAACTTCCTGTGCCCCCCCCCCAAAAGTTGTTAGTATGTAACCCCTATTGTCCGTAGCCCAAGGCCACACTGGCTAGGACCAGACAGAGTTTTATTTCAACAATATATGGAGGGCTACAAGTTCCCAATCTCTGCTCTAGTGGTTGTGCTATAAACTGTAATCAAATTAGTCCATGTAAAAAAAACTTCTCAGCTATACAGTCTTTGGCAGACTACAAAAGTGATTATTTTCTTCTACACCACACAATTTGTAGACCACTTAATCAACATAGTTGTAACTAACACAGTACAACCTGATTTCAAAATCAAACTAACATAGAAGAAAGGAATTCAACTGGCATTTTCCAAGTTGATCTCGAACTCCCCTAACCCACAGGAGTAAAGAATGAATACTTAATTCTTAGCCTTCAGCTTCACACAGTAGGAAAAAGGCTGTGTGTGACATTGATACAAACTAGTTAAATTGTATTTTAACAATTTTAGAATTGAAAGGGAAATGAAAAAAAAATCTAACTTATCTGACACCAAGTCAAATTAGTTCAAGCTTATAAGCATGAACCTGGAACAATCCTTAGGGCACCATCATTCAAATGGCAGGACTTGACTCTTGTCCATTTAACCCTCTGACAGATATTAGTGATAAACTTTCTGGTTTGAAATTGCATTGGCCTGTCATCAAACACCTCCTGTTTAAACACCATTAAGAAGGCTTTCCAAAAACGAATTTTTCTAATCTGGATCCCAAAGAAAGAAAAGTGCAGGGGGGAATGTAAACCTTTAAAGAACAAACTAACAGATTAATCACAATTGTACTCACACTTTTTATCCATCAAAATATAGTTGAACACCACCACTTTTAGATAAAAAGGCATACAATGAAAAATCCAATAACTTGCCAGCTCAGGCTAAGGCTTCAGTATGTTGTCTGAAGATAAGCAAAGAGAAAATCCATAATTGGGCAAGAGAGCTTAGGACATTTACAATACTGAAAATGGTTGAACACAGGCATAACACTAAAGTAAGTCTCTGTAAATTCCTCAGTGCTCTTCAAACCAGATTTGCTATTTAAATCACAGATGTGCATACCAGCAAAATCTAATGTTATTACCCCTTCTAATTAGCTTTCAGGCTATAACCCATGCTATATTATTATTATTATTATTATTATTATTATTATTATTATTATTATATTAGCGAAGTTACAGGGAACCAGGCAGAGGGCCTTCTCGGCAGTGGCGCCTGCTCTGTGGAATGCCCTCCCATCAGATGTCAAGGAAATAAACAACTACTTGACTTTTAAAAGACATCTGAAAGCAGCCCTGTTTAGGGAAGTTTTTAATGTTTGATGTTGTATGTATTTTAAATATTTTGTTGGAAGCCGCCCAGAGTGGCAGGAGAAACCCAGCCAGATGGATGGGGAGAAGAAGAAGAAGAAGAAGAAGAAGAAGAAGAAGAAGAAGAAGAAGAAGAAGAAGAAGAAGAAGAAGAAGAAGAAGAAGAAGAAGAAGAAGAAGAAGAAGAAGAAGAAGAAGTGTTTGTGTTAGTAGCAATACTGACCAGAAACCCAGCACGTCTGTATTTACCAGCATAATGTGTGGCATTTACCTTTCTCTTCCTGAAGCTAGCTGTTGAAGCCTGCTCAGTAGGCAGGCCTGGACTGCTTTAGACTACTCACAGGACTCAAGAAGGAAGGAAAGTCCAAAGGATTGTGAGCAATTTCAGTTAGACTGTTTTTCTACTGTGCATCCTACAGGTGATGGTGAATAATTATATAGAGATAATGGGTTTGTTGTTTCAAAACAGTTGTGTAAGAACCTGTAGCCCTACAAATGTTGTGCTCCAGCCCCCAACAGCCCAAGCCAGGATGGCTGGTAATTAGGAATGATGGGAGCTGGAGTCCAACATCTGGACTACAACTCCAATAAGCCCCCGTCAGCTTCTGGATGGTACTAAGCAACATTCCATGCCGATAACCTGGGCAGCAGTATGTCAGAACTATTTAATGCAGCATTTATGTGAGGGTTGTAGGAATAACCATCACTTTAAACAAATGAGATTTACTTCCAAATAAATGTGCTTTGGATCCAACTTCTTCCTACATGCAATTTAATCTAGACTAAGTAGCCCTCTTAAAATCATTACAAATTTTAAGTTGTTAGGTTGCCAAAGAATTACAACTTTTGGCACCACCCCAAGAATCTGCAAAATACAGTAGGTTTTTTTAAAATTAAATAAAAAAAACCCTGAATGAATAAAAAGGCCATTACCTTTGTGACTGAAGCCAAGCCAAGCCACTGGCTATCACAAAAGCGGGGGGGGGGGGGGGGCTTCTCCTCAGATCTGATGCAAGTGATGTATTTTTAGGTGTGTGTGTGTGTGTGTGTGTGTGTGTGTGTTTAATATGTTGTTTTAACTATTTTACTGTATATTTTCTTTTGTTGTACAGTGATATAGAATTTGTTTGAAGGGTGGTATAAAATATCTTGTTAACCCACTGTCTGAACCCAGCCATCAGCATTAGTCCATAGGGTCTAAAATGGGATTGGTCAATACCATCTGGAAGGATTAAGTGCAGTAGCCTATGGCTGTAGAATTATTAGCCACAATAAGCAATAAGTAGTTTTCAGTGTAAATGCATAACTGAGAGAGAGAGAGAGAGAGAGAGAGAGAGAGAGAGAGAGAGAGATACAACATATTCACCAAACAGAAAAGATTCACAATATACTGAAATAATTTAGAAAGTGGGGCAATACTGAAAATTTCAGGACAAAAATGCATAATCTGTAAATCATACATAGGATGCAATCTAGGTCTTTAGATTTTACTTTTGGATAAAATAGTTCTAAACATTAAATGTTATTTGAATACAGCTGCCAATAAAATTTAGCTTTTTCATCCTGTGACAATCAGATGGAATTAAAGTTGTAGGAAGAAGGCCTCCGTGGTCATCACTGGCAGCATAAGAGGACAATAAATAAATAAAATCATCAACATATTTCAAGAGGTTGGGGGGGAAACGGCTGCAGTAATCAAAGTGAAAGCAAACTATTTTGTTTCCATCCATTAAATATATGAATCTCTTCAAATAAGTAGGGTCAATTGAAGTCTATTTTAGAACAAAATCAGGTCAGTTTAATGGAACCTTCTTGTCATGCTTTATGACAGCAAAAAGAGTTAAAAGGGTGTTTTTCCTCTGAGTAGTTTTCTTTGTCAAATTCTGAACCATTTTAAAGGGCTAGAGATCTAAGTCATGAAAGAACAAAAATGTTCAAATCATAGGCAACAGTAGAAATTACTATCTGCCACTGGTATCAACAACTGTCAGGAGGTTTTGTTATCAGTTCATTCAGCTAAAAACACACATAAGGTGTGGAATAAGCATCCATGCCCTTTTTATATAAAAAAGAGTAAGGAATTTAAATAACTAAATAGAGAAGGCTAGGAAACAAGATTAAATGAAATAATCCAATCAGTCGATAACATTATTGTTAATGCAAATTGCTGGGGGTGGTTTCTTAGGAAGGGAGAAATAAGAGACAGCGTAGTTGGTTATGGCTGGAGAAACATTTGAAGGGGGTATGAAGGCGTAGACTTTGCTTGTGGTGTATTGTTGTTGTTGTTGTTGTTGTTGTTTAGTCATTTAGTCATGTCTGACTCTTCGTGACCCCATGGACCAGAGCACGCCAGGCACTCCTGTCTTCCACTGCCTCCCACAGTTTGCTCAAACTCATGTTCGTAGCTTCAAGAACACTGTCCAACCATCTCGTCCCCTTCTCCTTGTGCCCTCCATCTTTCCCAACATCAGGGTCTTTTCCAGAGAGTCTTCATGAGGTGGCCAAAGTATTGGAGCCTTAGCTTCACGATCTGTGCTTCCAGTGAGCACTCAGGGCTAAATTCCTTCAGAATGGATAGGTTTGATCTTCTTGCAGTCCATGGGACTCTCAAGAGTCTCCTCCAGCACCATAATTCAAAAGCACCAATTTTTCAGCGATAGCCTTCTTTATGGTCCAGCTCTCACATCGATACATCACTACTGGGAAAACCATAGCTTTAACTATACGGACCTTTGTCAGCAAGGTGATGTCTCTGCTTTTTAAGATGCTGTCTAGGTTTGTCACTGTGGTGTATACAGCTGGATTATTCCTGCAATACTGCTTTCTCATCTATTTTTGAAAAACTGGTTCAAATACAATTACTTTATCTCATACCTGGAACTGCAGCATTGGTACCAATGAAGTAATCAAAATGTTTGGCGCCACCACCAGAGTGTCCTCTTCCCTCAGTACAGAGCATTTGAAAATAAATGGATTTATCAGTACCAGCCACCTTGTGGGTGGTCCATGCAACATAGAAATAGGGGGGGGGGCAGTAAAGGACTGTGGTTAAGTGGTTGTGCATCTGCTTTGTGAACAGAAGGACTCCAGTTCAATCCCCAACATTTCCCAATAGGGCTTTGAGAGAACCTGTATAACTGCTGCCAGCAAGTGAAGACAGCTTTGAGTTAGATGGGCCAACATTATAACGAGGTTTGTGAAAAAGGTAAGTTCTATAAATGCTAGGTATAGGATCCCATCCAATTTAAGACCATTTACAGTCAATTTATTTCAAGAGGGAGAGAGTTTAACACATGCTTTAACTCCCCATGAAACTGATGGGACTTAAATAATGCTTTATTTATGTGCCAGAGTAATTCCTCAGTAATTCCTATACTAACTCAATAACAAACCACTGTTTATCCACATTTTACAAAAAGGGAGGGGAAGAAGTGATGTTTACCTAATACCAAACTGTGAGCTCAACTGAGTGACTTACATCTTTTAACTCTTCCTAAATATTTGTCTCATACGTTCATTATTACCTAGTGCCTTCTCTGTGCATTAATGTGCTATTTCTCTAGGTTGAATCTCTTTTTTTAATTCAGCTAATATCTCTACGGTATTTGTATTCATCATTGGTGTTCACAACACTTGCAGGTTTGTATGTTCTGGCAAAAGAAACTAATATGCTGTTTACCATTTTTAAGTCATTGATAAAGGCAATGTCCCAGATTTCCTTCTAGGAAAATTGTACCTGTTTAAGAGATCACATGATAAAAATCTACTTCCTCCCCCTTTCCTCCTCTATTCAAGAGAGGGTTTAATTTCACTTCTCACAAGTGCAGTTCAGGCTTGTGTTTAAGGAAGCTTAGGTAAGTTTAGGCATGATGAACATATTGGCAGCACATTCTTTGCAAACAGACAACAAACCAGAACAACAACAACAAATGGTATAAAAACACTTTTCACTGCAATTTTATTTTGGCATAATGTCCAAATTGACAAATCACAGGCCTGACCCATACTGAATCTGGCACCTTTCCAGGAAAAGCAGTACCTGTATACAGGCTTTGGCATAAATTCATTCTAAGCTCTCTTAATTTCCTTTACTGTGGTCCAAGAATTTGTCTTGACTACAGAAGAGTACTTTTCAAACTACTGTGCCACCTTAGCAATTTCTGTACTTTTTCACTGCATCAGGTTTTTATTTTATTACAATGTTGGTATCAAATGGTGTCTCACCTGTCACTGTGGTCTGCCTGAGAGACTGCAAATTTTTAAAGCCTAAAGGAATAGTTCCCCATTTTGCTAAAAATGCAGCATTTCAAAATGACATCAAACTTTACAATTTAAGAAATTCAAAATGACTTATAGGGGAATAGAACTAACTAATACAAAGAGGCAAAAGTAATTAGAGTACAGAAAGAAGTATATGAAACATTGCTTGGAGTACATTTTGTCATGCCTCAGTGGACACAGCCGAGGACACCACATCTTCAAACAGCCAAATCAAATAAGTATGATATTTGAAAGGCAGAAACAAGTTCTTGTTTTGTTCTTAAACCAAAAGTGATAAAGTAATTGTTATGCGAAAATATCTCAATCAGCATATTGCTATTTAATCATATCAATTGTTTTATATAGGTTCTTTTCCTAAGCTAAACCCATATACAGCTGTCATTACTCTTTTGTGGTATTGAATACTGATTTACATTAAATAAAAGAATAATACTTTGCCATTCCAGAGACAGAGTGCAGCAGTGTTCATGAATCTCCTTTAATAGCCAAACCGAAGGTTCAGAGAGAGTAGGACCAAATCTCACCTCACTAAACTGTGCTGATAGTTTTTCTTAGTGTGTGTGTGTGTGTGTGTGTGTGTGTATTGGAGGCAGCAACAAAAACCATCCCAATGAAAAGGAAATGCAAGAAAGCAAAGTGGCTGACCAATGAGGCCTTACAAATTGCGGGGGAGAGAAGGCAAGCAAAATGGGAGGGAGATAGTGAAAGATACAGGAAATTCAATGCAGATTTCCAAAAAATAGCAAGGAGAGAGAAGAGGGCCTTCTTAAACAAGCAATGCAAAGAAATAGAGGAAAACAACAGAATGGGAAAAACCAGAGATCTGTTCAAGAAAATTGGAGATATGAAAGGAACATTTCGTACAAAGACTACCATAATAAAGGACAAAAGTAGTAAGGACCTAACAGAAGCAGAAGACATCAAGAAGAGGTGGCAAGATTACACAGAGGAATTATACCAGAAAGATATGGAGGTCTCATACACCCCAGGTAGTGTGATTGCTGACCTGGAGCCAGACATCCTGGAGAGTGAAGTCAAATGGATTTAAGAATGCATTGCTAATAACAAGGCCAGTGGAAGTGATGATATTCCAGCTGAACTATTTAAAATTTTAAAAGATGACGTTGTTAAGTTGCTACACTCAATATGAAACAAGTTTGGAAAACTCAGCAGTGGAATGGAGAAGATCAGTCTACACTCCAATCCCAAAGAAAGGCAGTGCCAAAGAATGCTCCAACTACCACACAATTGCACTCATTTCACAGGCTAGCAAGGTTATGCTTAAAATTCTACAAGGCAGGCTTAAGCAGTATGTGGACCAAGCACTTCCAAAAGTGTAAGCTGGATTTTGAAGGGGCAGAGGAACCAGAGACCAAATTGCAAGCATGCATTGGATTATGGATAAACCTAGAGAGTTCCAGAAAAACATCTACTACTGCTTCATTGCCTACGCAAAAGCATTTGACTGTGTCGACCACAAGTTCTTAAAGAAATGGGAGTGCCTGATCACCTCATCTGTCTCCTGAGAAATCTCTATGTGGGACAAGAAGTTACAGTTAGAACTGGATATGGAATAACTGATTGGTTCAAAATTGGGAAAGGAATACGACAATGCTGTATATTGTCTCCCTGCTTATTTAATTTATATGCAGAATTCATAATGTGAAAGGCTGGACTGGATGAATCCCAAGAAATATCAACAGACCCAGATATGCTGATGACACAACCTTGATGTCAGAAAGTGAGGAAGAATTAAAGAACCTTTTAATGAGGGTGAAAGAGGAGAGCGCAAAATATGGCCTGAAGCTCAACATCAAAAAAACTAAGATCATGGCCATTGGTTCCATTACCTCCTGGCAAATAGAAGGAGAAGAAATGGAGGCAGTGAGTGATTTTACTTTCTTGGGTTCCATGATCACTGCAGATGGTGACAGCAGTCATGAAATTAAAAGATGCAATGACAAACCTAGACAGCATCTTAAAAAGCAGAGACATCACCTTGCTGACAAAGGTCCGTATAGTTAAAGCTATGGTTTTCCCAGTAGTGATGTATGGAAGTGAGAGCTGGACCATAAAGAAGGCTGATCGCCGAAGAATTGATGCTTTTGAATTATGGTGCTGGAGGAGACTCTTGAGAGTCCCGTGGACTGCAAGAAGATCAAACCTATCCATTCTGAAGGAAATCAGCCCTGAGTGCTCACTGGAAGGACAGATCCTGAAGCTGAGGCTCCAATACTTTGGCCACCTCATGAGAAGACACCCTGGAAAAGACCCTGATGTTGGGAAAGATTGAGGGCACAAGGAGAAGGAGACGACAGATGATGAGATGGTTGGACAGTGTTCTCGAAGCTACGAACATGAGTTTGACCAAACTGCAGAGGCAATGGAAGACAGGAGTGCCTGGCGTGCTCTGGTCCATGGGGTCACAAAGAGACAGACATGACTAAACGACTAAACAACAAATTATATAGCATTATATGTTGCTGCATATAATTAATTACCCTCAATTGTGGATTTCTCGAAGCCAATTTTTAAATTTCAAAATACAGCATTTTTGAAGTGCAAGATAGTCTACACATGCTCAGAAATACTTTTCTTTAGAGTTACTTTCTACATTCCAGAAACACTTTCCATCCTTCAGTTATTGATTCCTGACAGACTGTGAAAAACAAGAGCAACTATTGTGCATCCACCACATCTGTGGTGGACTCAAGAGATTCCATAAAAACAGGGTTTTATATATATATCCTGCAAAAAAATGGAATAATCCACTATTTATTCAACTCATGTGGAAAATGTATATTATAAATACTCTGTCAAAAAGAGAAGCCTTTGATCCTAAGAGACAAAAATAAAATCATCCCAGTGTTCATTTATCTCTGACAACAGCTATACCCCTGAAGTGGCACAATGTCAAAGTGATTGTCACTTACGCTATTTCCCTACTGACTATTAGCCGATGCAGCTGTCTTGAGATTTCAGCTGCTCTGGAACATGAAGGTTAGGATTGTGGGTGGAAACCAAGTCAAACACCTGCACCATTATATTCTCCAACACTCCACTACAAGTAACTGAGGTCATGAACAGTACAAACTTGCTCATTATACATTGGGGCACTCAAAATATTCATATCAGATTCCTGGGTTTAACAATAAATCCTTCTTTGAGAGCACTGTATGTATAAAATAAAAGTTGGGAGGGTTGTTGTTTGTAAAAGCAGAATTCATACGGTGGGATGAACAGCGTTCTAGAAAAAATGTAGAAAATTTATTTTGTAAATTGGTTTTGTGCTCCTGATTGAGCTGGGTAACAGTACTAACACATATATCCTATTCCAACATATTCAGCTGCAATGCCAGCAAAACGTAATAATATCCAATATTGCACTGGAATTTTTGTCATTCATCTGCATAGCCTGTGCTATGCAATTATGTGCAGACACTTCAAGACTTATGACTAGATTGTAAAGTACTCAAATAATCCAGCCATACAAAAAGAATCAGGAAGAGACAGATTCTGTAAGGGGGGGGGGGAGAGACACATGCTCTGATTTGATACTGTCTCAGTAGAAAATAACTTAGTAGATCAGTGTGAAAGCTATCTAAAAAAGATACAGTCACATTAGTTCTTTACTGACACAATGCACTTCTGCTATTTAGCAGAGAGATAACAATTATAGAGATTGGAGTGAGGCCCTACACTTTTGACTCGGCGACACTTTTTTTTTAAGAGCATAATTGATAGGGATGATTTCTTTTATTGGTGATTCTAACAGGGTTTTTGCATCTTGGAGTAAATTGACAAATGAGCTAGCTAATGAATTACTACTTATACTACATCATAAAATTAAAGATAAAGAGCTACAGAACATGACACTGAATTGTTACTCCTAATTGGTGCTTCAACAGCTAACTTTAGATGCATGCCATCAAAAGGCCAGAGCCACCATTGTGGTCCATCTGTGGATTTGAGCTCATGAGCGGAGGCAAGATGGGTCCTGAGTTCCTTACTCACCTTGCCAGTCTTCAACAAATAACCTAATTTGTATCTCAGGCAACAAAACTATTGCCAGATACAGAGCGAATGAGCCAAACTAAGCCCGACATGTTGGTTTCTCATAAATGATAATAATACCATTATCACGGCCCATCCCAGATAAGGTGTTCCAGATATATATGCATACACACTTCTAGCCTTTAGGCAGCTGTCCACATGTCTGGGCCCTAATGGAGCACCTGCAGCAACAGGGGAGTCCCACCCCTCTGCCAGCTTTTATATACTATCCCTTGATGGGTTGCATGCCTGCAACCTGAGACTTCTCCTACACAGAAGGCACTGTCCTAGGAGATAGTGAGGTGAGAGAAGGTGGAGAGTCTACTAACCCCTCTATCAGCTGGACAGCCTCTTCTTCTTCTACCACATCTGGCACACCTTCATCCATCTCAGTCTGCCCTGACTTTCCCTGACTTTCCCTGTATCCTGCCTTGCAGGCAGCATCTAACTCCATAAGTCACTAGTCTGCCTCTGCCACACACCCATCGGAGCCCTGGCAGTTCCTAACATACATTCTTATTCCATCCATCCTCCTAGGAGCTCAGGGTAGGATGACCATATATACTAATTTACAGATGGTCCTCTGTCTCCCAAGTGCTAGTCCAACAAGCTAACCACTACGCCCTTTATGTGCTCCACAAACAGAGCCAGTCTTCAGGGCAAAGGCATAGCCTGAACTAGAGCTCACCATGCCACCCTGACTTCCTCCCTCTATAGATTAATGAAACTGTTAGTAAAAACAAAAAAACAAAACACAGCTTCCAGCTTTTATCTTACCTTCACATTATCTCTATGAGCTTCTCTGTCCAAAATTTCACTAGTAAGAACTGCATAGAAGTGAAAATTATACCAGGTGTGGCTCTTTTGTGTATCAAAGCAGGTGAAGCTGCAGATGGTGGAATTTTACTTTCTGTATACCACATAAAGACACAGATATCTTTTCCATTTAGTATATGATCACCTGACACTTTTGTAACCTGTGGATCTCTGATTTCTAAAACTGTCCAGCCTATGCAATTACCTACTATAATGTTTTGCCTACTTTTAAACATAAGAGGAGTAAAGCTTTCCGAATCACCTTATCTCATGCTAGGAAAAGCATCACCTGCATGATTTCTTTATGTTAAGCTGTGAAAGGTTGGAGAAGTGGATATTGTCTTGGGGTGGGGTAGAAATAAAACAATGGTAGACAATGCTACCATTCAGTGGATTTGTAACTGGCTGGCTGACCGAACCCAAAGGGTTCAATCATCAATGGCTCCTCTTCATCCTGGAGAGAAGTGACTAGTGGGGTGCCACAGGGTTCTGTCTTGGGCCCAGTCTTATTCAACATCTTTATAAATGACTTGGATGATGGGCTTGAGGGCATCCTGAGCAAGTTTGCAGATGATACCAAATTGGGAGGGGTGGCTAATACCCCAGAGAACAGGATCACACTTCAAAATGACCTTAACAGATTAGACAACTGGGCCAAAGCAAACAAGATGAATTTTAACAGGGAGAAATGTAAAGTACTACACTTGGACAAAAAAAAATGAAAGGCACAAGTACAGGATGGGTGACACCTGGCTTAAGAGTGTTGTTGTTGTTGTTTAGTCATTTAGTCGTGTCCGACTCTTCGTGACCCCATGGACCATAGCACGCCAGGCACTCCTGTCTTGCACTGCCTCCCGCAGTTTGGTCAAACTCATGTTCGTAGCTTCGAGAACACTGTCCAACCATCTCGTCCTCTGTCGTCCCCTTCTCCTAGTGCCCTCAATCTTTCCCAACATCAGGGTCTTTTCCAGGGAGTCTTCTCTTCTCATGAGGTGGCCAAAGTATTGGAGCCTCAGCTTCACGATCTGTCCTTCCAGTGAGCACCCAGGGTTGATTTCCTTCAGAATGGAGAGGTTAGATCTTCTTGCAGTCCATGGGACTCTCAAGAGTCTCCTCCAGCACCATAATTCAAAAGCATCAATTCTTCGGCGATCAGCCTTCTTTATGGTCCAGCTCTCACTTCCATACATCACTACTGGGAAAACCATAGCTTTAAGAGTAGTACATGTGAAAGAGTAGCAGTACAAGTGAAAGAGTAGTACATGGCTTAAGAGTAGTACATGTGAAAAGGATCTAGGAGTCTTGGTAGACCACAAACTTGACATGAGTCAACAGTGTGATGTAGCAGCTACAAAAGCCAATGCAATTCTGGGCTGCATCAATAGGAGTATAGCATCTAGATCAAGGGAAGTAATAGTACCACTGTATTCTGCTCTGGCCAGACCTCACCTGGAGTACTGTGTCCAATTCTGGGCACCACAGTTCAAGAAGGATACTGACAAGCTGGAACATGTCCAGAGGAGGGCAACCAAAATGGTCAAAGGCCTGGAAACGATGCCTTATGAGGAATGGCTTAGGGAGCTGGGCATGTTTAGCCTGGAGAAGAGAAGGTTAAGGGGTGATACGATAGCCATGTTCCTTGACAGCCATCTGTCAGGAATGCTTTGATGGTGTTTCCTGCTTGGCAGGGGGTTGGACTGGATGGCCCTTGTGGTCTCTTCCAACTCTATGATTCTAGGATTCTAATTATTGTTTGTCCTGTGCTCAAATCCCCTGGTGTTTCTAGCCTCCCACTAATGCTACCTAATTTGCTCCTGGCAGGAATCCTATGCCTTTTAAAAAGCTGCATACAACAGGTGGAGCTTTTCCCAGCACAGAAAATGTTGAAGCTGCTACATTTCTTGCAGTCATGAAGGTATTGTACGAGGTAAGCCGCTTGATAAGAAGAGTTGCTTTGAATATCCTCAGCACTGCAGCCACAAGAAGCAAACTGCAATGCATCCATCTCCAAGTCATCAGTTATACCAGATATGTATGCTTTTAACTACTTAACATTGTCAGACCCATAATTTCTGTCACTTTTGCTTTTCACATAAATTTGCTTTGACAAAAGTGTGCAGCTAACACCATCTCAGAGATTAAATGCAGTTACTAAAAACAAGCATTGATCTTCTTGCACTAAAGGAGCACACATGAATACAAGTACTCTTCATAGCTCTTACACTCTTTGCTTTTCAAGTGGAAATGATAAATATCATTATACTGATGCAACTTTACTTCTAAGGAGAGCAGATGTATGGATCATTTCTTCTTGGTTTTTCCCCCATGCCCAGGGCTACTGAGATGAAATAGGGGTAACAGGAAATCTGGAGCCATGTCTTTTGAGAGTACACTAGGAGACACTGGTAGAAAAATTCTCCCTTCCTTTTGAAAAAGTCACGCCTCCTTTAATCATCTTTCAGAAGAGTGCAATTAGTGGTGCTGGTCAAAAAATCATGGTTTGAATTGCTGTGTTACAATTTCTAAAGAGATTTCTCCTCTTCCTCCAACCGACGCTTGCATGATAGACCTTGACCTTTCAGAACCTTATTTGCCCTTAGAGAATCATAGAGTTGGAAGGGACCCAGGGCATCATCTAATACAAACCAAGCAATGCAGGACTCTCAGCAAGATTATACATGATAAATGGTCATGCAACCTCTGCTTTAAAAACTCTAAAGAAGGAGAGTCCACTACCTCTCATGGGAGCAGATCTATCCGAAAGTTATTCCTGATGTTTAGTCAGAACCTCCTTTCTTGTAACTTGAAGTCATTGATTTGGGTCCTAGCCTCCAGAGCAGGAGAGAACAAGCTTGCTCTATCTTCCTTTAGAATTAGAAGATGGTTATCATATCTCTTCTCAGTCTCCTCTTTTCCAGGCTAAACATACCCAGCTCCCTCAACCGTTCCTCATAAGGCTTGATTTCCAGGCCCTTTATCTTGGTTGCTCTCATCTGCACTGCACATGTTCCAGTTTGTTAATATCCTTCTTAAATTGTCATGCCTAGAACTGGACACAGTACTCCAGGTGGGGTTAACCAAGGGAGACTAGAGCACAGCTATGACTTCCCTCGATCATGACACTATACTTCTGTTGATGCAACCTAGAATAGCATTTTTTTTGCTGCCGCATCACACTGTTAACTAATGTTAAGCTTGTGGCCTACTAAGACACTTAGATAATTTTCAAATGCACTACTAGTAAGCCAGGTGTCCCCCATCTTATATGCGTGCAGCTGGTTCTTCCTGCCTAAGTATAGAACCTTACATTTGTCCCTATTGAAATTCATTTTGTTAGTTTGGGCCCATTTTTCCAATCTGTTAAGGTCATGTTGAATTCCAATTCTGTGTTAATAGGCATTGGCTACCCCTTCCAGTTTAGTGTCATCTGCTAATTTGATGAGCATTCACAATTCCTTCATCTAAGTCATTTATAAAGATGTTAAAGAACAATGGGCTCAGGACAGAACCTTGCAGCACCCCACTTTTACTTTTTTCAGGATAAGGAACAGGGCCGTCTTAAGCATATCTGGCACCATGGTGCAAAGATCCCTCTGCCCCCCCCCAATTTCCCAGAGTTGTTGACCTTTTCCCAAGCCTCTGCAGGGAGCACTCTCCTCCCGCAGAGGCTTGGGAAGGAAGCTGCATGCCTGCCGGCCATATAGTTGGCAGGGTGCAGCTTCCATCCTAAACCTCTGCAGGGTTGCTCTCCTCCCGAGGAGCCTTGGAAGGCAAGCTACATCCCTGCCAGCCATATGTGCATGCTCTAGTTATCTCTCGCTTGGACTACTGCAATGCGCTCTATGTGGGGCTACCTTTGAAGGTGACCCGGAAACTGCAATTAATCCAGAATGCGGCTAGACTGGTGACTGGGAGTGGCTGCTGAGACCACATAGCACATACATTGGCTTCCAGTATGTTTCCGAGCACAATTCAAAGTGTTGGTGCTGACCTTTAAAGCCCTAAATGGCCTCGGTCCTATATACCTGAATGAGCGTCTCCACCCCCATTGTTCAGCCCGGACACTGAGATCCAGCACCGAGGGCCTTCTGGCGGTTCCCTCACTGCAAGAAGCAAAGCTACAGGGAACCAGGCAGAGGGCCTTCTCGGTAGTGGCGCCCGCCCTGTGGAACACCCTCCCATTGGAGGTCAAGAAGATAAACAACTACCTGACATTTAGAAAACACCTAAAGGCAGCCCTGTTTAGGGAAGTTTTTAATCTGTGATATTTTAACGTATTTTGGTATTTGTTGGAAGCCACCCAGAGTGGCGGGGAAAACCCAGCCAGATGGGCGGGGTATAAATAATTAATAATTAATAATAATAATAATATGGTTGAAGGCACGCAGCTGGTGGGCGTGCAGGGAAAGGGGAGGCTGCCCGCAAAGCCGCACAGCTCCCCCACTCGCTGGGGCACCCCTGAGAGGCTGGTGCCTTGGCTCAACGCACCACTAAGCCCAATGGGAAAGATGGCTCTGATAAGGAACCATTAGGGAGCACTCTTTGGGTTTGGTCGATTAACCAGCTATAAATCTACCTAACAGTTACCCCAGCTTCTCTGCAAGAATACCACAGAGGACACTGTCAAAAGCCTTACTGAAATCAAGGCACACTATGTTCCTAGCATTACCCTGATCCACCAAGCTTGTAAAAAAGAAATGAGATTCATCTGGCATTACTTGTGTTTGAGTAACCCATGATGGGTCTCAGCAATCACAGCATCCTTTTTTTAAATGTTCACAGATTGACTCTTTAATTATCTGTTCTAGGACCTTTCCTGGTATCATTGTCAAGCTGACCAGTCAATAGTTACCTGGATCTTCCTCTCTTTTTTTCTATTTGAAGATGGGGACAACCTCCAGTCTGCAGGAACCTCACCTGTTCTCCAAGAATTCTCAAAAATAATAGACAGAGGATCAGAGATTACATCTGCAAGTTCCTTTAGTACCCTTGGGTGCAGCTTATCAGGCCCTGGAGATTTGAATTCATCTACAGTAGCTAGGTGCCATCTCTTTTCCTATTTTGTGCTGCAGCTCCCTCCTTGCATCAATCTATTATCACTAAGTTGGGAATTGCTTTCCTTTTGGGTGAAGTCAGAGGTAAAGCATGTGTTGAGCAGTTCTGCCTTTTCCCTGTCTTCTTCAGGCAGAGGACCTATTATTTGCTTGTTCTTCATCTTGTTTCAAACATAGCTGAATCATAGCTGACAAGTTTTCCCTTTTCTCACGAGGAAGCCTATTCAGCATAAGAGAATTTCCCTTAATAAAAGGGAGAACTTGGCAGCTATGAGCTGAATAAACCTTTATCATTATTTTTAACCTCTCTTGCAATCCTGAGCTCATTCTGAGCTTTGGGCCTACCTGACCATCTCCCGGCATCCTTTTGCTACTCAAGTATATTCATGTATCATTCAGTGCTTCTAATAAGTTAATGTCTTAATTATTATATCCAGATAGAAAGGTAAGTGTCCAGTTTCATTTTGTGATTATACTTGACTTAATCAAGTATAATCAAGGGCAGGCACTTTTTAAATCCAGCAACAGAATTTAAGAGAAGATTGAAGGCAGTAATGCTTCTGAATACTAGTTGCTGGAAATCACAGGAGGGGAGTGTGCTCCTGTACTCAGTTCCTGCTTGTGAGTTTCTCAGTGGCATCTGTTTGGCCACTGTGAGAACAGGACGCTGAACTAGATCGGCTCTATCTCTATGTTCTATCAAACATCAGGCTATTTCCTCTGTTAAATTATAAAGCTTCCAAGACTGTAGTGTAAGTCTCTTGTAGCCATCAAAGCACCCTAACAAAATGAAAATTCTCCTATTTAATGTTCAGGATGCAGGTAGAAGTCAAAGTTTCAAGCAGGTTAGTGAATTTTCCAAAATTATGTTCAAGCTCCTACACAGGCCCTGTGTTTCCATCCATAGGGGCTGTGTTATTTGTCAGAACGAGATCATATGGATTACTGTAAACGCCTCCCTCAAAGCTGCACAAGGAGCTGTTCTGTGCATACCCCTTTGATATAGTCTGAAGTCCAATAGCCTCTCCAAATTAATTTCTGCTGGATCAATCTTCATCTAACATCAAGGCTAAGTTGTTTTATGGCTAACAATATTGTTTTCCATTTTTTATATGTATGACCTCAATTCTTCTTCCCAGTGTGCTCAGCATTTATTTCTGTCAAATTTAGAACTTGGCATTAATTCTCATTAATATATATTGTAGGCTTGGGAACAATGCCTCAAGAGCAGGAAACAAGAGAAAGGCCACGAGGTCCAAAGGTAGAGGTAAGGGAGTTGTTTAAGTGGGATATACAGTGGAACCTCGGTTTACGAACACCTCGGTTTACGAATTTTCGGTTTATGAACACCGCAGACCCATCTGGAACGGATTAATTCACTTTCCATTACTTTCAATGGGAAAGTTCACTTCAGTTTATGAACGCTTCAGTTTATGAACAGACTTCCGGAACCAATTGTGTTCATAAACTGAGGTACCACTGTACTGCTATTGGGGTGTC
The DNA here is from genome assembly GCF_963506605.1 of Zootoca vivipara. Taxonomy (NCBI): domain Eukaryota; kingdom Metazoa; phylum Chordata; class Lepidosauria; order Squamata; family Lacertidae; genus Zootoca; species Zootoca vivipara. The sequence continues at coordinate 53,952,920 of NC_083278.1, read as the reverse complement.
CCAACGAGCTCACACACTTGAAAGTGAAATCCAAAAAAATCCAGGTCCAATTAGTTCACTTAAGATATTTTGCCTCATATCAACAGGTCAGGATTGGTCTATTAAATTAGATTCTCAGAGTTAGAGATTAGATTTTAAGTGTCAGGCCTACACAACATAGGCTAGCATCAGCAATTGTGGAAATGACTTGGATGCTACTTATTCTAATGCTTGTGCCCTAAAAAAAAAAAAAAAGTCAAAAACTGCCTAGCTCAGAGTTAGATCATTGTGAGGTTTCTGCACTGACCAATCTGGTCAGTCATATTGTACTGTGTTCTGACCATAGCTCAGTGGAAGAGCTTGAGATGCAACAGAACTTTACTTGATCTGCATTTTTTAAGTGAAATGACCTAATTCAGCCTAATATATGAACCAGAACATCATTGGATTTTGCACTTCTCTGTGATAGTCCTGGCCTCAAAAAAAAAGTATAAAAACACATTGAGCAAATATATGCATTTAAGTGCATATTTTGTGATAAAATACATTTAATCACAAAATACGTATTTAAATATGAATTTAAAAAGTAAAACCAACGATTATTGTAGAAATAGGATGGGGTGGATTTATGAATGAACACGTGTGAAATTGACATGGACCAAAAATAGACTGAGCTGTCCATCTGTAGACAAAGCCTCTGCTTTGCATGCGACAAATCTTCAGGTTCAGCCTCCAATATTTTCTGGAATGACTGGTAATGATCCCTGTCCAAAACCCCAAAGACCAACTGCCAGTCAGTGTGGACAATACAGAGCCAGATGGTCTAGCTTGGTATAAGGTAGCATCCTATGTTCCCCATGACAAGAAATATGGCTTATTCAAAAGAAATGACATACCAATATATTAACTATATTAAAATAAGCAACTAGGATTAGGATGAGAGGCATTTCTCATGTTTATTGTGTTAATCTTCACCAAGACGCATAGCAATTGTCATTTCTCCATGTCTACATAAATGTCCCACAATTCTGTATTAGATTTTATGGAATCATAGAGCAAGAGTTGTGACCTTTTGAAAGTATTATCTCTTTGGGATGCAACCTGAAACAGATCTTCAAGCTTTATGCAGGCTATCCAGTTTAAATAACAGGCTTTATATATATTGTTTGGCTGAAGGACATAACAACTCCTATTTCTCTCAATATGTGGCTTTACTCAAATGATGCGAAAACCCTTTCTATAAATACTGTTAATTTAGGTTATGTGGCTGCATTTGAGCACTTTCTCAAAATGAAAACAAAATAGTATATAATAGGATGCTGTGTCCTACATCTTTATATTTTATGTCATGTATACCTGCTTGTTCAACTGACTAGGCAAAAATGTTGATTACAAGATAGGGGAGAGGAGGCATCCATGCCTTGTACCACATTTAAGTAGAAAAGCCACATAATATAATAAATTTGATAATTCTTTAGAGAATTATAAATAATTTCAATCCAGTTAAAATTCAGAAAAGTGACATATTTTAGAAGAAATAACAAAAAATATTAATTCCAATCTGAATTCAGATTGGCATGCGTCTAAATGCTTTATGCACATCAAACTATAAAACAGCAGTTGGGTCTCACTTGTGTTTAGTGATAGCAATCAGATCAATCAACCGACAGATGTTATCAGATCCCTGTCATCCTCTAATGAATCCAGATTGATTGTTATGAATTATAGTCTTCATTACTCTTTGAATTGCTCTGCTAAAGTGGCAGCGAATATTTTAGAACCTTGATTTATGAGTCAATATTAATTTGTAATTGTCACAAAATATAATCTTCGTCAGTTTTGAAAATTGCTGGTATATAGGCTTCGTACAACACCAGGGCAAACATTGTTTATTCATTAGATAGATAGATATAATAAATTGTACGTGCAATCAAATGGGGAATCAGCAACTCAATAAACCTTTATATCATCCAACCATGTGGCTCTGACCTCACCTGCCCTGCATTCAAGCCTCATCTATTAAGCTACAGCCACACCAGTGTTGGGAAGATTTTTATGCCTCCATCCTGGGAACTGCAGTTCACCCCTCACAGAGCTACAATTCCCACAACCCTTAACAAACTGTCATTCCCAGGATTATTTAAGAGAAACCATAACTGTTAAAGTGGTGTCAGTGTGAGTCAGTACTCTATCTCAGGGCCACTAGGATTCAGAGCAGGGTTATAGCACCAAGTGGAAATTTAATCCCTCCAAAAACTCTGAACCAGGGAGGGACCCCATCCTGCGCCAAAGACCTGGCTGTACCTTGCTGTCATCTTTTCCACTGAGGGAATTCAGGACAATTCTAATTACAGTAATCCACTCTAACACAGTTTGCAAAGGGGTCAGACTATATCTAGTTCTTTCTGTTAGCCAATCAGTCTATGGTTCAAACATCCTTCTTTTCCACCCTTTGTTGTTTGTTTGGTGGGGGGATTTCTTATTTTATTTTATTTTTTTGCATTGGGGCCACAGAGGAGATTCCATATGTGCAAAGTGGAATGCAAGTACTTAAGCACCCATTCTTTCAGATTTGTATCCTTACAGCTTTGTTAAGGCTTTCTTTTTTACATTTCAGTCTCCCATGGAAAACAGCGTCCAACTTATTCCAACCAGTCTGATAAAGATTGCCCAGGGCTCTTAAACTGCATGTCACAGCTGCACTATGTAGATTTCAATTTTATGAATTGCAAAATAATAATAATACAGAAACAGCATTCTGATTGCATTGCTATGGAGAAGATGAACATTCCTACCAGTTTATTTTAAACCTGGAACAGTGGGACCATCTGCATCTGACAAACATCCACACTGCATAGCTCTCATAAGCTTTATCTTAGTCAGTATATAGCCTCTAGTTTTAGATGATCAGCAGCATAATAAAGATCCCTTTTTTCAAATGCAAGGGCTGGCTATTGGTGTAAGGGCTCTATTTCCTTGCAGGCATGCAAAGATTTTGAATATCAAGACACCATTTGTTCAGAAGGGCAAAATAACTTCCTAAATTAACCTCCAATACTAAACCCATTTTTAAGGGGAAAGTATGTACTAAATACGTCGTGTAGATCTTTTAGAACTTAAGAGGATAAAAACTCCAATATAGCTATTAGAATCACACTATCGTGTAAGGTTCAATTAATCAAAGATTAAAATGTGATAGGTGAGACAGGCTGGCAAATATTGGTTCCCTCTGGCTATGTTAGACTGTTTCATTTCAGTGAATACACTAGGGGCTTGAACCAGCTGAGAACTTTAAATGATCAGGCTGAGTTTCTGAAATTACTTTCACACTTATTAGTCTCAAGAAAAGGCAAAGTAGTGTGCCCCACTACTTTGGGGAAAACCAGAGATCTGTTCAAGAAAATTGGAGATATGAAAGGAACATTTCGTACAAAGATTACCATAATCAAGGACAAAAGTGGTAAGGACCTAACAGAAGCAGAAGACATCAAGAAGAGGTGGCAAGAATACACAGAGGAATTATACCAGAAATATATGGAGGTCTCGTACACCCCAGGTAGTGTGGTTGCTGACCTTGAGCCAGACATCTTGGAGAGTGAAGTCAAATGGGCCTTAGAAAGCACTGCTAATAACAAGGCCAGTGGAAGTGATGATATTCCAGCTGAACTATTTAAAATTTTAAAAGATGATGCTGTTAAGGTGCTACACCCAATATGCCAGCAAGTTTGGAAAACTCAGCAATGGCCAGAGGATTGGAGAAGATCAGTCTACATCCCAATTCCAAAGAAGGGCAGTGCCAAAGAATGCTCCAACTACCGCACAATTGCGCTCATTTCACAGGCTAGCAAGGTTATGCTCAAAATTCTACAAGGCAGGCTTAGGCAGTATGTGGACCGAGAACTCCCAGAAGTGCAAGCTGGATTTCGAAAGGGCAGAGGAACCAGAGACCAAATAGCAAACATGCGCTGGATTATGGAGAAAGCTAGAGAGTTCCAGAAAAACGTCTACTTCTGCTTCATTGACTATGCAAAAGCCTTTGACTGTGTCGACCACAGCAAACTATGGCAAGTTCTTAAAGAAATGGGAGTGCCTGATCACCTCATCTGTCTCCTGAGAAATCTCTATGTGGGACAAGAAGCTACAGTTAGAACTGGATATGGAACAACTGATTGGTTCAAAATTGGGAAAGGAGTACGACAAGGTTGTATATTGTCTCCCTGCTTATTTAACTTATATGCAGAATTCATCATGTGAAAGGCTGGACTAGATGAATCCCAAGCCGGAATTAAGATTGCCGGAAGAAATATCAACAACCTCAGATATGCAGATGACACAACCTTGATGGCAGAAAGCGAGGAGGAATTAAAGAACCTTTTAATGAGGGTGAAAGAGGAGAGTGCAAAATATGGTCTGAAGCTCAACATCAAAAAAACCAAGATCATGGCCACCGGTCCCATCACCTCCTGGCAAATAGAAGGGGAAGAAATCGAGGCAGTGAAAGATTTTACTTTCTTGGGCTCCTTGATCACTGCAGATGGTGACAGCAGTCACGAAATTAAAAGACGGCTGCTTCTTGGGAGAAAAGCAATGACAAACCTAGACAGCATCTTAAAAAGCAGAGACATCACCTTGCCGACAAAGGTCCGTATAGTTAAAGCTATGGTTTTCCCAGTAGTGATGTATGGAAGTGAGAGCTGGACCATAAAGAAGGCTGATCGCCGAAGAATTGATGCTTTTGAATTATGGTGCTGGAGGAGACTCTTGAGAGTCCCATGGACTGCTAGAAGATCAAACCTATCCATTCTGAAGGAAATCAGCCCTGAGTGCTCCCTGGAAGGACAGATCGTGAAGCTGAGGCTCCAATACTTTGGCCACCTCATGAGAAGAGAAGAATCCTTGGAAAAGACCCTGATGTTGGGAAAGATGGAGGGCACTAGGAGAAGGGGACGACAGAGGACAAGATGGTTGGACAGTGTTCTCGAAGCTACGAACATGAGTTTGACCAAACTGCGGGAGGCAGTGCAAGACAGGAGTGCCTGGCGTGCTATGGTCCATGGGGTCACGAAGAGTCGGACACGACTAAACGACTAAACAACAACAACAACAACAGTGTGCCCCATTGCTTTCCTATGTAATAATTTTAAATAATAAGAGTGCTTAGACTGTGCAAAAAGTTTCCACGAACAACTCCCCCCCAAAGAATGCAATGTTCTCTTCTTTAGCATGTGCATTATCAATCACTGCACGCTCTCCTCACCATAAGACATGAAACCTGCAATTCTTCGCTCCTTAAATGTGCCATTGGTGACCCTGATTCAAATGACCCAGATGGAGTAGAGGAGAGAATAATGGCAGGAACAAAATTTGGTTACCAAAGCTTCAAGGGAGGAATTTTCTGGGTTGTATTCTTCTGTGGGGGAAAATATTTTAGCAGTCTATTAGTAATAATTGGTGGATACTAATTGTAAATAATAGTAGGCAAACTTGGCAGCTTCAAAGTTTTTAGCATTGCTTATGAAATACAAATAAAACAAGTATCCTAAATTAAACCATTTTCTAGGGGCATCAGAAAATTTTCCAATGCAAACAGAATCTTTTTGTGATGGAAGCCACCCATCCCCTGCAAATTACACTGTGCAAATTACCCCAATTTGAATTGCAAACAACAACAACCCACCAATCCAAGATTTTTTGAAAACTCACACCTCTGAGACTAGAGGTATTATGACTAGCAACTCAGAAGTCAAGCTACCACCTTTTGCACTAGAAATAGCTTCCAGGACATATTCAAGAGCAACCCTACCTAGATTACCGTAATCCAAACTGGAAATTATCTGAGCATGGATTACTGTGGCCAGCCTGTCTCTGTCCAGGAACTGGAGAAAGGTACTCTGAGTCACTGAAGACATCTGAGTCTTCAGTGACAGGGTGGAAATTAGGTGTACATACCCACAGTACACATCTGCTCTTTCAAGAATAGACCATTCACCTCATTCCCTTTTCTGGGAGCCACCAGATCATGACATCTCTATCTTATGGCGATTCAGTTTCAATTTTTCATCTTCATCCCACTGGGCCTCCTATTACAGGAGCCAGCTACTGGTCCAGAACCTGCACAGCCTCACTCGACTCGGGTGCATGGTAGAATACTTCCCTAGAAGTTCTCTTTTTATGGTTGGTTGTGTTAAAAATCTCATTGGGGAAAATATATTTAATTGGCAAACATTCTATGATGCACAAAGCTCTTGTCAGAATTTTTATAACTAGAAATTCAGTGATATGCGTTTTTGTTCAGGGTTTCTCTTCCTGCTGAGATTTTATATGATGACACATCCAGTCTTCCACTTCATGGGCTTCAGTCCTGAGTCATGATGTATAATGCTTTACTGGCACACCTCAGTTTTTGGTATAAAGGGGCTTATGACTACCACTAAGGAATTAGCATGCTGATGGTACATGATGAAATTCCACACACACACACACACACACACACACACACACACACAATATGATTGTTGCAAACTTACATGTTATTAATATACTAATTTCAACATTTCTTAAATGAGTTTTTCTCAAATTGTATCACACAATTAATAAAGGATATAAAAATAGCAGCAGTCAATCTGCACATATCTGGAGGCTGTCCAAAATTTAAACATTTCATTTTATTGTGCTTCACTTTATTGCACTTCACAGATATTGTTCCTTATGAGGACATTGGAGCAGATACAGGCAGCCTGATCCCCGGTCACCACTGTCACCCCTCTTCTGGCCTGGGGAATGGAGCTGGCTAGGGTTGGAGCTAGGTTTTTCTCCTGCAGCCTCTTCAGCCAGGTAGGATGGGCTTAACAGACTACATATAAAGCATAACTTGGCACCAGGAAACTTACATCGGGAAGCAATAAACAATTGTGTGATTAGCTTTATTGCAATGGCCTGAATCCGAACTTGCAATATTTCTGAGCTATGCCTGTCTACTAAATAGCTTGATAAAACAAACAAATTCATCTGATTATGCTGTTTTTCCCCTATTAATTTCTGCTTTCTATCATGAGTTTCCCCCCCTACTAACAGAGCATCTAATACAGTCATTAGTTCAAGTATTTAGGCTGACCTCTTTCCCTGTTTTCAAATCTCATCACAAAGCAACCAAGTAACACATTCTAACCTTAATCCCTAGTTTCAGCATGATTTGAATATTTTATTGCAAAGTTGACATAATTATCAACTCCTGTTAATATAGAATAGTTACGCTCCCAGTAGTCTACCGACATTCAGTTTTCTGATTTCTATCCAATACTGAGCACTACTGATTAGGTGGAAATTGACATCTGTATTCAGTCAAGCAGAAAAAATGCAGGTGGAAAAATGTTGCCTTTGTGTTGTTGATTTATGCATTAAATATAAAACCAGCCATAAAACTTTATTGAACCTTGCCCATAAATCCACACGAGTAAAGTCAACCAGTTATGAGTCAATTAAAGATTTTGCTGTGAAATCATTACTAATACTTTTATTGTATATTTAAGTCATAACAATTCATGACTGCACTGGGAAAAGTCATCTGTTTACAACTAAGTAGGCCAGTGGGCTACCAGAGTACAAATTTAGCATCCCATCATTAATTACTGACAGTTCATTTTATAGAATTAGAGATATATTTACATATAACAGGTTCCTTTCTACACCCTTTGGTTGGAATTTGATTGTGCTAAATAATTCAGGCACGGTAAAAACTGAGCAAAACTTGGATGGGGGCCCATGTTCAAAATATCTGGAGGACACCAGATTCGGAAAGGCTGGCTTACAGCCTAACACCATCTACTATGAATCTGTTTGCCCTTTTTACTAACTTGTTGTAGTGGATATTCACTCTGAACAAGCAAAGAAGTGGGAGAGAGCCCACATGTACCATTAAGCTCTATAGCCAAATGGGAAAAAGTAAGGTCCACAAAATTATGCAGATATGCAGTGGAGAAACTGATGGGACTACTAACAGCACTACTAAGAGACTACTAAGATTTGCTTAAGTACCTATAATATTCATGCAACCACATCACACTTCAAGCTTAATGGCAATGGCAGTGTCATCTAGGAGGAATTTTGCTTTTAAGTACAAAACACTGGGCAGCCAAGTGGCCAAAAAACAATATATATATATTTTCAGTAAGAAAAAAAAACTTTGGACACCTCCAATTAAGGCCCCTCATGAAAGGTTATATCCTCTCCAAACTGTAATCCTCACTTCCCCCAAAAAAGACATGTTGAAATGTGGAAAATACACATTAAAACCCTTTATGCAGGAAGCTGTTTGCTGGAGAATGGAGGTAAAGCATAAGTAGGTAAGGAAAGGATGAAATGCTGACTTCCCACCTGTTACAAAAGCCAGGTGCCTGTCCCTCTCTCTGCTGAGTGGGGTTAGGGGAGTTCTCTTGCATTGGCAATGATCCTCAATAGCCATTTATTGTTCCCTTAATGGCCCTTCCTCTGCAGTTTATATTTCTCCCTTCCCACCCCAATACTTACAATCCTAGATTGTATTAATTTCTAGGTTTTACCCTAAATCTATAACACCCACTCACCCCACAGATTTTGCTCTTTTGAAGGTGCCATTGCATGTGGTGTTTTCGTTTTGCTTAAGAGTGGGTGAGTAATCAATAAGGGAAGGAAGATGGTCAAAGACAAAAAAAAGAGAGGGGGGAAAGAACTGGAACACTTCATTATAGCAAAATATATTACAACTGAGAAATATTTATGCAGTGCTGGATATTTGCTATTTTGTTGCAAAACAGCAGTGGCTGAACCATTTTTCAAGCATTGGTCCTCAATCTGAAAAATATGAATGCATCTAACATTTTTTATTTCTTTCTTCCTACACACGAGACTTGTTGAATTTCAATTGAATGAAATAAATCATCTTTACTTCTTGACCTTTCAAAGATGTTTATGGACCATGTTTTATCTTGCTCAACGAAAATATTCCAGGAATCAAAGGATGCATTCTTAACATACAAAATTTATTTATTCTTTAGTTTTATGTTGTCTCACTGCTGAATTGTAGGGCTCCAGGGGTGGGAAAGGGCTTGAAATAAGCATCCTGCAGTATACCACAGGCATTCTGATCTCACAGCAAGATTGAGGTCTGAAGCTCATGGGCACCATCTAAACTGAAATACCAGCCTACCAGGGTATTATAAGCTGACCCCTTGGGCCTGTCGTTATCAATCATTCTCGGCTGAATCTTTGCCTCAGAGTTTTCTCCTCAATCTAAGCAACTTGTCTCCAGTGTGAGCTTATAGTTAAACTATGGAAACTTAGATGACTTTAAAGGGGGAGTTATACAAATACATGAAGGGCAAAGCTATCAATGGCTGTTAGTAAGCTAAACTGAAGATTGGAAAATTGAGAAATCAAGAGAAACAGAAAGTGACAGACTCAACCATCCCGAACTCCAATTAGATTATTGCAATGTGCATGAGGGGCTGCCTTTGGAGAGTATGGAACCTACAGCTGGTGTTAAACTCAGAAGCCAGACTATTAATAGGGGCCAGTTCTGGCCTTTTCAGTGGTGGTCACCCATTTGTATAAAAGGATGTCATATAGAGGAGGGAGAAAGATTGTTTTCTGCTGCTCCAGAGAAGCGGACACGGAGCAATGGATTCAAACTACAAGAAAGAAGATTCCACCTAAACATTAGGAAGAACTTCCTGACAGTAAGAGCTGTTCGGCAGTGGAATTTGCTACCAAGGAGTGTGGTGGAGTCTCCTCCTTTGGAGGTCTTTAAGCAGAGGCTTGACAGCCATATGTCAAGAATGCTTTGATGGTGTTTCCTGCTTGGCAGGGGGTTGGACTGGATGGCCCTTGTGGTCTCTTCCAACCCTATGATTCTATGATGATTCTATGATTCTATGATGTTCACCTGGTACCTACATTAACATATTTTCTGTGCCAAGTGAAGACCTTTCTCTTCTAGCAGGCATTTTACTGTTAACCTCTTTATTATCTCAATGGGTGTTTTAACTGTCTACCTTCTTGGTGATGGAGAGAAGTGGGGTTTAGTTCATTATTATTTTAGAATTAATCTCCAACTATTTATAGTGCTTTGCTATTTTTTTAACCTTCTGTATATTTTGTGTTGTAATGTATATTGTAAGCCACCTTCAGTCTATTTTTGTAGTAGGTACCTATAAATAAAATTAACAATATTTTTAAGAACCCATATTTCCTTCTAGCAAACACTGGGTGGTATTCAATGTAATTTTACTTAGAGTAGACCCACTGAAATTAATGAACATAAGTTATGTCATTAATTTCATTGGCTCTTCTCTGAGTAAAACTTATTTGAACATCTCCCTATATCATGACATCACATTACAGGATTTATTCTGGAAAAGCATAGTCACTATTCAGGACCATTTAAATAACTGCTGTCATCACTGCTGCAATGGCACAACTCACAAATCCCAAATTTTGCCCCTAAAAACCTACTGAAATCAGTAAAGAATCCACCATTGTTGCCAGCTGCAAATTCAAGACCAAAGCCACAATTTACTTCAATGTTTCTCCATGAATGTAGAGTAAACTGCTCTTGTGAATAAACTAACATCTCACACTTAGTACCTTATCAGGGCAGGGAGCGGGGAATATAGTCAATGCCATGCATATTCAAAATGCAATTAACCTTACCCCACATACATGGTTGATTATAGCAGGAAGCAAGGATGCTACCGTAGAAGCTTCATTGAAATATTGATCACTCCATTACAGGAGTGACTCTGTCCTACGCAACTATGGTAGTTTGACCAAACTGACTGTTTTGTGAATTTCTGAAATTAAATAGGTACTATTAATAATATAATCATGTTTTGAAAGGCATTATATAATTTAGTGGCAAACCCAGAAGTAAGCTTTGCCTTGTTAACAATTACTGGAACGTCTTCCTGTGTGCTACTCAACCCACAGCTCCTACCGTAGTTTCTACTGCAATGCTCTGAGTCATCAAGTAGCCCTCCATGTTTGTTGCTGTGAGTCTAGTGGTGTAGTTTCAGCTCTTAGTTGATGCACAGTTCTCTGCTGAAAAACAGAACTAGTTCCCTTCACATAGGCAAAAAATACAACTGAGTTGCATCCAATGTTCTGCTAGGTGTTCATCTGTGACTGCTTAGCAATGCTGCAACAATTCTCCTGGGGAAACACTCCATTTATGTCTCAAACGTACTGGAGCTGGCTGGATGTTGAAACTGGAATGGCATGCCACTTCACTGGGTGCCCTGTGGCCCTGGCTGTTTTTTCTAGCAAAAGGGTGACTCTTTGCAAGCTGCTTATGTTTGGACTGCTAAGTGATTCAATCTTGTATCTCCAAACAGCAGCAGGCTTCATAGATTCTTTCTAGCTGCCTGATTACACATTGTTTGTGGAAGCTATGTGCATACTGGATGAGGTCAGGGAGCCATCATCATGTGTTGATTGGTACCTTCCCTGCATGGCTAACGTAGGATGTTGTCAGTGAATGGACTCATTTTTGTGGTGGCAGCTGGGTTACCAAGACAATCTGTGAGAATGTATCTGCATTGCTCAGTTGGCACTTGTTACTGCAGATATTGTTGTGCTTCTGATTTTACTGCTGGCTGAGCATAAACTTTTTTACTACATTATGTCAGCATTAGCCCTAGTGGAGCGACTGCGGTGGGTGGGAATCAATCATGGGGTCACTCTGGCTATATCTACGGTACTCTGGAAATAGGAAGTATGCAATGCCAAATTTCAATGCAATTTCCCCCCTTAAGACTGTCCTGGAATAATATTGTGCTCAGTGTGTTGGCTTTAGTTTCTGCCTACTGATAGACCCTAAGTACACCCACATTTAATTTTGGTGACAGTGACTGTAGTTTATACAATGTTATGATACAGTATTCTAAAAAATAATAATGCTGGAATTTGTCATCTAAATATTGCATAAAGCAGAAGCAATGACAACTAAATGTAAAGAAAGTAAGTTAAAACAAACCAAAACATAAAACAGAAAGAATATAGAAATCCACTAACAGTAAAATAATATAAAAATACAGAATTATGATCCAATTACAGAGCATGGAGGGGGGTCATGCCAGATCAAACTGACAGATCCGTGAAATACAGTAAATAGTTTAATAAGATGTACCACATGCTAGTGCATTAACACTTTTTTGTGCTTTAGCAATTCTCCAAAGAAGAGTGACAGATGCAGTGCTACACAGAGAGAGAACTAGTGCATAAACAAAAGCTTATTGTCTATTGCAAGAAATAAGGGAAGAAAATGCTCCCAAGGAAGTTTTATAACAAAGCTACTTCCTATAATGAAGTTTTATAGTAAACTATTTAATATACCACACTTGGGTAACAATAAGTAATGATAATATTTAACATTTGCAAAGTGCTTTCAAAGTGAATGAAATCTTCATAAGGAACAAACAAAATAATAAAGAAATACTCCTTCTAGGCTGCCTGCCCCTGATTTTAATTTTTAGGGGAGAGGGCCAAGTTTGGAATCATGAAAAACCACCACTCTCTTCTCCTGGCTAGTTACAAAGAATGTGCTTTGAGAAGTGGCTTTCACGAAAACAGCTCTGAGCAATCTCAGACTGCTCTTCAAGGCAGCCCTAGTAGACCAATACTGTGGGTACTGGTTAGCCTTCATAAGCAGAGATGGAATGGAAGCCTTTATGGTGGGGCAACCTTGACGGGCAGTTCAATCACATCTTGCTGCTGCTGTTGTTTTCCTGCGTAGAGCACATGGGAAGGATCTCTTTGCCAGAGCTATACTTTTGGATTAGGTTAGGCTGAGTGCTATCGATTGATAGAAATGTTTGCAGAGCTTCTCTAAGTTCAAATAGAAATATAGAATGTGTGTGGGACAGGAATTGGTGTTCAGCTTTGAAGGGGGTTTGGGGGGAGGGTGTTTTTTATTGTTTGAAATTCTCCTTGGAAGGGCTGTGCCCCAATAGCCCTAACAGATCACCTTCCCCTGACAGGGAGGGACCTCCCTAGACTCCAGGGAATGAACGTGGATATTCTGCAATGCAGGTTGTGTTCTTTATCACTGGGCTAGGGTCCACTCCCCAATAATTTGCATTATGCCACAATTTATATGCAAGACAAGGAATGTGTGGTAACGGTAAATATGCTTTTAAAAGAAAGGACACTTGAGAGATACAGAAAATGTGTGCACGTTTTACCTGGCACCTTCACAGAGTTGTAAACCGATAAACATTTCTCATAAGTTATGGATGAACTGAAATCAAGAAATTATTAAAAATGCATAAGTGGGATACATGTGGAAATAGAACTATTCACTATGCATGTTTACTTTTTAGCAAGTACAAAGACAGGCAATTTCATTCTCCCAGCATCATTTCCACCAGCAAAATGTCAAAGAATATATAATTTGTTCCAGTATTTCTATAGAATATTGGTTTTGAGCACTCTCTATTCACAATCTCTGAGATTTCATATATATTGGTGTGTGTGTGTGTGTGTGTGTGTGTGTGTGTGTGTGTGTGTGTAAAATCACACAGATTGCGAATAGAGAGTGCTCAAAACCAATTATAGAATACCTTTCCTTCATCCAAATTGAGAACCAGCAAACTAATGCTAAGAGCTGCCCAATCCATGTTTACTTGGAGTTAAACGCAGAGCAAAGTTAAATGTCTGGCTGTTTATGCTAGTGCCAATTAAATCCCCCCCCCCCCAAAGCTATGGCATTTAGCACAATAATTTGTTTTATTATTTGTTAGATTTAATATACATTGAGCAGTAAGCCAGATGAACATGAGAAAAAGTGATTAATATTCTATCACTGATAACCTAGCTAAGTACAAAAAGGGTTGCATATTTTACTAAACACAGGCATGTCAAGGACTGGCTGGAAGATAAGGAGTGGTGGGAGGCTTGAGCTGGAGAACCCATAGGGAAGCATCAGAAGATTAAGGCTCAGAGGCAGGGGAGTAGTAATGGGCAGTGGTGTGCGGTCATTGGACTAAGAGAACTAGGATAGTCCCCTGAATGTTCCCCTGGTGCCTCCTCCCCAAAGCCCAGGAAGCTTCTGCCCTGATTAGGGAGGGAAGTACGAGGCTCCAATGGGTCCAAGATCCATCCTGCCATCTTTCCAAAGCCACCTGGCTTTTAGGAGGTGTCAGGAGGGCTCCAGCGTCCTGTCAGAGCCCTGGCACCTCCTTCACAAAGCCTGGGAAGCTTCTAACCAGCTTAGGGAGGGAGGGGGGAACAGCCAGATGGAGAGGAGACTTAGGGGGAAGTGGGAGGCCCAGATTGTCATTCTGGCAACTGCTTTACTGGGGCCAGTCTCACCATAGGTTTCTCTGTATTCAGTTTTCTTGGATAAAGAATCAACTTTACTGCTCGTCTCTGAATCTCCATGCTGACCTGCAGCTGAACCAGCCCTGACACATTTAGGATTGGGCACATAGAAACAGTTGGCATGGTTCTTGGATCTTGGCCTAAATATTTCAGCAAAAAATAGTTATAAAATTCCAAAAATATGCAGCCTTTTGAACAGCCCAGTCATGGACTACAGAGCCAGAAAACCATTCTGCTGGTCTGCATTTTCTGGCCTTGTCAGTTCCATCAACCAGGTTACTTTGACTGCAAGTTCAAAAGCTGAAACGAGCTTTATGAAACCTAATAGAAAGACTCAATAATATGCTATTGTTACAAATAATAGCCTATTGAAATGAATGAGGGCTGACTGTACAGAAGCACTGCTTGGTAAAGTAATAATGTGTCATTATAATAATAATAATAATTATTATTATTATTATTATTATTATTATTATTATTATATTTATACATACCCCATCCATCTGGGTGTGTTTCCCCAGCCACTCTGGGCGGCTCCCAATCAAATATTAAAAACACAATAAAGGATTAAACATTAAAAAATTCCCGAAACAGGGCTGCCTCCAGATGTCTTTTAAAAGTATCACTGCAATAATATTCCATAGAATCCTGTGAAAATATTAAAAGGTGGCACAACCCTCCCCAATGTGGCACCTTCCAGATAGTGTTTGAGTCTAAAACCCATCAACCCTAGCCAGTGGTCAAGGTTTATGTGACTTGCATCCAAAGCACCTGGAGGGCACCAGGTGTCGGTAGGCTGTACTAGACACATGTCTGAATCTTTGAGCACAAGGTGAATGCCTCCATATTAAATAGGGAGAGTGTATTGGAAAAACCAAAACACAAAAATGTCACTTAGACTACAATCCAATGCACATTTATCTGGGATGAAGTCCCCTTGAACTATAAATATTGCACTGTTAGACTTGCATTCTTACTATATACAAAAAAGCACTACCATAGTTTATAAACTTTCTTTATTTGGAACTATGCACAACCTCCAAGTCTCATGAAGTAAATAATTATCAGTGCATTGCATTTAATTTCAAGAAGAGAACAGAACATATTTTATTCCTCTCTCGCTCTCTCCAAGGATTTCCTTCATTACCAGATATTAATTCTTTGAATTTTCTCTTTTGCATTGCAGACAACTTGACATGCATAATTTGCCCTCTTACCCAAGAGATATCAAAAGCAAGTAAACTAAAATGTCCTTTCCCCAATAGTTTCCAGCACTGCTTCATAATGCAAGGAAGAGTACACAGATGAGCCTTAAAACTGAATTTCTCAATTAAGATTAAGGCTGCAACCCTTGACTACCACAGAGTAAATGTCATTGAACAGAGTGGGACCTGTGTAAAGATGCATAGGGCTACATTGTCCATTTCAATGGTAAGTATTGCTGGTGTTGGCTCATAGGCTGCCAGCTCCCATCTCAGTCACATGAAGACAGAGTGACCCTCCCTTCAGTATGTAGTTTGTCAATGATAAAGCCATTTCTGGCCATACACAGGGGCTTTCTTAGTCATGACTCCCCAATAGTGGAATTCCCTCCTACTGGAGTTCTCATTGGCATCTTCTGCTCACCTACTGAAAAATCTGTCCGCTTCATTCAGTATATGGGAGTTAATAAGATGAGCACACAGTTGTTTGTTGCTTTGTGACTATGTATTCCAACAATTATGATATTATGTTTTTATTGCTGGTGCATTATTTTTGTACTTTGTTGTCAAATGTTCACCGCTTTAAAAATTATTATTGAAGGCAGCTTACAAATATGTTAATAAAGAATAATGATAATATTTCATGGCCAAACTATAAAGATGTGGAGACAGTCAGGTTTGTTTTAATCTTGTAGAACATGCAGACATTATATGGAAAATAAAAGGTAAAGGTAAAAGGACCCCTGACAGTTAGGTCCAGTTGCGGACGACTCTGGGGTTGCGGCGCTCATCTTACTTTACTGGCCAAGGGAGCTGACATTTGTCCAGTTTTTCCGGGTCATGACTAAGACGCTTCTGGCAAACCAGAGCAGCACACAGAAACGTCATTTACCTTCCCACCGAAGCGGTACCTATTTATCTAATTGCACTTTGACGTGCTTTCGAACTGCTAGGTTGGCAGGAATATGGGAAGTATACAACTGCAAAAAGTGTCTGATATTGCTCCAAAAGCAAAACCACTTGTGACATACACAGTTCCATCTCTCAAGAGTAGCTGATAAACTATTTGACTATGAAACATAGCCTTTTCTTGAACAGCCCCACTCATCTTACCAAACTGTGCTACTCTACATGAATATATGATATAGTATGAAGCTGGTTGAATCTATCATTGAGGCATGGGCAGTCTCAAAGTTTCTCCTGTGAACTGTGACAATTTCATAAATGTCTCATATGAAAGAAACAACGAATCTCTGAGTGCTATGCTTTGTGAGACGTTAAATGAACAATGAGATTCTGTGCCCTTTAAGCCAAAAATGGTTTATGTCATAACCCTTGTATAGAGAATCGAGTTCTGTTCTATGTGGTTAAATGTATCATTGTTTTACCATTTATGCAATACAGACAATTAAAAATGCTGTAAGATGTGAATAATAGTACTGTCTCTTCTGAAGATTAGATGCCTCTGACGATATTGCTAGATTGCACAAACATAATATTATACATATGCCGTCCTTTATATGCAAGTTTATAATACCTTAGTAACCACAAATAATACATCTACTGCTAGTACTGTACTCATATACATGATGGCTTTAGTTCAATGTAGAATTATTCCAATTAATCATGAGATAGGTAACTGAACTTATGTTTATGTATGAAGTACTTCAGAAAGTCCATATGAAACAAAATTGATTACTTTTTTCACCACACAAATTACCAGTAACCAAGTATGCCCGATTTTGGTTTTACGAGTCCCAGCTCTGCTGCATAACCCAAGAAAACTTCAACAATAATTGGTTTTCAAATTCTTTAGGACAAGTTAGTTGTCATGTCGTCCCCAAGGAATCGTGGGAATGTCAAAGGAAACTTGGCTCCATTGTAAAACCTGTTCCCAGGATGAAAGCTGTGGCAAGCCAAGTATAAGAACTTGGGTAAGGCAATGACAATTAAAGTTTTAAAAGTAACTTTTAAGTTACTAAGGCAGAGAAATGTGCCTTAAAATATTTTCAGATGAGAGTGGTTCCCAGAACATTTTGTATGAGTTAAATTACCTATATGTACGTAGTTTCCAATGGTCTGGAGGAGACATGCTTGGTGTGGGCATAGTCAGGCACCCAAATAAACCAAAGTGCTATTAGCCAGAGTCTGAGACAGATTTACATAATGCTATATGTGGGCCTCAAAATGAATTCTAGTAAACAATGCTGCCACAGGAACACAGGAAGCTGCCTTATACTGTCAGACGAATGGCTCTCATAGCTCAGTATTACCTACATGAGCGATGTGCAATATTTTGCCCACCAGATGTTGCTGGATTTCCCATCAGCCCTAGCCAACATGGCCAATGGCCAGGGATGATGGGAACTGGAGTCCAACGATAGCTGAAGGGCTCATCTCTTCAGTTTCCTCTTTCCTAGTCTACACCGACAGACAGGGTTTCAGATGGGATCTGTCCCAGCCCTGCCTGGAAGTGCCAGGGGTTGAACCCAGGACTTCTGCATGCAAAGCATGTGCTCTACCTCACCCCTTTTTCATTTCTGCCAATTGGCCAAGGGGAGAAAAAAACTGGCCAACCCTGCTGTTGTGCTTCTAAAAGCACAGCTGTTGGAGAAATCGACAGTGGAAGATTTTCAGAGCATGTAGAGAAACAGTATCACCATTTCAGACTCTACAATCAGCAGATGAGCCCTTGTTGGTGGTGCCTGAGGGTTGCCCAACTGGTGTTGACCCATAATATGGTATTTTCAGTGGCAGTTTCCCAAGTCCTAGCCCAACACTTCAACCACGACACTACACTGGCATTCACTCAAACTTTTTATGGCTAAAGGACACTTTTTCTGACAAACATGAGATCACTGGCTGAGAGAATGTTTAACTATTTTGGGATGTATTTGACTGTTTTTAGAATTTTATTAAAAATATATAACCAATGCTGCCCTAAGGTCCTTCAGAAGGAAGAGTGGGGTATAAATTGAATAAATAACAAGAATCAATTACTGTATTTGATGTCTACATAACAAGCTGCTGTGGCACAGGCACAGAAACTACTTGATAAAATGATAACCCTGCCAGTAAATAGGGGTTTCGCAGATACAACTATAGGTGTGGATATTTTAACTACCTTTTAACTTTGCCAATGGACTCATGAAAGTGACGATATCACAAAGTTTCTACTGATCCATTTGCCCACATAATTTTTGTCCTCCCCTCCAAAACTGTAAGGCAGTTTCAACAATTGTAAATTATTTCTGAACCTAGTCATGTAGAGCTAAGTTTTCCTCTTCGAAGATGACAAAGCAAGCAGCTACTTACATGCCTGACTCATAGTAATCACAGTCATTTTGTTAAAGGCTGTTACTTCCAAGAGTACTCTTACGTAAGAACTTTCACAAAATTGCATTCAAAGAGGGATACACAAAGTAAATTGCAGAAAACTTGCAGTGCGCATAGCGATTAAAAATACCACTCACCACCTACATAACATTTGGCCAGTGACAATGTTCTTATTAGTAAACAGTATCATATTATGTCTTTTACATTTATATTTTACTTGTATTTTCTTCATTAACATAAAATGGCCCAGCTAAATCCCTCTACTTTCCCTTAAACTTTTATCAGCCACAGAATTGCTTTTGGGCAAGATAGGGGAGCAGCTTATCATGTTTCAACTCCAGGTAGCTTTGGATGACACTGATTATTTTGATACAGTCTGCTTAACCCTGACTATGGTGCCAAAATTGTTGGGTCACCCTCTTGAATGACCTTCATCAGGAGATGGATGTAGGCAGGGGCACCAACTCCTAGGAGCCCAACCCTTTTGGGTCCCCCCAATATGGGTAGGGGCAATGTAAAAAAACCACAACAACCAGGGCACAAGCATGGATCTGAGCATCATACAGCTTCAGTGACTGGCTCCTCCTACTACTACTACTACTACCAAGGAAGGGAAGGAATGGGGAAGCCAGTGGTGCAGGAGGAAGAGCCACCTGCCATTGAAGCTGCACTGCTGCCCATGGCCCCTCTGATGTCTTGATGCAACATTGGGATGTCACATACGTGATGTTGCCCCCACCCCAATCTCTCTCACAAGTTGGCACCTCTGGATGTAAAGATGAACAAGCACTGGAGCTCTTTGTGGTTTTCAAAACCACTAGCCATCATATCCATCTGACTGTGTTGCCCGAGTGGAGCCCGGAAACACAGTACTGTATTACAGTGACAACAATCCTTTCTGGAGGAGTCCAGAACACTCCATTGAAGGAGTACTACCGTATGTTAACTTATGGCCACCAGCATTGGAGGTGTCACAGAGTTTCACTCAAAGAGGTTATCCAGATGTTTAGGCTGAGGTATCTCCAGTATGCAGGTGGTACACAGATTTACTAGGATGCAACAGAAACCAGATGCCTGGATGCTAATCCAGAATAGGCAGCCAAACTGGAATCTTAATCAAAATAAGATAGAAATACTGTGAGTTGAACTAGATTGAGGTTTGCAATTGGTTTTGGATGCACTATTGTGGAGTTTAGAGGTACTCTAGTTATCTATGGAGGCACAGGCAATCTTAGTAGGTAGGTGTGTCTTTTACCAGGTTAGGTTGGTTCACTAACTGCAACCATATCTGGATAAAAAGAGCCTGGTCACTTACAGATGCATTCAATGGTCTAACTATATCCTATATCCTAATTTTGTATCAGCAGCCTTCACTACTCATTTTTTGTTTCTGGATTCAATTTAAAGTTGCTCTGATTTTGCTATCGAGTGTTCTAAATGTTAAGACTGGAGGCCTCAGGCAATGTGTTGCACTGCTGTAGTCTTGAATGAAAAAATAAACAACAGCCTTTCATATTCCACTCTGGTCCACAACATCACCTCTCTTCAAGACAGCCTCTTACTTTAACAACTTTGAGAAATTAGGAGGAGATTTTAATATGCTGATTCAATTAATAGCATTAGCTATCAGCAGGTTAAGCTTATTACCTTCTATTATTTCTCATATAGGTTGGAGAAGAAAATGAGCTGTCAGAAATGGTTTTCCATGACACACATGAAAGCTGGTTGGTATGTGGGTATGTGTTAACAAGAAAATGGAAGAAAGAACAGAATGCAAGACAAGCATGTGGGTTATTCTTCAAATTTTAAAGCATTATACAGAGCATAATACTGTTCCTCATCCTACCATGACAAAGGAGAGAGAGAGAGAGAAACCCACTTTATGTATTATATCAGATGTTCACCTCCACAGTAATTACTTACATATTTTGAAAGGGGAAATTAACACATTGCCTCCAGACTGAACATAAATAAATAAATATTGACTGTAATCCTATACAGTGAGGGTGGGGAACCTGTGATTATTCATATATTTATGGACTTTGAATCCCATAAGCCGAAGCTAGCATGATCAATGGTCAGGGAGGATGGGAGCTGGAAGCCAGCAACATCTGGAAGGTGACAGGTTTCTCAAATCCACTAAATAGAGTTGCTCATAAGTTTGCCACACTGTCTTGAGTGAGTAATACTTCTGAGCAACCATGTGCATCGCTGCAACGAATCAAACTTCAAAATGTATTTTAAACAAACTATTGCTTCAATTTTATATTTAAACCTGGTTTTATTTTTGGAATGAACCTGTTTTCCCAACAAACTGAGTATGAAGTGAATGTACAACAATGATTAATAGTGGTAGGAACATAGAGATAATATTGACAAGATCTCTGCTGCTGGACATAGACCTCCACATACAACCTCCACACAATAAGTCTCTTACAAATTAACACCTCTCATCAAGCAAGTCCAGTACCTGATAAGTATAGTAGACAAAGTATCCCATAAGGGCCACAAGATTACCCCTATCCAAACCCAAGCCAGTTAAGGGCTATTCCACATATTATATGGCATCAATCTCAGGCTTGTCACCAAGTGTACATTCAACAGCAAGCTGCAGGCAGTTACGGTTTTCATATGAGAAAAGCTGTCTGCATGGCATTTGCCTTATTCATACTTCCCCAACCCAAAATGAACTCACATGTGGCATCTTGCAGACTGAAACCCATCATAGTGCTGAGACTACTAATGAGTGAGCATTTGAAAGCTGATGCATAATTAGAGGAATTGGGGAATAAAATTTGGTGGTCACTGAAAGCCAGTTGCAGTTCCTAACTCCAACAGATCCAACATTGCAATAAGCTTTATTTAGTGTGAAAGGAACATCCCTCCATCATTGTTCCATGTTCATGAAATCTGCTTCAATACTTGAATATATCTGTAAGATATTTACTTATCCTGCATTATAAACCGTCTAACCATCCAGGCTGTCATTATGTCCTATAATTTAAAATACCAAATCTTTTCTCTCTCTCTATGGATGAGTGTCATGTAACATTTACATTTGATTCATTCCAGGGCCCAGCAGAGCTAAAGTAATAACAGTAAGGCATATTTCATAAGCTCCAGTATTAGGATGGTGGTTGTATTTTTTTTATTCACACACTCAGTCCTGTAATCTATGTTCCTTCATAGATCCCAAGAAATGGTAAATGTTTATCTATCTGCCTTTTGCCATCTCACTCCCAAGCTAATGTTGATGCAGAAGTTTATAATCAACCTCTAGGATATATGGAATACTCTTGTGGCTACCTTTAAATACATTGTTGTTGCTATATTGGGTCGAGTCAACAAAGGGCACAAACCTTTCAATATCAAACACTGGGGACAGCAAGGAGGAGAAAGCTGTTGTCCTAATCATGCCCTGCTTATGAAGTTCCCAGAAGCATTTATCTAGCCATTGCTGGAAACAGGATGCAGGACCAGGTGAATATTTGGTCTGATCCAGATAGGCAGTTTCTATATTCTGACCTTTGGCATAGAAAGCATAAAACTATTGTTCCAATTAGCTTTGGGGGAGGAACTCCAGTGATAATGTTAAACAGCTTACATTCCAACAATTTTGTTTACTGTAGACTTACATTTAACAGGGTTGGGGGGGGGTTCTTTCAAATAACTTGCACAAGAATAAATCAAACACACAGGATCAGATACTTCTATGAAGAACAGGATTTAGACAAGCAGAATGCTTCCTGCTACACACAAAGATGATAGATTCACTGAAACATCACAGATGTGTAGGCTCTGCTACGGTAAGTGAATCTTTCCCATGTACTGATTTTGTTCCCAGAATGGTAATTTCCCCCATACAGTCTTCTTAAGCACCTGTCTTTTGGGAAAACTGGTGGTACTCTGCCAGTTGGAAGGGTGCACACTGTAACCGTTTTCTCCCTTTTCAAGGTTAACTGCTTTAACACTGCAATCCTGTGAATGCCTACTCAGAAGTAAGTCCCACTGAGCTCAATGGGATTTGCTCCCAGGTCAAGAGTGTAGGATTGCACCCTTAAGGCCCCATTCCAAACCTGTTCTACTATAGACAACTCATTCAAGGTACATTCAGAAATGTGGCATCTTCTGAGGCTGACTAACTGCGTAACAGCAACATCCATTCAGGGTGTTCAGAAAAACTCCATCTGTGAAGTTAGACATGCATAAAATAGGCACTGCAACAGATTTTCTAGTTAGCATCTCATCTTCAATATGTGGCCACCATAGAGTCGAACAGTGTTTACTCTTTTTTGTTTGTTTGGAAACAACATAATTTTAGCATTGCTTGGAAACAATGAAAAATTTCACCACATACTTCAAAACATTCATCCTGCTGAATTCATACACACCCTTTGTCTCTTATCTGATTATGTCTGCTCAAGTTCATAACCATGCCTAAAATAGTGCTCATTCCATTTAATTAAGGAAACCTCTAGTCTCTACCTCATACCTTTCTTAAAATGAGTTAACTTTTCATCCCTCAATGCTTCTCATCAGCCCCTCCATCCATTGTAATTACCTATAAACTACCTTCCTTTCAAAAAACAAACAAAAACCATGCTCAGTCTTTCAAAGTTCCCAAATCTCTTTGAGATCTCTTGAGCCTTCAAGGAGAAAGGGTGTGTGTGTGTTAATTTTTAAGGTTAGCAGTCACATCCTATGCATGTTCACTTAGAACTACGTCCCAATCAATTCCATTCTCAAATAAACCAGCACAGAACTGCAGCCTCAAACAAGTTTACCCCGTGCCCACGTGAATGTCACTCAGGGAGTCCCTGTTACAACACAAGCCGCAATGCCTATACGCACATGCCAGGGAGCAAACTCCATTGAAAACAAGGATGCTTACTTCTGAGTAGGCATGCCCTGAGCTCACTCCTACAGTCCATTCCTCTCTAACCTCTTCTCCCCCTCACGAACGACAAACAGCCGTCGGATTTGGCCTCTTGCTTCTTGGGGTTTGTTTATACTTTTGTTTTATTGGAGAGAGGATTCAGACAGAGAAAAAAAGAAAACCAACGAGACCAACGACTCACGTACCAGTTGCATGCCACAGATGAAGATCAGCGTGCACCTGCCGCTGCAATAACCCATGTTTTTTCCTCTCCCTCTCTCTCTCTCGGAGGCCCCTCGCCACAGCTCCGCTGTCCCACGCAGAGCCCGGCCGTATCCAATCAGATGCCGGAAGAAGCCAAGCAAGCCGGAGCAGCAGCACTCGGGGGGCTCCCGCCTGCAGCCGCCGCTGCCACCAGCGCGTCCCGAGAAGTAACAGGCATTAGGACCGCGTGAGCAGCACCCCCTGCGCGGACAACAGCCGCCTTTGCAGCCTTCACTCCCCTTGTGCCAAGATGCCTCCGCCAAGAGCGGCGCGGGCGGCGGCGGCGGCGTCCCGGAAGCCGGCGGGAGCAGCGGCGCTCCCCGAAGGCATTCGGCGGGCCCTGCAAGTTTGCCAGCAGCTTGCGCTCAGCCCGCGAGCCATCCAGCCCACTCGGGCAGAGAGGCGGGCGAAAGTGGGCTCAGCTCATTCCTGCGGGCTGCGGCGGCCGGGAAGCCCCCTCTCCTCCCGCGGGCACTTCTCGCTGCCGCCGCTGCTGCTGCTGTTGTTGTCCCCCCTCAGACAGGCGGCCGAGAAGCCCCCGAGGCTCAGCGCTCGGCCAGGTACTATTCCCCTCGCGAGGGCTCGAGTCCACCTCCAGTCAATGGCAGAGCGGTTATTCCCAATGCAGCACAGCAACAGAAGGAGGAGGAGGAGGAGGCAGGGAGCTGTCGGCGGCTGCCGCTGCTCACAAGCATGACAGGCGCTGTCTCTCCTTGTAAGCAAGGCAACGGCTGCCGCCGCTCCAGCCCAGTTTGGAGAACGCGGGGAGCGGGAGGGGGCGGGTGGGGTGGGGAGCGGGAAAGGAGCGGAGGAGGACCTCCCAATCCCCTTATGACTTTGGCTCTGCTCTAGACTTCGGGGTCGTCTCCCTTGTCATGGGCAGGCGCGCGCGCGCCGACACAGCCTCCGCTCCCGCTGTCGCGTCCCTCTCCCTCTCTCTCTTTCCGCCTTGTTTTTTTTTTCCCACCCCCGCCAGCGTCGCTGAGGAAACAACGAACTTGAGGGAGGTGGTCTGCTGCTTTTGAATGGTGTTTCCCCCCTCACACAAGAGGTGGCGGGCAGCGGGAGGAGAGGACGTTTGAGAGACGACGACCCACACAGGCAGCCGGGGGCTTCCTTGTGCTCGGCTCGCCAGCCCCGGCAGCTGTATACTGGTATTACAGGCGTGCTGTTGGCTGGAAGAGACTCTGCCCGCCCCCGCCCAGTGGTCACGCCTACGCGCGCCCGCGCGCTCCTGGTCTCCCGCCCGGTGCACGTGAGGACGCTGCTTTGGTTCTGAGCGTGCTTTCGCTGTCTAGGGGAAATAGGGGCTTTGGATGAAGGTGCGGAGAAACCGTTCGGGGGTCGGCTGAGCAGCGCGGAGTTCTCTGCTGCCGCCTGCTGGGCCTTGGGCGAGAAAGCAGCAGCAGCAGCAGCCGCAGTGACCACAGCAAAACAAAACACGAAAGCAGTACCGGTAGCAGACGTAGATGCTTCCAACTTTTCCATTTTCGTTTTTTGGGCTGAGCTGAGCAGGTCTCTGCCATTCTTGCCTTCCTGAATGAGGAAAGCTTCTCTAAGTTTTGAGTAAGGAGGAGTTCCCCATAAGGGCTGTCCTAGCGTTCACCTGTGAAAGGCTCAAGAAAAAGGTCGGTCCCCATAGATGACAATGAGGCGCCCAACACATCGTGTCAAATTGTGGGGCTCCTCGACCCCAGGCTAAGGGGCGAGCCAAACAGACATACTGTACAGGATCCCCAAAAACGAGGCGTTCTGCAATGCGCTGCGGTCTATTTAATGAAGTGTGAGGGTGTATTCCTATGTATAAGCCTCTGAATAAATTAAGTTTTACAAACAGTTGACTTTCTGAGTCTACATTTTCCATTAACCTCAGTGAAAGTTTAAATACTGAGACCTCAAGAAAAGAACAGGTAGGTTGGACTTACAAAGGCCCCCTGAATTCCACCCACCCCCACCCCCGCAATACAGACACAGCTGTCTTTTTTTTTTTCCTGAGGAGGAGAAAAGGAAGTCTAGCCTGGTTCGATGATTGATTGCAATTGCTTTAAGGGGAGATGAATGGAATATACTGTTATGTATTTATATTTTGATTTATGAATTGGTTTCCATGAAACATCTTGACATGGCAATAACATCATCAACACCAAAAAAAAGACCCTAAAACTGTTTTTCTTTTTTAAAAAAGGATCTTACAGCTGCTTATATAACACCAATAACCTCAGCTTTCAGGTATAATATAAATACAGTACTGACATGGTGAAGAGAACAGCATGGGAGAACTAGTTGTTTCTTGCCCTCCTTGCAGGCTGCTTGGAGGCGCTTGATTTGCTACCATGGGAAACAGGATGTTAGACTAGATCAGGGGAGGCCAACATGGTGCCCTGCAGAAGGTTTTGGACTTCAACTCCATTAATTCCTCACTGTTGGTCACATTGACTGAGGTTTTTGGAAACTGGAATCCAACAGCTTCTGGAGAGCATCCTATTAGCTACCCCTGGACTAGATGTCCTTTTCTTATGTTCATATTAATGCATAGAGAAAAGCAACAAACAAAATCATAGGACGCCCCCCCCCCCAAAAAAGCAATGAAATGGTTTGTGGCTGTTTTTAAGGGTTTTTGAGAGTGCTGTGTTTAATCTGTACTTTAATAAATTTGTTTTAAGTGCTTTAATTCTATTAGAATTTAATTACTTTTTATCTATTATCTTCTAAATGTTTTTAGCATTTTGTATTTTATCCGTGTTATCATTTGTGTAAGCTGCCTTGAGTCCCAGTATCAGGAAAAGACAGGATACTACTACTACCGGTACTACTAATAATAATAATAATAATAATAGGTTATAGTATTCTGAAACCTCTCTCTCCATTTTTTCCATGCCACACAGTTTTATACAAATCTGCACTCCTTTTTTCTAAACTAAAAAGGTAAAGGTAAAGGACCCCTGACAGTTAAGTCCAGTCGCGAACGACTCTGGGGTTGCGGCAGTCATCTCGCTTTACTGGTTGAGGGAGCTGCCATTTGTCTGCAGATAGTTTTTTCAAGTCATGTGGCCACCATGACTAAGCCGCTTCTGGCGAAACCAGAGCAGTGCATGGAAACGCTGTTTACCTTTCCGCCGGAGCGGTACCTATTTATCTACTTGCACTTTGGCGTGTTTTCAAACTGCTAGGTGGGCAGGAGCTGGGACCAAGCAATGGGAGCTCACCCCATTGAGGGGATTCGAGCCGCCAACCTTCTGATTGGCAGTGGTTTAGACCACAGCACCACCCATGTCCCTTTTCTAAACTAAAAAGCCCTAAATAAGTAACCTTTCCCCAGAGGGGAGCTTCTCAAGCCTCTTGTTCATTTGGTTGCCCTTTTCTAGACCATTTCCAGCTCACCAGTATCCTTTGTGAGTCACAACAAGCAACAAAGCTGGCATAGGCCCAGGTATCCTTCTGTGGTGATTACTGGTTTTACATTGAATGCACCGATTTACAACAGAGCAGATTACATGGTTCAGTTGCGCATAAGTGCACATGTAGTATCTTGAGAAAACTAACCCATAAAATAGTACCAGGAGTGAGTTGCATGAACTAGAGCTATTTGGTGATTTGTATGAATGGATAGGCATTTCTAGGCATTCTCCCATTTTGTTCAGCCTCACCATCAAAAGTATTGCCTGAGTGAATTTTGTAGTTTTCGTTAACAGTAGCCACTACAGTTAGTGATGACTTACTGTTACATTTGTTAAACCTCCACCTGTTCAAAGGATGATGAAAACCCAATGAAAGGGTGACAACCCCATATAGTTCTGCCTGTTGTCAGTGGGAGACAGAGTTCAATTCCAAATCAAATTGCTACTGGAAAATATATAGCACCTCCCTTTTGATATATACACATTCTCTTTTATATTTATACAAAAGGAGCCAGTACAATACTGCTTTTTTTAAGTACACTCTTAATTCTGCCCATGGTTCTGCATTGACAGAAATAAAAGATGTCTGTTCATTCATTTAACAGTCATCTTAGAGACTCCAGGTGGAAGATCCACCTCAGCAGCTGAGCAGGTCTCTGCAGATGGATCTATTTTAAGAAAAAGGATGCTCGAGTTATCAGAAAATTACTGAGGCAAAATCATCCTTTCCTATAGTAACATGTTAAAAATATCTACCTCACAATAATGTCCCCACTCACTCCATTAATATTATTTTGATTAAAAATAAATGGATGAACAACAATTAACCAAATATGTTATATAGTATGTATTGTTATACAAGTGTGTGTGTGTGTAGATGTTAAATTGCAAGCAAGCAAGCACAATTGTGAGAGATTGCAGAATTGGGTTTCCTGCTTACATGGCATAATTTCCATGCTTTTTGGCACATAAATGAATTTATAAGTGTCTTTCAAAGCAACCCTAAGCGGGAGGGAAGTGGTTAATGATATTTCTTGTCCAAAGACCTGCCAGCTTACACCAGCAAGCATGAAAGGTGGGAAGCAATGTGCTTCTTTATTTTAGCCCTGATAGGGTTTTTAAGTAAACATTGCAATGGGTTGGTGAGAAGAAGAAGAAGAGGAGGAGGAGGAGGAGGAGGAGGAGGAGGAGGAGGAGGAGGAGGAGGAGGAGGAGGAGGAGGAGGAGGAGGAGTTTGGACTTGATATCCCACTTTATCACTACCCGAAGGAGTCTCAAAGCAGCTAACATACTCCTTTCCCTTCCTCCCCCACAACAAACACTTTGAGAGACTTCAAAGAAGTGTGACTAGCCCAAGGTCACCCAACAGCTGCATGTGGAGGAGCGGAGACACGAACCCGGTTCCCCAGATTACGAGTGACGGGAGTTTACCCACACTAACAGCAGGCTGTCATCTCTCAAGGGAATAGAGAGGCTCTGGATCCACCCTGTCCCTGGAATGCTCCATTTGGGGGCCTAATGCCAGGTTTCTCTGGGTGTGGTGGGGGCCTCTAGGGTACAAGTATTTCATTGCCTGTTGGCAGAGCTCCATCAGTAGAGAGCTTTTTACCTTCATTTTCTGACAGGTACATGTACATGTGCACAGTAGAGCTTTTGCATATGCAAACACCCCTGCTCAAATTTAAGATTTCTTTGTTCGAGCTCCTGTCCTCCACACCCAAGGAGCAAATACTTATCTTGGTGCCAAGGAATGGGATGCAGGTGGAAGAAGGCTCCCTTAAAGAAGAGAGAGGACTGCCAGACCTCTCCTTCTCCCAACTCTTTGAAAAGTGGATGGAGCATTGAAATGGAGCTCATACATTTTCATACATCTTTAATCATTTTAGCAACATTTTTGTTTTTGCCTGTTTTGTGCAGATAAGAGTGGGAGGGAGGAATTTGGTTTAGTTCACATTTCAGTGGGACCCTGCCTAATTTTAACTTTGCAAAAAATACAGCTATCCTTCGAAATTCTCCAGATTCTTGCATTCTCCAAATTTTGTGATGCAGTTTTCCAAACTAAAAATAAGTATATTAGGGGGAAGCATGCATAAACAACACATGCATTCACAAAATGCATTATATTATGCAAAATGCTTGCAAAATATGTACATTAGGCACAAACTGAAAACAAAAATGTGTATATTAGGATACACATGAAATAAAGCGATAAGTGTGAGAAGTTTTTTAAAAAAAATGTGCAAAATGATGCAGAAGTGTGGCATACTAAACTTAATATTGGGGAAATGAGAAACTGAAATGGGCAGATTCATCCATCCTTCGTTCCAGGTCAGCCTTCCAATTTCCTTTGTTCTATCTGCCACTTCTCCCTTCCGCTTCCCACCCTTTGAATCTTCAGCTCTCTTCCCCACATTCATTCCATCCATACATCTTCCTCCTTTTATTCCACATGTCAGTGCTCCTTTTGTGTTATATTCTCCTGGCCTTTTCATTCTAGGCTGCTCTCTTCTCTCTTTTCTGCCCTCAACTGAAGCTATCGCCTTTCTTTCCTGCATCATCAAGGCATGAAAGTAATTCATGACACCTTACTCAAGAGGAAATTCAACACATCATTGGGCTACTGCTTAATCACAATAGGAAATACTTCCCTATATTTTCATTTGAAAGATTAGAACCAATTCTGTGCAAGCTTACAAAAAAAAACCCAAAACCATCTTTGGTTAAAGACCATACCAAGATGATGTCAGCCCAAAGCAAGCACCATTCAGGCAGTTGGAATGAATTACATTTTGCAGCATTAGCTATTATAGACTGCAGATGGAGAATACTGCATCTGCAGTGGCCAAGAGGGTGTTTTGCATATCAACACAAGTAATTCAGGCATGTCTCTCACCTATTTATACATCTTGATTCCTGGGTAGACAGTTCCAAGATAGATACTTGCCCACATAATCAATTTTCATATGAATCATAGCTTGTTTGGTAGTTTATTGCATGTCTATTGCATGTCAAGAATTCCCTGCAGAGCCTTCTTTCTGTTTTAGAGGGTTTGGAGATCCTACCAGAACAGTATGGGAGGTGGTATAGGAGGCAGTGGTGGCCACTAACCTAGATTGTTCTAAAAGAGAATTAGATAAATTCATGGAGGAGAGGGTTATTGAAGGCTACTAGCCATGACAACTATGCTGTGCCTCCACAGTTGGAGTCAGGAATGCTTCTGAATACAGCAGGAGAGAGTGTTCTTCTGCTTGAATCCTACTTGGGGGTTTCCCACAGGTTGGCCCTCTATGAGAACAAGATGGGCAATTGGCCTGACAGGCTCTTATAATGTTCTTAAAGGGGAATTGAGAAAAACCCCTCCCCAGCTTCTTCTAGCAAAAACCTCCATGAATCTGAGTGAAATGAAAATAATGTTTTTGTTCATGAAACGCACCCTCTGCATGCAACTGTATATCTGTATTTCTGTCTGTCTATAGTTACTATTATATGTGGGTTAAAATCAAGAGGAAAATGTGATTAAAATATTATGAAAAATGACTGGAAATTCACATTTATGTCACTAGGAACTATTCCAATACATTCTGTTATATTATTGTGTTCAGCTATGCAGTCATGTATGACTGTAATAGTCTTAAATTATCTTTGAACCTCATTGCTACAATGAAGACTGTGTCAAATGCCTTTTTCCTCGTCCTGAAGGATTTCAAAGCTTGATTGCCCAAATGACAGTTTACTTATTTTACTGTCACATACTTTTGTGAAATGGCATAACAAGTTGATTACAGGGTTCACATTTTGCATAGTGACAAAATCGTCTGTCATATAATAGTTTGATGTCTCAAATCCATTTAACTAAGTAACAGATCCTACTGAAAAAATAATGATGATATTCAGTGCATTAAAATGGCTTTATGAATATGGAAGTTATCTATGAAATACCTTGTTTAACTACATAAACAGCAAGATGTAATAAGTGATGCTTACACATTAAATCATTCATCAATCGGTTGTGCGGGAAGGATACAAAAAAAGAGAGAAAAACCTTATGAAAGGAGTTTAACCTGGTGACAAAACTAGCTGCAAAGTGGAGTGTTCTGGACTTCTGTTTGTAAGAAGCGGCTTACAAAAATTCCAACAGTTATATCAACATATGGTACCTCTTTGGTTCTGACAACTGCAAACATGCTAGAGACCTTTTGTGCTCTTCAAGATCATTGATGCCTTAACTACTTAGCCAGTAATGTGAAAGAAAACAGATTTTAGCTGCAGTTCATTCGCTTACACAGCTTTGTATTCTTGTTATAAAAATGTGTGCCTAGACATTTCGTTGTTGCACCCACAACCTAGGTTTAAGGTGCCATTTAGCTCCTAGCTTTCATATCTCAGTTTCTAACACTGCCTCTATTGTGGCTCTTTATCATGAGTGGATTGATATAGTAATCCAGATGGTCAGATTTGGCTGATAAATTGCAGCAATGCTTGATGGTGGGTGGATTGTGGGTTTCTTTATCATTTTTTCAAAATGTGGTTTATTCTACCCTAAGATTCAAAGAGAGTTGCAATTACAGATAGAGGACTAAAGGAAGCCAGATGGCATTTACACTGCTAGAGTACGTCCACCAAAACTCCTGCTAGCATACAGGTCTTGCTGCTAGACAGGATACTAAACCCACTCCCCCTCACCCATGCACATTGATCAGGGGGGAACTACACCTAGCACAGGTGTAGTAATGTTAGGAGGGAGAAAATGCAGTGGTACCTCGGGTTACAAATGCTTCAGGTTACAAATGTTTCAGGTTACAAACTCCGCTAACCCAGAAATAGTACCTCAGGTTAAGAACTTTGCTTCAGGATGAGAACAGAAGTGCCGGCAGCAGCAGGAGCCCCCATTAGCTAAAGTGTACCTCAGGTTAAGAACAGTTTCAGGTTAAGAACGGACCTCCGGAACGAATTATGTTCTTACCCAAAGGTACCACTGTATGTGCATTAACCACACAGAGGGAAGGAGGGAGCTCTGTTAACTCAAGTAGTGTCCCAACAATGAACTACCGGTAAGAAGAGCTCCCAAACATCCAGAAATTGTGAATGCAGCAATCAAGAGGACAACTGGTAGTTCTAATGGAGTTTGTGCTGGATGAGAAGGGTATTGTCTTCTCAATCTTCTAGCCAGAGGGTGGGTGTTTTCTGTCTTTCCTTTCCTTTGATAGACTTCCTTGAGTTTGACGCAGCACAAAGGATTGGGAGGCATTACTGCTGAATCCTTAATGGTTGACGAGGTTCTGAAAGGGAGATGCAATCTTTGAAATCTGTCTGGGCTACCCCTTGAAAGGCTTACTACACCACATAAATATAGATGAATATTATTATTTCAAATTCGGAAGCATATACTTGCAGAATAGGCATTCTGTTTGTTAATTTGAAATATGGGTCTACCTATTACTCAAGATATATATGATCAAATTCAGTGCATCCATGCCAACAATTTTCTGACATGACAGCAATACAAAAATGAAGCAATTTACTTGTTCCCTTTACAGCTTAGAAGATTGTTTAACCAGTCAGACATCAACTGGAGGAAATTTACTTTCTTGATGGTAACCCAGTTTTTTTGTTTGTTTTTTAAAAATATATTTTCCATTATTTGAGTGAACAGTAAATCTGTAGACATCATCAAGGTTCTAGATTTTGAGTAGTGTCCAACAGCCTGATCCTATGCAGAGTTAGAATTTCTGACAAACTGCCAGGGCTTACCAAGAACCAACCCTTTTGGTCCTGCCCTATGGCAAGGTGGTGTTCAGGAACCATGCTAACCACAAGCCCATGAAAAGGAGGCTACCTGCCTCCTGCCCAGTTCAGGTTGCAACAAGTGGAGCAGGTAGAGAGAGGGAAGAGGCTGGGGGCAGCAGAACCAACACTGGAAAATGAAACTGATAATCCCCATTGCAGTGTCATCAACACAAATCTATCCATTACCATTCTGGGAAGCATTGGGTTTGGTGACTTTGGGATGCATACCTACATTTAATCCCTGTCCAAACATTACTCATGTATGGGACATAAGTGTGCGGTATTAGGAGCTAGGAACTAGAGTTGGAAGGGACCACTAGGATCATCTAAGCCAACGTCGTCATCGTCCCTGTCCCCCCCCCTCCCGCAATGCAGGAATCTTTAGACCAACATGGGGCTCAAAACATTACCCTGTGCTTTAGAGTTTTATGTGCTACTGACTGAGCTATTTCAGTGTCATCAAACAAGCAAAACAGAAACAAACCAATAACCTCCCTCTCACAACCCCATTTGAAAGACCATAGAATGTTCAATCGCCAAAGGCTTGGTTATAGAGAAACATTTTTGCCTGCTGCTTTATGCTTGGGAGGAAAATAAAGGACCATGGGACCCAGGTGGGGCTCTTGTCATTGTTCCTCAAAAAGTAGATGGCTACAAACAGAGAAGAATGCTTAAGGTGAATTACTGGCCACATACACAGTGTTGACAAGAGACATTCAGTTCCTGGGGCCACAATCTGAACTTCCTTAACACAGGATTCCTGCCAAGGCAAGGCTGCACCTCATGAGCAATGGGGGAAATGTTTTCAGCAGATGTAGTGAACTTAATTATGAGGGCTTTAAATTAATTCAGTACTGAATGGAGATAGTAGCCTGAATAGTAGCCTGAGCACTAAAGATAGGAACTTGAGTGCTACAAGAGAAACTGTGGGAGTTGTGTCGGAGCCTAGCAAACCCCACAGTACAATAGCCTGAGAGATATTGGAGCAGAATATTCACATAATGCACAGAATATGGGTGGCAGAACAAGCCTGAACGCCTAGTAAATATATATATTTACTTGAAGCAAAAACAAATAGTAATAAGGAACTATGCTGATACCTGCAGAAAGGTAGGATGTGAAGAGGCTGGAAAAGCAGTCATACAAACAGCAGAAAGTTTGCCATGTGGTCAAGGTAGTGGCAATTAGTAGAGAAATTGATTAGACATGTCAAGTAATCTGTCACCAACTAGTAAATTACTTGTTTAGCCTAGCAAAATGAGAAAACTCAATCCTGTGCATTTTCACTTGGAAGAAATTTCTGCTATGTTCAGTGTCACTTATTTCCATGGAACTGTGCACAGAATTTTATCCTGAGACTGTTCCTACAGTCTAATAGTATTGTGAATTATTTTCCTGTACTAAAGCTAGATGACTGGTGATTTGAAAGCAATGGTGCCATGACAATTGCTGCTCCTCTTCTAAATAGCTAAAACTCCATGAAGACATCTTGCTTTTTTTATTTAAAAAAAAAACAGACCCAAATCCTCCTTTACAGTGTCAAATGCAGCCTAATGCCAATTGCATATATGACGGTTGGTTTTTTTATTTTTTTATTTTTATTCTACCTCACCATGACCACAAGTTTCCAGGGTGTCAGAGTTTTGAACAAGGTTCTGTAGCACATTTCCCTGGAGCAGTTTTAACGCATGCTGTTTGGGGGCCTTCTGCTACCTCTCTTTTCCAAACAAAACTCAAACACCAGTGTACACACAGTGACTTGGCCAGAGGAAATCTAGTCAGAACTTCTCTGTATGCATATAGCAACTCCCTTGTGCTCTCTTTGTGTGCTAAAGGAACTGTCCAAGGTCCTGTATTGGGCCAATCCTACACCTGCTACACCTGCTGCCTGCTGCTTTTCTCTCTGAAGCATGCTGCAGATCTATTTATTAGGGACTTGTGATACCTGTGCATTCTACACATCCTACACATCACTCCCAATCACAGCAGACCTGGTAAACTAGGACAGGGACTGCCTTTTCAAGTAACAACTTTTTGTGACTTAAGTGCTTAGAAAATTTGATCTCCCTGCAGCAGAAGTACTACCCAAAATGTCTAGTACCCCTGCAACAAATGAATAATTATGCACATTGCCTGTAAAGGCTAATATTAAAAATTATGTCCCTGCCCTGTAATCCATTTGCCTGAACTTTAGTTGTGTGGTTAGAGGCAGGCATTCTGAACAAGCCCAGAGGCATTGCTTTCATCATTGCTATATTCACTCTATGGTTGAGCCAGACCACTAAAAATGGGATGAAGCCCTAGTACAAATTAGCTAGTTCGCTATTAACATTTTAACAGTCAGATATAACTGGAAAAAATAAATACATTTTGGGTTGGGTGGTTCTATTTTTCTTGTCATTTTGAATATGACATATATTTTCCCCTTTCCATCCTCGGGGCTAAATGTTCCCCAGTTTTTCCTGATCTAAGCACTCTGTGAAAGAAAATGCTTAAAAGCTTTACCATCTTGCTGTCAAAAATTGATGATCTATCTTGACCCTCTAGGGGAAGTTAGCCATCTTAAAAGGATGCCAATGGATATATTAGAAGCACTCTTCGGGATATAAAAGGCTAGCTATCTATTATTCTTGCCAATTATCAAATAAAATGTATGGCATGGGAAAGTACATCATAGATTGAAGCATTGGCCACTGAAAGTTCTAATATTGCCAGCATCTTTAAGTGTCCTTTGGTTAAGTGTCTTTACATGTATATATTTTTTAAAGAAAATAAAAATATAATCACTTGCATTTATATGGACAAATGGAATTCAATGTGGGAACTAAGCTACCAAATAGCACCAGATGGTCCATCTCTCTCTGTGCTAGCTTCTGGCTCCTTGCAACATTCAAAATCTTGGGATACTACACCTGTCCCTGGCAACAGTTTCTGGTCATCACAACACCAAGGGGCCATTTTCCGATTAGCATGCAGTGGCTCCATAGCTCTTCTTGTATCTGACTGTTCCTAATCTTTTGGCAAACATGAAGGTCTCGACGCAGAGACTGTGTTGGAAAACCAACTCTACAGTAAGGTTTGCCTGGTTCATTATAAGTTGCATACCAAGGTGCCTGCAATTTCTATTTTGTTTGCAGCAACCATGGATCACTTTCCCCATAAAATAACACATACTGGCCAACAAAATAAATAATAATAACTAAAAATGGCATAATCTAAAGGCAACATGTGAAATATCAATTCAGTTAAAAAGCAGTCTCTTGAGAATTAAAATAACATAGCTTGCTGTTGGAAGGAAGCTAACAAATAGGCCTTATAGATGTCATTGGAAAGGCTGTTTTAGGTTTAGATGCTGCTACTCAAACACCCCAAGTTGCTTTCAAGCAGATTTAACATCATGCAGAGAAGTTTTAGCTTGATTACCTGATGCCACAGGAGGGTGTGTGTGTCCAGATGATCTCCTCACTCAGTAACAATAAAATGCCTGAGTGGGAGACTGGCATACACAGCTCCCTGCCCCCATGTCCAGCTGACTTGTGAAAGAGCTCTGCACTTGAGTTAATGTGGAGCCTTTTCACATGCCAGCAAAATGCACGGGCAGCAGGAAAGCATAGCCACTGTGCACATCAGCTATTGGGGGGGCAGGGCTAGCCTGTGGGCTCATTCTCCCCATATATGAGGGTGGTATGTGAA
The DNA here is from genome assembly GCF_963506605.1 of Zootoca vivipara. Taxonomy (NCBI): domain Eukaryota; kingdom Metazoa; phylum Chordata; class Lepidosauria; order Squamata; family Lacertidae; genus Zootoca; species Zootoca vivipara. The sequence goes on along the minus strand of NC_083278.1, from coordinate 53,916,033 downwards.
ACCTCTAGGCTTGGAAACAGGATTCTCCAATTGCTTACCTTAGAAGGAGGTTAGCACTACAGTCCCAGGACCTCAACTCACTGGCAGAGGAAGAGGGGTGCAGGGCAAGTGCACTGCCTCTGAAGCTTTGCCACTGCCTCAACTCCCTTCCTTTCTGGTTGTAGCAGTGCCACTCTAGCTGCAAGCCAGTGCAGGGGAGGAATGGAGGCATTTCCCAGCTCTCCCCCCCCCGGTGAGATATAGATCCCCCAATCAATAATGTCAGTGTAGTAGCCCATGGAAAAACTCCATTTCCCAATGTCTACCAAGGGCTTTTGTCCCCACTTGCTCCAGAGCACTGCTACACTAGCCCTGTAAATACTTATCATTTCCCCCAGGTTTTCCCCCACCCACAAGACTGGACCCCATTTTATGTGTTTCAATGACCCAAGTCCATTGCCGGTTTGTTTTTATATGGTGCTACGGGTTAAACCACAGAGCCTAGGGCTTGCTGATCGGAAGGTCGGTGGTTCGAATCCCCACGACAGGGTGAGCTCCCGTTGCTTGGTCCCAGCTCCTGCCAACCTAGCAGTTCGAAAGCACGTCAAAGTGCAAGTAGATCAATAGGTACCACTACAGTGGGAAGGTAAACGGCGTTTCCGTGTGCTGCTCCAGAAGCGGCTTTGTCATGCTGACCACATGACCTAGAAGCTGTACGCCAGCTCCCTTGGCCAATAATGCAAGATGAGCGCCACAACCCCAGAGTCGGTCACAACTGGACCTAATGGTCAGAGCCCCTTTACCTTTACCTTTATGCTGTTGTTTAATTGGTTTTAGGTTGCATTTCCTGTTTTAATGGCATTGTTTGCTTTTAACTGTGCAGCACTTGAGATGTACAAAATGTTGAGCAGTTTAATACATGCTTGCAAATAAGCAAACAAGCAAACAATCAAATAAATGGGCTGTGGAGGCCTGAGGGAGGGGGTTGATGGGTGGAGTGGGATTCACTGGAGGACATGACTTGTTTCCAGAATTCAGTTTGGCTCAAATATAAGCCAAGGTATTTCACAATGTTGAGGGGAGGAAGCCAGGGATAATTCAACCGTCTTCTAGTCTGGGAATGGGAAGGTCTATAGAGGAGTAGGCATTCCTGAGAGGTATATGACATTTCCCCCCTGCTGCAGCATGTTTTCTTTTCATTGTCCTTTGTTGAGAGCCAGTGCAATTGAATCTTATTGAATTTCCAGGCTTCAATACAAAAGGAAGCCTCAGAATCATGTTCTCTCTGCAAGCTGATGGATAAAATAAATTACTTTGTTGTGTGAATTCATCCTTGGATAGCAGAAGATGAGCGTGATACATTCTTAACATTTTAGATTGTGATGCTTCATTTATCTGTTTTCCTGTAACTGTGGGCATATTTTCAGAGATGCCTTTCTTTGGTGAGTTTAATTCAGTACTATTTGCCACACAGGCACTGCTAGTCTCCCCCCCCCCCCCCGCAATGGCAGAGGAAGTATAAAGTGGACAAAGACTGGATTTATTAGTCATAATCACACCCTTTCAGCTACACACTAGTTAGAACAGCTAAGCAACCACAGATAGAAGAAGGAACCACAGTTAAATATAGGTGGAGCCCAGCAGTAAAATACGCTTTTTATTTCAGAAAAAGCAAAATGCAGATGAAAAGAATCAGTGTGACTCAAAAATGTTCAGAGGAAAAGAATGACCTCAGGCTTCATTGTTTACTCACCATTTATTGGGCTTTGGGCTATGCGTTGAAACTTAATATCATACTTACACTTTCAATTGGTTCTGCATTCTTTCTTTTCATCTTTTAAGGAATATACCACATGGAGAACAAAGCTGGCCATTTTATACGAAAGGACTGTTTTTTGTAGCTTAACCATTTAATTCGTCTTTTGCGGGATATTTTTTGCAGAGTAGAATTGTATGCAAAAAAATAAGAGCATCTCACAGAGCTGTTGTTAGAATGATTGAGGTAGTTAATATGAAATGCTCCTCCATTCTTCAGGTGCTGGTTTGCTCTTTTGTTTTTCAGTCTGGTGGCACTGTTGTTGTTGTTATTATTATTATTATTATTATTATTATTATTATTATTATTATTATTATTATTATTTTGCCAGATCAGTTTTCAGTAAGGTCTCAAACATTCAAGATTTGAGGTAGCTGACTTGGCATATATTATGGAGACCTGGATGGTGAGCTGGATGGAGTTCATACAACACAGCTGTGCCTCCATGCAGCACCAATTAAGCTTGGGGAGCCGGAGGAAATTGCAGCGGTCCATTTAGGTTGTATCTCCCTTCAGCAGTGAACCTCTATGATAAGGCATCCCCAAACTTTGGCCCTCCAGATGTTTTGGACTACAATTCCCATCATCCCTGACCACTGGTCCTGTTAGCTTGGGATCATGGGAGTTGTAGGCCAAAACATCTGGAGGGCCGCAGTTTGGGGATGCCTGCTCTATGATCTGCAGCAGACTTCAAGGGCTGGCACCAGATGTTGGGTCACCAATACAGATTGGGGATGCTGCTGTTGGGTGACACACCCTGCTGCCTAGCAGCCTCTGCAACTCAGCTGAAAGAAGTGGTTGGAGAAACACACACTTCAACATACACACCAAAGCCACCTCAAATGGGCTGATTCAGACTTCATGGCCTATACGACAGTTATACACATAGAACAGGACATAACCTCAATTTAGTACTTCCCTTAGAGTGCAAGAACCATGGTATGGAGATAGTGAGTACATTGTCATGGTCATAATATTTTCTGCTGAAGTTTGGTCTTACAGCAGTAGTCTTCCCAGTACAGTTGTGGGATCCATTAAGATCAGCCCCCAGGACTTGCTGGAATCTGAGGGATTCCTGAATGTGCTGGCGGCACATAGCTTGAGGCAGGCACCAAAGCTCCTGAGTTTTCAGCACCTCCTGAAAACATATTTGTTTGCTCAGGTCATTTCTAGTCATTGATAGAAATGCTATTGAGAACTGACCATGGACTGCGTCCAGCTGTTTTTACTACATTTCTTGAAATTTAATTGTGTGTTTTTATTGTGTGTTGCAAAATATTTTAAATAAATAAATGATATTCTGAAGTACTATGCAAATACCCAACATATAAATATAACCATGTTCCAATTTTTTGTAGGTCTATTTGCATGCAGGTCTATTTTACTCTTCTTCTCATGTTACTGAATGTCTTTCTTGGCTTAGGTCAGAAAAGTACAATCTGCAATGAGAGAGAAGGGGGAATGTGGTTAGGTAATCTGGACATTTTAATCTGGAGAGAGCTCACAAATTTCCCTTAATCCTTGGACCTGTACTGTGGTATATTGTTGCTTCCTCTTTCTTTAGAGAGACAACATTGATATTAATCTCCTCAGACATATCTGCATGTCCAGTAACCAACACAGGGACCAAGGGACCAAAGGAGCAAAGAATGAATTTGGGAACACAGAGGTACCAAACAACCTACATAGCTATTACATATACATCCCCACCACTTGGTGAGCATTTTGCTGATTTGTTATTGTTCTGACTGTGGGGATAGGGTTTAATCAAACAAGGCTAGATTGATCTCAAACTACAGACACAAGTCTTAGAAAGAAAAACTATATCAAAAACTGGGCAGTGGGATTTATATCATGAAATAACAGTTGTTGTTTTTATAAGCTGATACCGCAGCTTGCCACCTGCCGGGTAGATGACAAAACAGTATTACAAATACTGTATATATTTATCCCATGGAGTATTTAGATTTGCAAAGTGTTGGGAGTAGAGACACAGAAACTTCCCTAGTAATGAGTATTCTAATATGTCTTCTCAAAGCTTTGTAAATAATGCAGTGGTATAATATTTTGTTGTTAGACATGATCATTATTTTCCAATAAAGCAGAACATTTTTTTCAGCTGCCATAGAAAGTGCCTTTAGTCATTAGTTGTTTTCAAGCCCATTTCTTATAACGCATGCATCATTTTAACATGATGTAAAAAGCAGAGGGAGATGCAACATTATTTCATCTCTGATATTTCAAAAAAGACAATGCACCTGCCAAATTAATAGCAAGCTTTCATAGTCTTGTGACCTATTAACAATGCAAACCTATAAGCATTTTCTTAGTTCAATGGGACTTACACCCAGGCCAATAGAATTACAGGCTCAGGCATATCACTCTCAGTTCTAGTTCTCAAATGAGGTGGTCTACCCAAGTCTGAGCTGTTGCTCTTCATATTGTAAATGGGGGCTTGTGTGGTGGAATCCTTCCTGATCTTTTGGGACTGATGAATTCTTAACTCCTAATTTAAGCTAGTCATGAGAACATACAAAAAGCCTTGCATTGTGCTAATTATTTACATTTAATATGTTTGATGCTGTTGGTAAATTCATGAATAACTCATTGAGGGTGGGGTTTAATGGTCCAAATCACACATTTCAGTGTTTGGGGACAGAGACAGACATATTGTTATGTCCCATCAGTTTCATTTTATGTAAGAAATTCGGGGGGAACTATTTTAAAATCTTCATAAAGTCCCAAATCACTTTGAAATTTGCTAATGCTGTAAATTAGAAGTTAATGCCTCAAATCTAAGTGGCAATTATATTTTGAATTGCTTTTCTCTATTTTAATATTTCAGATACAATGAGAGTTTTCATATCTGATCATTATTTATATATCCAGCGAGAAGTCTTCCAATATTTCCTCAAAAATACATTCAACTATCTGGATTTTTTTTAAACGGTCTTTTCTCACCCTAAGCTCCATGAATGGGAAAGTATGTCCTGCTTAATGTTCTTATGAGCCTATAGATTTTTCCACAAGTGATCACATGTTTATTTCTAGTGTATGTTGTTTTTCAGACAGTGTGACTTTAAAAGTGGCTCTCCTGAATAAACCAGACCTGATAATTACAAAAATATTGGGTGTAAGTAATGTGATAGATGCATATTTTGATTTATGTGATTCATTAGAGTAACCCTTTAACAAAATCTTGCCCAAGTTAATTCAAATTGGTGTAGATCTGAAAATAATGAATATGTCACATGGCTTGAAATCCAGCTTAATTACTGCAAACAAAGGGTAATGATAAATTAAAATGATGAAGTAGCACTGGAGCCAGTGATAGGTCAATCTTCTTTAACACCTTCATTAACAATATAGAAGTGAGAGTAGAAGATTGGGGTACTAACGAAGCCACAATATTTGCTAAATTTAAGCCTGCATACACTAGTGAGGAGAGGTGAGAGACAAACACCAAGAGAACTAGAATATTGGCATAATTGACATTTATCTTGGAGAACTGACCATTAATCAGAAAATCAGAATAATAATACAGGACAGCTTCCCCACTGACAGAATTAAATGGATAGTGATCAAACGTAATAATCTCCTTTAATCAAAGAATTCCAACTAATCATATTGGAAGCCCACAAAAATGCTAATGCCATCCCATCATAGGCACGAATGGCTGCCCTGCCAGCTTGCATGTGGAAGAGGAAGTCAACAGGGGTAGGGGCTTCTCACCTCGCTAGCAAATATATTTGTATTTAGCAAACCCTGACTGTGGGGTATAAACTCAATTTATAATACGGTACTAAAATATGTCATTTATTTATTTTTGAAATCTTTGTTTCAGCCCACAGAGAGTCCCCAAGGCAGCTCCTGTAATAATACCACTGAAGAAGAATCTAAATGGAGTTATAATTAAACAATAAAACTACAAATGACAACTGGAGGGCAAAAATTAATATGCATCGAGAGTTAGCAGAAATAAAATGTTACTTAGCCAGTTCCCTCAAAGGCTATAATGAAATAAAAATAGCTTAGGCCTGATTTCAAGAAGACACTGGGTTGTGTATAAAGAAATTACTCATCCTAAACAACCCAGTGCCAGTTTTCTCTTTGACATCTGATGGGAGGGCGTTCCACAGGGCAGGCGCCACTACCGAGAAGGCCCTCTGCCTGGTTCCCTGCAGCTTGGCTTTTCACAATGAGGGAACCGCCAGAAGGCCCTCAGTACTGGACCTCAGTGTCCAGGCAGAATGATGGGGGTGGAGACGCTCCTTCAGGTATACTGGACTGAGGCCATTTAGGGCTTTAAAGGTCAGCACCAACACTTTGAATTGTGCTCGGGAATGTACTGGGAGCCAATGTAGGTCTCTCAGGAGTGGTGTTATGTGGTCTCGGCCGCTGCTCCCAGTCACCAGCCTAGCTGCTGCATTCTGGATTAGTTGTAGTTTCCGGGTCACCTTCAAAGGTTGCCCCACGTAGAGTGCATTGCAGTAGTCCAAGCGGGAGATAACCAGAGCATGCACCACTCTGGTGAGACAGTCCGCGGGTAGGTAGGGTCTCAGCCTGTGTACCAGATGGAGCTGATAAACAGCTGCCCTGGACACAGAATTGACCTGCGCCTCCATGGACAGCTGTGAGTCCAAAATGACTCCCAGGCTGTGCACAAGTAAGATCAACTTGTGAAGTGGGCTGTTCCACAATTTGGTTGAATGGTGGTAATTCCCAAAGATAAAAACAATTTGTGCTCAGGGTGCTGGGGAAAGTAGCTGTGTGATGGCTAAACTACAGTTCCCAGTATTCTTGTAGGCAAATGAGTGCTTTTAAAGTGTGGTGTGCGTTCATAGCCTGAGTGTCAAGTTGCTCCTGGGTAAAAAAACAACAATGGATTATTTTAACAATGTTAATCAATGGGAATGGGGGAAGTCTAGAGAAAAGGCTTTATTGCAAGGCACTTATAGGAAGGGTACATTTTAATAGGCATTTGGAAAAGAAGGTGGATCACCTTCAAACTTATACTTTTAAAAATTATTTAAAACATTTAGAAAAAATTGCATAGTGCATAAGGTATATATATATCTGATAAGGCATGACATACCACCTTTCTCATTGCATATATGTTAGGGATAATGGCATTTCCCATTGCATATATGTTAGGGATAATGGGACTTGAGGGGTTCATGCGCTTAACAACTGGTCATTGTACATATTCACCATACTTCATGCAGAATGTGCACATAATGTATCTGTGTAGAAGGAAGTATGCACATTTTCTGGTCATTATGCATAATCTCCAATAAGCTTTGAGGAATGTGAATATCTCCCGCATGCAGTATATTTTTAGACAGTATGAATACTCTCTAAGAAACATGCCCTTTGTTTCTGTCACTCATTCAGAAGTGGGTAACCTATTTTCCTGCAGGCAGTGTCTGATTTTATGTGGTGCTTGGCCTCCTTCCCACCAACCAACAAAGCAGCAGGGGGGAGGCATCACTGCAGCCTTTTGTCACCTTTCACCCACTGCTCAGTTGAGCAGCATGGGTAGAACTTTAACTCTTTGTTTCCCTGGTTTAACTGTCCTTCCTCCTGCATTCCTCCCCATGCTGGTCAACTGATTGGCAGGGACCACCTATGCTGCAGGAAAAAGGGGGCTGCAGCCACTCAAATGCACTGGGGATCTTCAGAATTATAGGAAGGTTTAACCCTACAATCATCTGCCCACCATGCATCTCAATGGATTGTTGAGGAATAGCTGAGCAGTGAGGGAAAAGAGGCTGAAGCCATAGCTTCTTCTCCCCACTGCTCAGCTGATTGGCAGGAGAGGGCACCAAAAGTCACAATAAATTACAGAATGGGGTACCCTAGTCCTGAACTCCAGGGTATTGTGTTTGTTTTGTTTTTTTACGTAAGCACATTGCCCAGAGAATAAAGCCATACCTCGGTTTAAGTATGCTTCGGTTTGAGTACTTTCAGTTTAAGTACTCTGCGGACCCGTCTGGAACGGATTAATCCACTTTCCATTACTTTCAATGGGAAAGTTCGCTTCAGGTTAAGTATGCTTCAGGTTAAGTACGGACTTCCGGAACCAATTGTTGATTTAAACCGAGGTACCACTGTATACAAAATGCAGTCAGATATGTACTTTGTCGAAAGGCCTGTTAGAGATTATGTCAAGATGCTGGAGAGTATGCATGTTGACCAGGAAATGTGCACAATTCACTCTTCATGGACTGTTCATGGCATGTGGAAATTCTACATGAAGTATGGGGAATGTGAACAATGGCCAGTTATGTACATTAACCAGCCAGCCTTCATCACTCCAAACATATATATTCCATGTACTGTATACAGAAAGAAGCCTCAAAGAACTCTTTATGGCCAATCAGCATTCTCCATCCCTCTTGCTTTTTCTTGCTGAACTGCACCCATGAAGGATGACTGGCAGATATTTATGGGAATAGGATCAAACTAGCATGAGTAGGTTTGCAGCTGACTGTCAGGTTTGCACTGATGCAGAACTGTGTAGAGATTTTGATGGCAGGATGTTGCCATAGAGTAACCACTGGCTAAATAGGGCCTGCAGAACAGAATTACTTGTGTGCCTGCCTGTTCATACCCTGTTTCTCATATTTTAAGACATACCCATAAAATAAGCCATAGCAGGATTTTAAGCATTCAAGGAATATAAGCCATACCCCGAAAATAAGACATAGTGATAGGCGCAGCAGCAATGCCGGCCGCGGCAGGAGGAGGAGGAGGAAAAAAATAAGACACCCCTTGAAAATAAGCCATAGTGTGTTTTTTTGAGGAAAAAATAAATATAAGACGTGTCTTATAATATGAGAAACACGGTATTTGCAGTGTTCAACTAGCCCTGATAGCAGCTAGAGTTGGGAGGTGTAATAAAAAGCAGGGTCCTTGTTCCTTGAAGAGCTCTCAGGTAGCCTCTGGCAGTGGTAGCATACAGTGCTTGCAGTGATATGTCACTGTTGCAAATGTGAAAAAAACCTGTATCTTCCCAGTTTCCTATCTTGGTCCCTCAGATGCATTATATCAGGGGTGGGGGACTGCTGGCCTATGAGCCTGATCAGGCCCAGCATAATATATGATGTTAGCTGTGGGGCTGGTAAGGATGTGACTAGAAAGGAACTGTAAGGAGCTTAAAGTGAGCACCTACAAATTGCTGTTTGTTCTGATTCAGCAGTAAACAGTGGGTTTCCGGAGAAAAGCGCTGGGACCAAAAATTAAAAACACACCTCTCAGACATGTACATGGAAAGCATGGACCTTTGCCTAGTACAGGCACAGAGGAAGGCTGGATAGCCCTTACACAAGCTTTCCAGGTGCCCAACTAAATTGCCCTAAGAAACATGTGAGATGAATATTCTGATATACTCAGGAGGTTGAATTAGTGCATTGCCTTGGGCTCAGCATTTTACAAAAGGGAATGCCTTCTGGATAGGACAGAGGGATATGATCATTAATGAAAGGATGTATACCTTCTGGTCAGCAGATCAGTCAAATCTTTGATTGCTTCTTTCAGTTTGATTTGCAGAAATGTATTTTTAATTCAACTTTCCCCCATGCCTTATTATTTACTTAGGCTTCAATCCTGTATGCACTTTTCTGGGAGTAATTAAATTCATAGACTTGCTTCTGAGTAGCTATGCATATGAATTATGCTGTTAGTAATAGTAGTAGAACAGTGGGAGTAGCAGGACTCCTACGTAGACCCATCAGTGTAAATGGCACTTTACATCAGGGTTAGGGAACCTCTTGTCTGTGGTAAGTTCCCACCTGGCTTGTGGCCAGCTGCATCACCTGCTTCTCAGCCCTGTCATTTCCAAGCTACTGATGGAGGGAGAGATCACTCTTACAGAATAAAAAAAGGAGACTTGAAATAGTCAGAGGTGGAAAGAACAAGAGAAAGTGGGAGGATGAAAGGAGAAGCAAAGAAATAAACTAGCGGAAAAGTAAGCAGAATACAAGTGGCAAGAGTAATAAGGTGCCAATTGTTCTGACTTGTTTCCTCATTGCGTGTGAGTGTATGCCTGGGCACATGGCTCTTGGTGCTGTGAGTTTTCTGAGCTGATAGCCACAACAGTAATGCCTTGAGAGTGGAAAATTATATTATCTAAATACATTACTAAAGACTGTAGCAAAGCTTTAGGGAGGTGAAAAAACACATGGAGAGTGACTTGGATTTGGATGTGGTTTTATGACACGTAAATTGCAAAAGCCTATGGGGCTTTTGTGTCCAAAACTGCTGAAATTGAATTTAAGCTTGAGCAGATAACTCTGTTAAGTAAATAAGTTATGCCATAATGGTCCATTAGCATAGAACAATATGTTGCCTTTTAGATAACTTTCATTTTCCTAATTAGAAAATTGCAGGCATATGAAATTCTTCAGAATGACATCAGCATGCATTTGTTTATAGTCACTTCTTTGAGCGCTGTTTGGATATGGCCCTATCAAGCTGTGCTGAAACTACAACAGTCATATCACAAATATTATCTGTCTGCCTCAATACAAAGTGCAGACCACCACAACCCAACAAGAGTTTCTTTGGTTTCGCTACTTTGTTCTTTTTTTTCTTGCAACAGATAGCTGCACCCTTGAAAACTTACCATTGAATGAAGTTACACCAGGGGATGTTATCCCTGTAAATGACCAAAAACAGGCAGCTATATATTGCTCAGATATAGGGAGCAGTGGATGTCAGTAGCTGCTCTCTAGAGACCCCAATTTTTACAGCCTCATTAGCAGCGCCTTAATTAGATGTCAAGCAGGTTAGAATTGACTTTTTAAGCTGATGTGAAAGGCAGTGAAGGGCAACCGATGTGTTCTCAAAATGTCACGTTCCTAACTCATATGATATACCAGTTAGAAAGGACTGGAATTCTAGTGGGCAGGAAGGAGATAAGACAACAGACTTGGTGTATAATTAGCTAAAACATTTTTTTGAACATCTGCAGGTATATTGGTTCAAATCAATAAATAGTAGCAGCAGTATTGGCGAGCCAGCCTGCTGTCTTATTCACCCAAGGCTTTCCATGCCATGATTGCCCTCATGCTGCTGGCTCATTCTTTAGCCTCCTTCTGTGGTGCAACTGTGTTGACACATACAAATGACACAATAACACTAATGACTATGGCTATACAAATAGCCCCAAGGTGAAGGCAGCAGTTTATGCAAATCCATTTTCTGCTTGTTGGCTTGGTTCACACATGCAAGAGTGTGGCGTCCCAGAGATGAGATGACAGTAACTTCACTCCTTCTCAGTCATTTTGCTTCTGCCCCACACTCAGCTAATCCACAGCTTGGCTCACTGTGTCATCTAAACATGAGCTGGTGGTTTAGCAGTCCTGAACATATCCCAAGCTTTAAGCTAAGAACAAAACTTGGTTAGCTCAGCAAAATCACTACATGGGGCAGGCAGAGAAACCCTCCTGGGAACCCACACACCCATGCATTCATGCTAAGCCATGGTTTGGTTTAGCATGATGTGAACTAGACCACTGAAATTCAGAATTTGAATATAATACTTCTGCAACATTTTCCTGAAATATATACAATAATTTCAAGACAGTTAAACTACACATTCTCATTTGTTTTCTAGTCCATTGGCTTCTTATTTTAATCCTTTGTAGATGCAAACCAGACTTTAAGCAGTGGAAATCTCCTGTATTGCTACATGGTCTACTTGACTTTATTTTGTTGTTTAGTCGTTTAGTCGTGTCCGACTCTTCGTGACCCCATGGACCATAGCACGCCAGGCACTCCTGTCTTGCACTGCCTCCCGCAGTTTGGTCAAACTCATGTTCGTAGCTTCGAGAACACTGTCCAACCATCTTGTCCTCTGTCGTCCCCTTCTCCTAGTGCCCTCAATCTTTCCCAACATCAGGGTCTTTTCCAAGGATTCTTCTCTTCTCATGAGGTGGCCAAAGTATTGGAGCCTCAGCTTCACGATCTGTCCTTCCAGGGAGCACTCAGGGCTGATTTCCTTAAGAATGGATAGGTTTGATCTTCTAGCAGTCCATGGGACTCTCAAGAGTCTCCTCCAGCACCACTTGACTTTATTAGTTTATATCATAATGGTCACAGCCTGGGAAAAGTCAACTTGCCTATCAAGGTCTCAACTTGTAATTCTCATATGAACAACAGTGACCTCATGTGGCTATTGCTTTAGGGATGAATGCTTATCACATACAGATCCAAAGGAAAAGCTCCATCTTTACAAGCTGTCCATAGAAGAATTTATGAGAGGATCGTTGTGATAATAGTCTTCGCTCTGAAATAATGTTTACTGTGCCAATGTTGCTGCTGTTTGTATAAGGACTATCTTAGAAGAATCTTGGTGACAGCGGATGGTCAACAAGAATCCCCAGCCTTCAGAACTGATGAGCTCTCCATGTCATGCATTACATTTGTTTGGTGTGATCATTAGTAGCCCCCTGAGATCTCCACTAGGGATACAAAGAGTGTTCACTTTACACAGTATCGAGATAACATAGCCTGATGCAGCTAAAATAAGTCATGGCCAAGCTCTATTGAAAACAATTCATTACTAATTTGTCCCATTGCTTTCAGCAAGACTTAGTCCTTAGTCATCATGATCTCTTAGTTGAAATGTGTTTAAATGTCAACTACTTTCCTCAACAGACTTTCCCCCTATGTGTATATATCTTTGCTCCCATGGAGGCTCTTTCCTGGAGTATAAAATTGTAGAGCTGGAAGATCCTTGAAGGCCATTTAATTCATAGGAAGCTATAAAGTTGACAAACATTGATATAGTGTGGTGTTGAATTCCACCCCGGATTTTTAACTACTGATTTTATTTATATTTTGAATCCTTTTTAGGTCAACTTCCTTTTAACTTGACTTTTATTGATGATTTTAATATATATATATTATATTACTGTACATGCAAACTGCTGAGAGGTTTTTATAATTATGTGTTATACAAATTCTGTTAAATAAAAATAAAATACATTTATAACAAAGGTATTCCTTATGCTTCATGCTATTTAATACTTATCTACGGTACACCACACAGCACAGAAATACAAGGACACAGCCCTTTAAAAAGTTTTAGGCTGCCTGGGAGTACACCCCAATGAACTTAAAAGGACTTACTTCTGAGCAGAAATGCATAAGATTGCACTGCTAATCTTTGTGCAGGTAGGGTCTGATTTAGCCCATCTAAAAGCAAATGACAGATGTTTCATTGGTATAAATAGAAGAGCAGAATGGGACCCTTCCATTATACATTTGTGGCAATATAATGTAGTCTGTGTACTGGTTTGGAACTTACCTGATTGCTGCTAAAGCTCAGAAAACAACTGGTTTTCCTGAAGCTCATTGTAGCTGAAGATGAAATTTCTTGTAATCCTGTAGCTAGCAAACTGACACCACACAAGCATCAGTAATGACCGGGCTATCAAAGAAATAACCACCTTCTGAACTTTTGTTCTGAGAATGAAGAAAGAATAGAGCTGGTGTACAGTGGAGGGAAGATAACAACTTTTCTGTTCTGTTCTTTTAACTAATTTGGCGATCTATGAAATTACTAAGAGGAAATTGGCGAGTTCTTTTTTCTTCTCTTTAATGAGAAAGAAAAAGCAACTGTAAGCAATTCTGATGCGTCAGTTCTTTGGTTGTATAAAAATGTGTGTGTGTGTGCATGTGTGTGTGTGCACCCCACTCTTCCACACAATTTCTAACTTTTTGTCATGGGATGAGGCAGGGGAGGGCAAGAATTAACTAAATATTTTTATTTATTAAATCTTCCAGGAGCAGCACACCCTTGGAAAATGAATAAGAAGATAAAGAACTTAAGAGCATAAAAAGAGTCTGCTGGATGAGGCAAGTCCAGCATCCTATATTCACAGGGACCAACCAGAGTTTGTGGGAGGCACACCTGCAGGGCCTGAGTGCCATAGCATTCTCCCCTCCCATCCATTCCAGCAAGTGGTATTCAGGGGCATGCTGCCTCTGGTGGTAGAGGTGGAATATGACCATCAGGGTTAGTAGCCAGTGCGAACCTCCTTCTCCATGAATTTGCATTTAGAAATTAAATTTAAAAGGAGATTTATTACAAAAATAATAATATCTGTAAACTGTACTAAAAAGGAGACTATGGCACTTTCCGCAGGAAGATGTACTTAAAAGACTAGAAGGCTGCAGGCCAAGGATAGACTGGTTAGTTCACATCAATAAGTGCAATGCGGTATTTCACCCCATCCTGCTACCTGTTAGGCCACACTGTCCCTTAGTCTTAGAAATTCGCACTGCTGTAGCAATGGTGGAACCACAACTGGCTTTCCACAATTTTCTTTCCATGTAACTTTTTGAGATATAATAAGGTTTGCAGGGTCTAAGCATTATGCTGCCTTGGCTTCTTGGCCCATAGGTCCCTTGTGGGATACTTTTCACAACAGCTTCCACAAGCCATACTGAGCTGGAGTAAGGAAGGCAGATGTAAGACTGAATGAGCTATATATCTTTTCTACTTCAAATCAGAATTTTAGGACTTCCATTTGCAATGGGATGTCAGTTCCCTTCGTATGCTGTTTTACTAAAGGATTGTCCCATACCCTCCAACATTTTTCGATGGAAATAGGGATGTCCCATTCTGTAATGAAAATTTTACTATTTATACCCCACCCATCTGACTGGGTTGCCCCAGCCACTCTGAGCAGCTCCCAACATATATACAAACATAATAAAACATTAAACATTAAAAAAAACTTCCCTATACAGGATTGCCTTCAGATGGCTCGGGAGTCAGATAACTCCATACCCTCCAACATTTTTCCAATGAAAATAGGGACAGCCTAAGGAAAAGTGGTACATTCTGGGATCAAATCGGAAACCAGGATGGCTTCTCTAAATCAGGAATGTCCCTGGAAAATAGGGACACTTGGAGGGTCCGTTGCCCATGTGGGTCAGTGGGGCTGCACCATATGCTCTGCCCTTGAAATCATGTGGTTTTGTCTTGCCTCTACCCCTGCCCCCAATGTTCATGTATTAGCAATCACAAATTTCAGCTCCCGTAAGCGCTTTCCACCTGCAGGTGACCATGCCTATGTATGGACCTCAGAGGACCTTGGGAGAGGCCCAGTTCTAGCAGTGTGCCTCCACTGTTCCTTAATAATGTGGATCCCCCTCCACATGTATAACAAATAGAGGGGTTTCTATAAACACAAGACTGACTTGACTGAAAGTACTATCCCATAATGCAACTCAATCCTTCTGGAAGCAGTGTCCTGCCAGCATCAGATAGCATTATGCTAGCACAATAATATTGCTGATCCACACGTACCCTGTGGAATGCCCTTGCATCAGATGTGAAAGAGATAAACAGATAAACAATTACACAACTCTCCAAAGACATTTGAAGACAGCCCTTTATTGGCACGTTTTAAACATTTGACATTTTGCTGTGCTTTTATTATGCTGGAAGCCATCCAGAGTGGCCGTGGCAACCCAGTCAGATGGGTGGGGTATGTATGTATGTATGTATGTATGTATGTATGTATGTATGTATGTAAAGGTAAAGGGACCCCTGATCATTAGGTCCAGTTGTGACCAACTCTGGGGCTGCAGCGCTCATGTCGCATTATTGGCTGAGGGAGCCGGCGTACAGCTTCCATGTCATGTGGCCAGCATGACTAAGCTGCTTCTATCGAACCAGAGCAGCACACGGAAATGCGTTTACCTTCCCGCCAGAGTGGTACCTATTTATCTACTTGCACTTTTGACATGCTTTCGAACTGCTAGGTTGGCAGGAGCTGGGATGAAACAACGGGAGCTCACCCCGTCACAGGGATTTGAACCGCCGACCTTCTGATTGGCAAGCCCTAGGCTCTGTGGTTTAACCCACAGCGCCACCCGCGTCCCTATGTATGTATGTATGTATGTTTGTTTGTATGTATGTATGTATGTATGTATGTATGTATAAATAAATGTTATACACCTGTTTTCACAGGTGCACCTTTGAGTGATGCCAGTACAAGGGATTTATGATCCTATCCTCACCCAGTAGGTGTATCCTAAGGTCAGAACTGCATGGAGAACTTGTTCACAATCCCATTGGGAAGAGTGACTGGCCTTTGAGTAGCACAAATGGGAGTAGGGACACAAGACTAAAAAAAAAGAGCTCATCCCACAAAAACTGATGCCATCAGAAGGCAAACATATGGAGATTATTTCCCTTGTCTCATTTTTATTTTCTTGTATATAGATAGTATATTGCTATAATCAGCTGCTTTTATAGTCAGGAGTCATGGCAACTGGTCCCTTGCTGGGCTGTGAGCACATTCCATAGTCTACAAAGTACTAAGATTTTCTTCTTTCATATTTATCAAATAACGTGAGCCATTGCTACGCTATAATGGTAAGCATGCTGAATGCACAAGGAGGTAAGTTGCATGAGACAGTAAATTAATGTTCCATCCATTCACAGTGCTTCTCAGGATTCAGACAACTTGGTAACTACAGTTTTGTACATGCAGCTTTTCACCAAGGTTAGTACAAAGTGTGTAAACTAGTCCTTTTATTTACAGGTTGACCCTTGCCAATCAACCCTACTTCAAAGGTTGTGATTGTATTTTGACACCCAATGTTATAAAGATGATGTAGAGCACAGTTTTCAGATTTATATTCCCAAAAGTCAAAGATATCAGATAAGTCATATATCAAGTTCAGTTTTAATTAAGAGAAAAACTCATTATCACTGATAATGGAGGAAGTTGCTAATAGCTGCTTTGGATTATCATATCTTGGTTTATTAAGCTGAAATGTGTATAAGCCTTTTGCTTGTGCCCTGAGCTCCTTAACTCTTCCTTTTGTATGAACCATGAATAAACCAGGAAGCTCTAATTCACTATCACTTTTGCCCAACTACCGTGTTTCTCCTAAAATAAGACGTGCCTCTAAAATAAGCCATGGCACGATTTTCTCGAGGCAATAAAATATAAGACATACCCCGAAAATAAGCCATACTGATAGGCGCAGTTTTGGAGGGCGCCAAGGAAGAGGCTAGGCTGGACGCGGCACCCCCCTTAAGACGACCCTGGCTAGAGCTCCTGAGGGTGCCCCCCGCCACCATTGCCACCCCGCAAGCTCTTCGTCCCTCTGTTTAGTTACCGGTAGTTTAGTTTTTGCGCGCCTGCCGCGTTCAGAGTGCACAAGTTTTTATCTCCACCGAAGCGGGACCTCCCGCCCCCGCTCCCTCTTCCAAAACCTCCGAGCTGGGTCCGCAGCATGGTGGCAGCGGCGGAGACAGTGAGTGAGCCACCACCCGCACCCTCCGCCCTTGTCAGGAGGCTGCAAAGGGAGGATGCAAAGGCGGAGGGAACCGGAAGCCCCCAGTGCCGCCCCCAGTCCCGTTGCCGGGCCGGCCATGTGCGGTGCCCCAGGAACATGGTGGAGGCGGCGTGAATGAATCCAAGCAATGGGGGCAGCAGCCGTGCAGCTGACAGGCACGCAAGCCGCGTTGCTGGCGCGCCGAGGGGGCGCGGGTCCTTTCCCTTTGGTGAGTGCCGGCCGGCGGCTCCCGGGCCTGAGGTTCTGCCTCATGCCCAGGCTTCCAAGGAGCCTTGCAAAGGGAGGAGGCCATCGCCTCCTCCTCCTCTTCCCCCTTTGCTGTCACCGCCTCCTCTCCTCGCTGCAGCGTCTACCGGGTCCTGCACGCTGAAGCGCAGACAGTGCAAGAGGAAGTGGCGGCCATGGCATAGCAGTTGCCGCCCGCCTTCCAGAGAGCGTGTGTGTGCAGACAGGGACGTGGTTGGCTGCCCGGTGGGTGCCGGCAGCTTGCTCGACCAGAAACCCGCTCTGTTCTGCAAGCCGGGTTTGGCTGAGGAGGGAAGCAGCTCTCCCATCCCGCTGGCTCCAGTTGTGTCCCTCCCACCGCACCGCACCGTTTGTGTTGCTGCACCGTCCCTCTCCGTGCAGTTTGGTGCTGAGCGCGCTCGCGCTCCGTCCCCCCTGTTATTTTAGTTTTTGCGCGCCTGCCACATTCAAAGAGCGTGAGAGAGTTTATCTCCACCGAAGCAGGACCCCCTCCCTCTTCCGAAACCTTTCATGTCCATGTTCCTTGCGATCAAAAGGCCGAGGGAAGGGGGAAATGCTTCTGGTGACAAGAATTGAGATGGATCCTATGAATGTTTACTGTGAGCTTAGTGAGTCATAGTTGAAGTACCGTAAGTAAGGTATGTTTAGGACTGCTACCAATTAAGGAATAAGCAAACACACAATTATAATTGAATAACTGTAGATCGCTGTACCACACTTAATTTTTTAAAAAATAAGACATCCCCTGAAAATAAGCCGTGGTGTTTTTTTTTGGAGGAAAAATAAATATAAGACGTGTCTTATTTTAGGAGAAACACGGTAGGAAATCGGTTACAAGCTTCAGAACAAGCTAGGATATTAAACTGGGTTTGAAGTTGGCTCAATATCCTAGCTTGTTTTGAAGTTGCTAACCATAGTTCCCTTGTTTGAATGAAATGGGAAACTGTGGACAGACTTCAACTAACCAATCCCACCAACAGTTCAAGGTCTCCCACTAGAAGAATGGGACTCCCCCCCTCTATTCTTCCATGCCCCCAGCAGTACACACAGGGAAGGAGAAGGGAGATCAATTTGTCTGGTTAGTCAAAATGCATTGATAGGACCATGCAGGCTTTGGTGATTATTTCCCCCTAAAATTTCTGGTTTCATCTTATAATCACAGAAGTCCATCTTTGCTTGGGGGTAAATGTAGCCAGAATTCACACTGTCTGGGGCATTCTGGGAAATAAAAATGGCAGCTGCAAGAAGGGAACTGCCAAAAGGACCTCTCTTGCCATTGAATAATGAAACCCTCCACTAATAAGTGACAAATTGGTGTGAATGAGGTAACGTGATGAACCTCATTCACATCTATTCACAAGATGTGGTATCTGCTTTGGTACAAAAGCAAACTGAACTGAATATCTCCATTCAGCTTTTTACTCATTTTGAAACAAATACACACTCATAATAGGGGACACAGAAGACACTTGAATGAGTATCAAGGTGCTGGCATACCTTAACATGAAAGCAGTGGGGACATGGCAGTGTGTGTGCAGGGGGAGGAGAAGGGGGGAAAGCTCCATAGCACTAGTGCAAGTCCTTGCACAGGCTTCTGCCAGTAGTGCCAGTAAGTGGAATCTGCTCCAAAGTTTCATTTCACAGTAGAGAAAGTGATTCAAAAATCTCCCTGCTTGCCAAAATTTGAATATTTCCTAGTGATGCAAGATCTTCATCTTTATCTGGTGTGTTCCCCCCCCCACTTGTGATTATTCAACAGTATCATGCAATTATTTAATGCACTTCAGTGGCTAAAAGTAAAGGCTTTTGTCAGATTCTTTTAATTTAAAATATATGCATCTCATTCTGTTTTAGCATTATGTTGATTTTAAAGCATGCCAAAGATTTCTTAATGAAATTTCCATAGTTTGTGAGTCCTAGTTGCTGAAGAAATGGCAACTCTGTGTGCTTTTGAAAAGCTGAGACATAAAACTCTAAAAGCTAGAATTTACAATAATACCAGTTCAGGATAATTTAAGTAGGATTACTGGACTGTTGCAATACACACAGAAAGTTTGCATTTTTAAAAAATGAAAAGGATCAAAAGGTTTGCTGATCTGAAGCCACAATCCAAATAAAGTATAGCTTAAACAGAAGAGCCATTTTCAGAAAACATTAACTATCCTCCTTTCTGTGGCTTTCAACCCAGTTTTGGGAGAATTATTTATGCATTTTCTGGACTCAGTAAAAAAGGAACCAGTCATTCCAGTTTTATCTCATTAGGCTTGTCTCATTTCTTATCTGTTTTTTTAGTTCTTGGGAAGACACCATTTCTATTCTGTTGCTGGGAATGAAAGGAAGGATTTCTTGTGTGGCCTTTTCACAGAAAAACATATTGGTCAAATATTGATTTTGGTATTTTGGATAAAGACTCCACAAATGCAAACAAAATTATGGGTATTTTCCACTATAACAGATCATTCTCTATATTATATTGGATGTGCTTTGTTGACACTACCATGTCTCACTGTCAATGTCCTTCCCTGGTTCCTTGCTACTTTGTTGGAAATACAGTACTGTATATCTTTCAAGTATCCCCAACTCATGTATTAACACTCCCTGGGCCCATCCAGTCAATGCCCTCCTGCTAGATTTTATCAGTCATGGTGGATAGGGATTGAGAAGGCACATAATCAGCATCAGGGCCTTACATGCAGTTCCCATTTTCAATGGATCTGTTGCAACTAGCAATTCTAGTCTCAATATTGACTCTTCCAGATATCCAGAGGCCAGCAAAGGAAGGTGCAAGAAAAATCTGTGTGGATAGCATTCACAATAATACCCTCAAAAATGAAGCTATGGTCGTATTACATTGAGAACAATGGCTTTCTACTCCTGAACACAACACACTCCTGCCAGCAGCCATTCCACATTCAAAACTGGGTCCTAAAATGTTGCCTGATCTCCAGGGTCAATCCCCAGTATCACAGCAATTCAAAATAATTCCTGAAGTTAGGTGCAGATTAACATCAGAAAAGAGTATTTTGTCCCCTTTTATAATTCTGTGTAATACACAGAAGTGCCTCTCCGTTATTAAATTAAAAACAAAGATTTTGGTAGGGATTAATATCATATCCTCTGAGCATTTTTGATATTCAATTAAAATGCATTGAGTTATTTAAAAATGCATGTGGCATATGCAGCAAATAATAGCTAAAAAGGCTAATTGGAAACCTGGCTGTTAGAATGACAAATTGCTCCTTCTCCTGCTTTTGATTCATATATCATTATATATCAATAAGGACTAATTTGTGAATGTCTTGTAGCTTTTGATTGACACCAACTGACTGGCTAGCTGTTGCCTCACTAATGATAAGACAATCACATCTGTCTCAAGGGTAAAAGAGTCAACATTATGCAACGTCTAAGTGCAGTTTCCTTTGATGTTTGGATCTACAGGGAAATATGATGTTGCCCTATAGAACTTAATTTAGATTACCAGTGCCTCTCAGAGAATATGTGCTAGTATGGCAATTCATGTTTTTGTTTAAGCATTAATCTCTGTATACATAATTATTCTGAAACAAAAAGAAAACCCTTATTAGGAGCATTCATGTTTTTGTTTAAGCATTAATCTCTGTATACATAATTATTCTGAAACAAAAAGAAGACTCCTTATTAGGAGCAAGGATTGACAGTATAGCAATCCCAATTGGTTTGCTATGCAAATGTTCTCATATTAGGAACACTCAGGCATCATGATGCTTCTGCACTTTACCTGTTATTTGGCTGATAATACTAAATGCTTAGCTAGTAGTAATTTCAATTTAGACACCACTGTATTTCACTGTAAAAGAATAGCAATGGTTCAAGATTTTTGTTGGGTGGCACATGCCAGAGTATAAGTCCTTTGAAAAGATTATTCTAAAGGTTCATGTGATGTAATGAAGTCATATATTCATCTAACTATTTAACTTGGGACCTGACTGGGTATGGTTAAAAAGAATAACTAATGCATCTATAGTTAGCATTGTTGGCACAGGTGTAGATTAGTCTGTTCATAATTTCACTTTGAGTGGGAATGTCTAACAGGGCAAATGTTCTAGAATCTAGAACATGGCTACTAATTATTGTTAGAAAGTTATCCTCGTTAGATTGCAGGTAACTCCTAAAACTATGCTTTTTCATGACTTTGAACCTAACAATCCTGAATTCCTGCATAAAGACTTTCTTAAACAATTGTATACAGCAGCTAAGTCATGCGCTTGGAAGCTTCCCAAGCGAGTGCAGCAAGCAGTAAATTTCT
Source organism: Zootoca vivipara (assembly GCF_963506605.1). Taxonomy (NCBI): domain Eukaryota; kingdom Metazoa; phylum Chordata; class Lepidosauria; order Squamata; family Lacertidae; genus Zootoca; species Zootoca vivipara. Next base: position 53,894,377 of record NC_083278.1, on the reverse strand, counting down.
ATGTCAACAATAGATGTTGTGTTACTGTTTCTCTCCCATGTAGAAGTCTTTCAAGCATATTTTCAAGTCTTTTCAACCATATATATATAAATTACACTAACTCTCTCGATAGTCTTTAGGTTATATTACCCCATTTGTGGTACAAGCTTACTCAATGAGTCCCCCCACCCCCTTTATTGGAAATCTTTGGTATTATTAAGTATCTTTGTCCTTTTTCGTGCCTGTATTTTTAACTTTATTTTAAATAATGTTCTGTGTTAAACAGAATCACACTACTTCCTCTGAGTTCTTCCATTTCACAATCTTATTCTGCCCGGGCAAGTTTTCCACATCTCTGGCCACATATGCATAGATACATATTTATGTGCATCTAAGTATATGGGCATATAAAGGTAAAGGGACCCCTGACCATTAGGTCCAGTCATGACAGACTCTGGGGTTGCGGCACTCATCTCGCGTTATTGGCCGAGGGAGCCGGCATACAGCTTCCAGGTCATGTGGCCAGCATGACTAAGCTGCTTCTGGCTAAGCAGAGCAGCACACGGAAACGCCATTTACCTTCCCGCTGTAGCGGTACCTATTTATCTACTTGCACTTTGAGGTGCTTTCGAACTGCTAGGTTGGCAGGAGTTGGGACCGAACAACGGGAGCTCACCCCTTTGCAGGAATTTGAACCGCCGACCTTCTGATCGGCAAGCCCTAGGCTCTATGGTTTAACCCACAGTGCAAGAACACAGATTCAGATGTGTGCAGAATGAATGCTGCTAAATTTCATTCAACAATGGAAACAAACAGACTTTCTTGCTAAGCCTCCAAAACTGTGACTGAAATAGCCACATAGACACCTCTGTGGATGCACAGTTCCTGATAATGACATGAAAGACCCACATTCAATACAAATTCAGTTCTTTCTATTTCCAGTTTGCAATACTTTTTCCAAATAATGTTTTAGATGAGAAGGCCATTTGTTCTTGTCTTTATTAAAAAGTAAGAAATGTACATTTAGATTTAGCATAAAAAGAGACAACCTTCAGCCTTCCCAAAAGAAATAGAAGGGGGGAAATTAGCATAGTACACGAGTGTTCTGAATCTGAAATTCTGATTCGGATAAAGCTCCCCTCTGAAATATGAATAAAGTATGAAGCAATTGTGGGGGGGGGGGGTTCTCAATATTTATTTGTTTAGTTCCACTAGATATACGCAAAGGTTATTGGCCAAAAATGCAAGGCTGCAGTATCATACTGCTAAGAAACTGTTCAGTCATAAAACCTAAAATGCTTTAAAGTGTTTCCTGGGTGAATCCAACAAATACAGGTTTCCATGGTGATTAGCAAAAAGAAAAAAGAAAAACAAGAAAAAGTGCCAGGAACTTCATTTCATGGTAATTGCTACATATTTGCAGCTGAAGTGTGCCTTTCTGTCTCAACCTGAGTCTCTGAGATCATAATCACAGACACAGATCTCAATCTCCTGATAATACAATACAATGCTTGGCTTTGTTTTGAGGATCATACAGGAAGTGGTGTCAGATTTATTTATTTTTTAAGTGCCTGTTTTGTTCGTTTTCTTTGGTAAAACTATTTAAGTCATGTCTAGAGATGTAGAACACCCAGTGTCCATCCCCATTCTGAAGCCAGCTTTTTAAAACCACATGCTGTGCTACCAGGCCATATAAGACAGCTACTCAGTTCCTCTGGTCACTTTTGGGCAAATAAGAATCTCCTTCAGGAGGGAACTAAGTGCAAATTGAAGGGAATTTTCTTTTTTTTCTTATTGCTGCTGTCATTTAGGTTGTTGGATAAATCGTTTTCATAGGTATGTGTGTGGACAGGTACTGTAAAGCAATTCCTCCAGGTCCCATCCCAGCAAGGCAGCCCAGAAGGATACCATGGTTGATTGTATCGAAAGCCACCCAAAGGCCCAGCAGGTGAATCCCCCCCCCCCCCGAAGCACATCTCTACTTTCAATTCTCTGTTCGAAACTTGCTAGGTTGGCTTAGCTTTCCCCTGACTGCAAATGGAGTTTGCCTACACCAAAACAAGTCCCCCCCACACTGGGGATTTTGAGTAGGTGAGATCATTCATAGGTTTCTCTATGGGACTACGTATGAACAATACCTACCAGAGCAAATATGACTGTCACAGCTGGGCAAGGCTTTGTTTTTAAGTAAAACCACTAGCACCCATAGTTTAGCCAAATCATCCACTAATTAGATAATGACTCTGTTAATCACTCAATTTCAGCAGCAGTAAGGATGCCTGAGGTGAGGGGGTTAAACCAATTAATTTTGTAGGTAAAGGTAGCAGGTGTAACACCTGTCTAATCCTCCTTTTCTAAATGCACAGAGATTATTTCATTCCTGCTTCACTTATTTAACTGTTTGTAGCCCTGTTTAAGGGACGCGGGTGGCACTGTGGGTTAAACCACAGAGCCTAGGGCTTACCGATCAGAAGGTCGGCGGTTCGAATCCCCGCGATGGGGTGAGCTCCCGTTGCTTGGTCCCAGCTCCTGCCCACCTAGCAGTTCGAAAGCACGTCAAAATGCAAGTAGATAAATAGGGACCGCTACAGCAGGAAGGTAAACAGCATTTCCGTGTGCTGCTCTGGTTCGCCAGAAGCGGCTTTGTCATGCTGGCCACATGACCTAGAAGCCAATAACACGAGATGAGCGCCACAACCCCAGAGTCCGCCATGACTGGACCCAATGGTCAGGCGTTCCTTTACCTTTACCTTAAGCCCTGTTTAGGGCTACATGTTACATGTGTAAAGGACTTGTGCTCTTGGCCCAACACCAATGCTGGCTAGCCCCACAATGAGCATGGATGTCTGAAAAGGAACCTTGATGTTGGTGTCCTGACTATGTAAGCAGGAAACCACTTCCTAATTGTGTAGGTGTTCCAAGGATGTGGGAACATGCTTATCAGCAGCTGCTCACACGTTAGGTGACATCAATGTGTAGACACCATTTCAATGTGTAGACATTGGGGGGGGGGCAGGACTAGCCCAGGGATGCAATTTCAGGCATGGACAAGAACAAGCCCTGCTCCTGCTTCAATACATGGGAGCCCTCCATGTGAAAAAGACTTCGGTCAAAGGCTGATTTGCTATGCAGGTATGGTGACAATCAAGTGTGGAGATTTCATAGCCATGGTCCCTTTGCAAGTCCTAAACAGAACTTGGGAGCAAGCGGCCATTACTCCAACCTGGTGGTTATAAGAGAACTACATAGTGATTTTGTCCAGCTATGTGAAGCAAGATTCTTATTACAGCTGCCACAAATTCATCCAAAAAATATTAGCATCAGTCCTTTTAATCCTTAGTATCTATGTAGTTAGGTAAAGGTAAAGGGGGCCCCTGACCATCAGGTCCAGTCGTGTCCGACTCTGGGGTTGTGGCGCTCTTCTCGCTCTATAGGCCGAGGGAGCCGGCATTTGTCCACAGACAGCTTCCAGGTCATGTGGCCAGCATGACAAAGCTGCTTCTGGCGAACCAGAGCAGTGCACCGAAACGCAGTTTACCTTCCCACCGGAGCGGTCCCTATTTATCTACTGCACTTGCATTTTGATGTGCTTTCGAACTGCTAGGTGGGCAGGAGCTGGGACCGAGCAACGGGAACTCACCCCGTTGCAGGGATTCAAACCGCTGACCTTCTGATCAGCAAGCCCTAGACTCTGTGGTTTAACCCACAGCGTCACATGGGTCCCTTCATCTATGTGGTTAACCAGTGGCAAAATGGTGAAACTTTCTTAAATTCCCAAGAATTACAGAATTTGCAATAGTAAGGACAGACTCATGGGAAGGCCTTTCTTATGTATTAAATCAAAACATACCCACTTACCTAGGAGTAAGTCCCATTGAATTCAATAGGTCACTTCTGAAGATTCCTGCTGTAGAAGAGGACTGTAAGGATACATACTCGTTGAAAAGCAATTTCAACGAAACCCATTGTGAGTTGTTTCCAAGAAAAACATGCATACAGATAGACAGTAGTCTTGTGTATGTTTTGATCTAAACAATGGTAAAATTAAATATATTTTAAGGGTTTCAGTAAACCCAACTGAACCTTGTTACCTGCATTACTGCTCATTTTGTAAACCATCCTGAACATTCACCATCTTGCATCCTTTTGCCTGCATCACAGAGTTGTAAAACAGAAAAGGAATGCAAAACGAAAGCTTCAGCATTTGTTTTTATGCTATTTATAGCTGGGATTAGAGACCACTGAAAACACCCTGGAGAATTATTATCATGTTGTAATAGCTGCCTTGCTGGTATTTTATTGCTTAATTATTTTTTCTCCTTTCTGATATTTAAATTGAGGGAGCTTCTTTGAAGCTTATGTTTTAATGTTTTTTTAATGTTAAAATATGGGGCGGGAAGAACTTGCCAGGTTTCAATGTATTTTGTTCTGTATTATACTAATCAATGGTGTATGTATGAGAATAAGATGGGCGGGAATGCAGATTTGATTGTGATTCATTAAAAAAAATGGGTTCACCTCTCCAATAGCCTGATTTATCATAAAGGTGAAAAAGCTGGTGGAGAAAGGCAATGCTTAAAAAATATGTAATCTCGCAGACCATTGTTCCAGTAGACTGAAGGAGGTGAAGCAGTTATTCAAAGTAGTGAAATGTTTCTTCCAATCCCATTCAGGTACCTTGGTGGTGACAAGGAGTTTGAGACCTAATCTGCAAGAGCCTAGCTCAAGTCGATCTGGGCTTGCAGTGCTAGGAATGCTAGTTTTTTGGCCTTCTCCAAGAATTTAAACTTTGTTCTCAATATGGGTGATAACTGCAGATGAGTCTAATTGTGTGTACACATAGCAGGAAACCACAATGGTTGGTGGTGTGCCACTCATGTAGAAGTGAAACATATATGCCCATCTGTCAGGGTGATGTGTAGGTAGGACTCATTTCTACAAGGGATCAATTTTGGTATAGGAAAATCACATCTTCTGAGAAATGGCCACCAGTTATCCTATGTTGAGGGCTATTGTTTTTACACCTCAAAGTAAATCCTGCATTGTGTGCAGAAAATGTTTCTTGAATGTTTGTTGTTTTCAATCTGTGTGTCTAGATCCTTGCGGCAAAATCTCTGGCGCCACCCCCCCCCCCCAGCATTTGAAACTCTTATGCTCTGCCTTCTTCTCTTCTCACCTCTACTCCTCTACCCTCAGAGAATGTAGGGAAAAAATACAAATAAAAAATGAATGCTAAGGGAGTTTCGAAACCCTGGAAACCAACAAGGCAAAGGTTTGTGACATTCTTCCTTATTCATGCCCCTACAGCTTCTTTCAGATCCTGCAACTGAACATCTGGTAGCCACAAGAAAATGCAAAATTAATTGCTCACTGCATAAACAATAAACATACTTCTTATTACCAAAATGCTTTGGAATATTTTGAGTCAGAGCATTATTTTAGATGTGATTTGTGATATGTATGGATTCACCATTGTTGACAAACTATGCAGATATTCTCCCCATCTGTCATGGGAAGAAGAAAAATCTTTTCTCTACCCCTTGCCCATATGTATTTTTTGAATTTCACAACTATGAGTTTCTCTTTGTCAACCGTCTTAAAATGGGTTTTCTTTAATAGAGATGCAGATGGAGGATGCGGCAGCTCCTTCCAAATTGAATCCCCACCGCTATCCTGTTATCACATTCTCCACTGATACCGCCTACTGTTTTCTAAAAGTACACTCTCAACAACAATCTGCCTGCATTACAGTTTAAGAAATTTCCTTCATTAACCTCTCTCCAATGTTATTTCTAGCAACAACTGTCTTGACGTTCGTAATTGCTTCCCCCCTCCCTTCCTTCACAGTGCCTGTAGAGTGAAATGCCAATTTTGTAATTACTGATATGCTGAAATAATTATTTCTTAGCCCTCTTTACTCTTGTGTTACTTCTAAACCCATAAGTGTCCACTTCTTAAACTCTTGAGGATTCATAAATAACTACATAACTTTAATTGTTAACCAAGGCTCAGGGGAAGTACACACATAATAGCCATTAGCACCGAATGGAGGCACTTGAGTGCTTAGTCATGCTTGCCTAAATGATTGCAAATCATTTCTCTAGCACTTTCCAGTGTACAAACAAAGTGCTTGGCATGTTTATTTTCTTTGTTCTCACAACAACCCTGTGAGGTAGATTGCATTCATACTGAACTGCCCATGTCTATGATTTTAATCTGAGTCCTCTATGTTGCTTACAGTCTGTAGCACACCACACAAACCTCACTTACTCTTGTTTGATATTCACTGGCAACTACAGAAATTGCTACTTTTCTGCCCAAGAACACATTTCACTTAATTCTCATATATTGGGGGAGAGCAAAAGGCTCCATTCAAAGGCCCTTCATTTTCTATGACCAATTTTTAATTTTAGTAATAACAAAACACAACAACAGTAAATGCAACTATGTAATCAGTAGTTGATCAAGCACTGCATATTTTCCTAGGCTGTCAGTCCTCCATATCTTTCCACAGTGATCCATGAGCCCCTGTTGGTGTCTGTTGCACACTTTCTTTCCTAACCTAAGTCAGCTTCAGGCGTTGCCTTTCAGTATAGAGTAGGGATGGGTGAATATGTCAGTTTTGGATTACCTCAGTTTCTCATTTGCCCTATCTTAAGCTCATTTCTCCACATTTGCACATTAGTTTGCATTTTTTTAAAGTCATTACGAAAATTCTTCAGCAAATTTATCCTATACATGCACATTTGTATGCAATTTTGCCTAACATACACATTTTTGCAAAGCAAAACACATTTTTATTTTCATTTTCACTAATATATGCATTTTTAAACACACTTTACCCTAGCTCTCTCTCTCTCTCTCTCTCTCTCTCTCTGTGTGTGTGTGTGTGTGTGCACATTTTTGTACATGTTACTTGGCTGGAGAACTGCATTGCAAAATTCAAAGAAGTGGAAAAGGTCAAATGATGCTTATGTTTGTGTTCTCATGTTGTTTTGGAAAGTGCAAATCAGGTAGGCTCGCCTGGATTTTCTCCCTCATCCTTAGTGTAGAGGAAACACATGGGGGGGAGGCATCTGGGCAGAAGTGTGCTAGTTCTGCTCCCCTTTGCTGTCATTGTTACCAAATCTCCACAATTTGGAGTTCAACAGCCTGAAGTGAGGAGACTTCTGTATTGGGGACACTCACTGTACATTTCACAGCTCTGAAAATGCTTTAAAGAGGTGCGAGGAGTCTCTGCCAGTACAAGAGAGTCCTCTCTTCGGGCTGTTACACCTCTACAAGTTTCAGGGGAGCCGGTACAATAATGAGGAAGGCAGAGCCAGCACCTCTAGATGAGAAAGTTGGAGAGGGAAGCTGTCTATATGGCCACAGTTTTATCTCTTTTTCCCTCCTTTCAGAACCCTTGTGAACCTGTAAGAGTGTGCTGGGGAGGGACTTAATTCATGGTATTTTCCCGCACCCCTCCTCTTCCTGTGCAATCCTAACCATGTCTACACAGAAATAAGTCCCACTGAATTCAGGCAGTGGCAATCATGGATACATCAGCTGCTCCTCTATAGCAAATACAGTTTTAGCAACTGTAGGGTTTTACCCCTGCTCTGCTGCAACATCAGTCAGCCCTTTCCATGCCCTCAGTGACACTGTTATAGGAAACCACTGCTGAAGCGGAGGGGGGGGGAGAGAGAGAGACAGCTAACAGAGAGTAGAACCCTTCCCAAGGAGGAGGGCAAGGAGGTGGAGGAGGAGGAGAAAAAATGGTGTGTGTGTGGAGGAAGGGAAGGGGGAAGCAGAGAGGTTAGCTAGAAAATGGCTAGTCCTTAAGCAGGAATAACTAAGGGACTAAAAAGCCCCATAAGGAAAACTCACTCCCCTTGTTAATTAGTGGTCTTGCCTCTTTCATGTCTGGGAAGATCTTCACCTGGGGGAAAGGGTACAAATCTACTGGAAAATTAAGGCATTTCCTTAGCTTGTATTTCAGGGTGTGTGGGGGTTTTGTTTTTGTTTTTTTTACTTTGGGGCTGAAGGAGGAGCTTTCCCCTCTAGATCTAAGAGGACTTCTCCATAAAGGTAAGACCCAGGGAGCTGATGAAGCATTATAGGAACTTTCCTCCCAGTCAACCAGGCTGTAAGGACTGCACAACACCAGCCCCTCTCCTCTCCATGGGATTTCTCTGTGGAACGTATTTCTCCCCTTCAAATGTGTCTCCATCTAAGTGAATTTGGGGACAGAGGTTGAGTGAGTAATACAAGCCTTCAGAAGTTGTGACTGGCCAGGTAAAATTCTACTCACTGGTTTAAAAGCCCTGCTGATTGTAGTGCACCTGTGTACATAGTGCAGAGTGGGTAAGCCACACTTTGTTTGGCAGATCACAAATTGTGTAGTCTATTGGGCTTTCAGTGTTGTTGTGTGTTGCTTCTTTTATCTCACCCCCCCTCCCCGGATATTAATGGCATTTGTTGCCTGTTTTAACTTTAGCATTCTCAGCCCTTTGGAGTGGGATGTGGCATACTTTTGAATTGGGGAAACAGGAAATAAAATAAGAGAGGTGTGGTACTTAATGTTTCACAACTTTTGCTTCCCCACAGAGTTGAATTTGTCAGCACATTTTAAATCAAGGTGTTGCTCCAAAAGGGCATCATTAAAAAGTTTGTTAAGAATTATACCTAGGAGAGCTAGTCCCAAACCTTCCACTTCTTTTTATACTTCCCCCTAGCTATCACTTGGTCTATCCAGTGGTTTTGCACAAGCCTTCTATACTGAATCTGTATGTTTAGACAGCGCTAACTTGGCTGCTTTGACAAAATAGTCAGAGGTGCATTTCACACGGTGTAAAATAGTCTCTTCTAGGGTTGCCAGACTCAATAGAGGACAGGACTTCTGTGCCTTTAATTGCCCTGCTCTCTTTTGAGTCTGGAAACCTTAAAGAGAAACCAGCAGACCCTTTGTTTAATTTCCAAGCAAAGGGTCTGCTGGTTTCTCTTTAAGGTTTCCAGACTCAAAAGAGAGCAGGGCAATTAAAGGCAGAGAAGTCCTGTCCTCTATTGATTCTGGCAACCCTAGTCTCTTCAGTTGCCTAAAGGCTCAAGCTGTGATATAAAATAACTTTGTATCGTCAGTTAATTATTCAATTACCGTAGCTTCAGGGCAATTTGAGAGTAAACAAGGATTACTTGTGGTCCAAGAGCTGGAGGAAGAACCATTTAGTTTCATCCTAGAAGGTTTGGTGGACCCAGGTTTATTGTCTAGAAATTTGATGAAGGCCTGTCACTTGTTTTGGAGTCCGGAATTCAGGCCTTGATTCCACTGCAAAACATACGGGAAGATTCTGGACACTTCCCCATCATATATTCTGGACCTAAAATCAAGATAATATTAGGACTGACTTGTGATGCACTATATAATGTTTATTCATTGTTTTACTTACGGTAATACATTCAAATGTGAGTACTATTTGAATGAATAAAAAGAAAGGCTTGCCACTTCTGGGAATGCAAGGGATGAGTACTGTTAACTTGGTGCTTTTGAAAAGCTGTTTTTTACATATGTAATAAACCAGAAATGGAAGCTGAGGGAAGTCAACAGGGGGGGGGGGAATGAAAAACTAATGTTTAGTATTGATATTGGATATTTGTTTTGAAAATGGAAAATCAATACAAAATTTAACAAAGGAAAAGCTGTTTTTACATGATTATGGGTACTATTTTGCTGAAATGCATGTGTTCAAGAGGTGATTCCTGGCACTGAAAACCAGATTTGGAGGCTGAACTACTACTAGTCCTGATCATAGCTGCCAAGTTATCCCTTTTTTTAAGGGATTTTCCCTCATGCTGAATAGGCTTCCTCGCGAGAAAAGGGAAAACTTGGCAGCTATGGTCCTGATTCATATCAGACTTTGCAGGAAGGTTTCCTGAAATAGTGGTTACTACATATCTTCTTTTGGTGACTGCAAAATCCATAACTTTAATCCAGATAATGTATAGAGCTGGAATAATATAAACTCTAAAGGGAATCTATATGGAAACGTATGACTAATAGTCAAAAGCTATTTATAGCTGCTGTTCTAGATATGAAGGATTTGCTTAACAAGATTGGCAACTGCATGTTATCGCCTGGAAACTGGCTATAGCACTAATTTCACACTGAGCCCTGAAATGCAAAATTGTGTGTGTAACCCAAAAGCTGTGGTACTGGGGAAAGGACCTGTAATTACTTTCGTTCGCTACTTTCCTTTTTCCATTAGCTTTTATATAAGTTGATTTTGCAACAAAGATTGGAAGCGTTAGGTCATATTTACATCACAGATTTCTACTTAACTTGTTTAATAGTCATTCATTCTCACCAGGGTAACCCGGGAACTGCAGATCTGAGAGATGGGCTGCATCTTATAACAGAATTCCTAAACACTTGCACCAAACAACAGTTAGCATTGAAAACATAGCAAACACATTTTTTGCTGCTTGGAAGCTGAAAATATCTCAAGTTATCATAGTCAACTGGAAATAGCAAGAGATCATTCAAATAATAAAAAAATCCAATTCCTGCTTCCTTATTAGTCTTAAAAAAAAACCCTCTGTTACAGAGTTGTTGCTTTTTCGAAGCTGAATGAAAATCTAGTGAGGGGCAACTTAAATATAATTGGCTGGGGAATAATTTTTCTCACATATTTTCAATGACCCACACAGTATTTTCTTTGAAAAGTTATTGCTGTTCCTTCCAGGAGAGTTCCCAGCAAGTCCAGATCCTGTTCTGCTTTCAAGGCTGGGTGGGGGAGTTTTTTTCTGGATGTGTTGCTCTGCAAGACAGCAAAGACTTACTGCACTTTGACTTCTTCCTTCACATTTTCACCCTCTCATTTCCATTCAATGATATTGTTGCATGCCAGCCCAATCTCCACAGTGGTGTAAGGTTCCAGGGGTTCACCCAGGGGCTCTGTGTCCTTTTGGAAATGAGGCACAGCAGAGACTTGGGTGACTTCATGATATATGCTTTATTTATACATACCTGCCATTTATACATATGAGCAGGGACACGGGTGGGTTAAACCAGAGCCTAGGGCTTGCTGCTCAGCAGTTTGAATCCCCATGATGGGGTGAGCTCCCGTTGCTCAGTCCCTGCTCCTGGCAACCTAGCAGTTCGAAGTGCAAGTAGATAAATAGGTACCGCTACAGTGGGAAGGTAAACGGTGTTTCCGTGTGCTGCTCTGGTTCGCCAGAAGCGGCTTAGTCATGCTGGCCACATGACCCCGAAGCTGTACGGCCGCTCCCTTAGCCAGTAAAGCAAGATGAGCGCCGCAACCCCAGAGTCATCCATGACTGGACCTAATGGTCAGGGGTCCCTTTACCTTACAACCTGAGCCAACATGAGGCTGACCAAACTGCGGGAGGCAGTGGAAGACAGGAGTGCCTGCCGTGCTCTGGTCCATGGGGTCACAAAGAGTCGGACACGACTAAACAACAACAACAACCTGAGCCTACAATGGAGGTTCACAGCATCAACAATCCAAGAGGATCTTACTTCTTCCATATGTGCAGCCCTGCCATTAGCCATAGTCCTCTGCCTGCTACTTTTCTTCTCCTGGTCACAGAACTCCTAACTCTAAGCCAGGCACCCCCAAACTTCAGCCCTCCAGATGTTTTGGACTACAATTCTCATCTTTCCTGACCACTGGTCCTGTTAGCTAGGGATCATGGGAGTTGTAGGCCAAAACATCTCGAGAGCTGCAGTTTGGGGATGCCTGCTCTAAGCTCTAAGTTCTGGCTTTATCTTGTAGCTGTGTTGAGGGAGGGACCCCTCCCATTTACTGTCTCACACAGAGTTCATTTGATCCTTTGTAGTCTTAATAGCTCATTCCCCAGGCTATTGCCTCATGCAGGAACCTTCACCTGGATTAATTAATGCTGATTCCAGGAAGATAAGAAGTGTCTAGTACCCAACTTAATACACATGGGTTTTGCACCCCAAGTTTTAACACCTTGAGCCTTCATTAAATTCTAACATGTATTGGTTCCAGGAATTTAGGCTCTCTAGCACCCACAAACTCATAACATTATATATATCAGGAACGTCCAACTCCCAAGAGACTGCGATCAACTCACAGTATAAAAATTTTGGAAGTGATCTACCCATGAGGGGGGGGAGCCAAAGTTGTTTACCTTTTGGGGGGGGCAAAGTTGTTTAGCTTCTTTTAGGGGGGAGGGCAAAGACAAATTTGTTGAGCTTTAGGGGAGAAAGAAAAGCATGTTTTGATTTCTTGGGGGGCATCGCTCACCTATAACAAAGATGCAGCGGTAATGACTACTTTCATTTTCTAACTCAGGAAAATACCCATTTGACACAACGGAGGAAAAGAGTGGTGGGGGCGGAGGGCGGGGACTTTCACTCCATTGCTTATCACTACCGCCGATCAATAGGGATCGCGGTTGACTGGTTGGACACCCCTGATATATATCATCCAGACGAGTCTGTTGCCTCAGATGTATGCACAGATGTATCCTCTGCCTCCTATTTGTGTGTTTTGTTTTAAGTTATATCTGTTTTCCTTTTTTTATATTGTACTGTATTGCAATACTGAAAACCCTGATGCAATTTATTACAAAAAAAAAAAAACCTTCACATGCACGCTGGTCACAGAAGGAGAAAAAAGAGGTGCAGTTGGAAATACAGTGCTGATTAATACAAGGTTGAATAATCAGAGGTTGCAAAGAGCAGTGGTGGAAATCAAAACCTTGGTATTTTTTCCTAGCAAGCCCCTTTTCATCACTGCAGTGAAGAGACTTCAGACTCACTTCAAAGCTGCAGGGTAACTGATATATTCAGTGCTAACTGAGCATTATCTAACCATGGTGTGAACAATCGGTGATGGTGTGCATGCATTTTTGCACGTAAAATGTTGGCATGCATGGCTGGCCACTTGCTGGAACATGGCTGCAGCTCCCATCATCCCCCTGGACCATTGGCCATGCTGACTGGGGCTAATGAGAGTTGGAGAGCCATGGTTTTAGCACCCCTACGCTACAGTATGCATTTGTTTGCAATTGATATTTTGTGATTACAAACTAACAAGGATTGTTACATGTGCAGATTTTGTTCAAGAAAGCGAGGATAACCAAGACATTGATAGGTTTTCTGTGGCTATCTTAAAACATAGAGCTGAAATGAAGGAATCTGGAAAGAAAGGGGTTGCTATAGCACACCCCTAGCTATCATCATTTGTTATCTACAGCAAAGACGAGTTTAAAAGCAATTTACTTTAGAATGCAGCATGAGTAGGTTAATAGGGCCCTTTGGTGGGATGCAGTCTAATTAGTATGCAAAAACTCTGCATAATGCAAAGGAGGAAGTTCAGCCTCATAAATGAAACTGAAGAATCAGGCTGGAATAATTTTGAATTGAGCTATCCAAGAAATGTGTCATGAGCTGTTTTCATGTGGACACACCTTTTCCCCCCAATGTCCAAACATAGCTACATATGCAGACTATAGAATGTTATAGTACTGGTGGCTGCTGTGCATGATGTTCCATCATGTAACAAGCCCCCTTTTACCATTTAAGATTCCAAACTGCTGGGCTGAGCCTAAATGTTAAACATTCTGTAACAGTTCTTCAAAACGGTAAATTGAACTTGGGAAATACCGCTGTGTTTGCTTTTGCTATTAACAGCATTTATATGCCACTCGGTAGCAAAGCTCTCTGGAAGGCTTACAGTAAAAACATATGAGAATGATCATTTCAGAATTGCCTTATTTGCTTTTTGGTTTTTCAGACATCCAAACACTCTGCAATTGAGGGTTATTTTGAAAATTATGAGTGCTAATTACTTAGAACAACAGCAGCAACAGCAAAGCTTATAACTCCAGATTTTTTTAAAAAAGAAAACTGCAATTGAATAGAAGTGTTTAGGATATACACAATTCACCTGCAGCCCAGGATGTGTTAAACTTATTTACTTCGTTTCTTTCTCGAAACTGTATGTGTGGCGAAAGACACATAGTATGCAAGCCCATTTTAATCTCATATGCTTGTAGCAGTGAGAGAAAGAGAGAGATTAGCTTTCATTTTTCTTTTCTTTTTTACCAATGGGTCAGTGGGACGACTATTCACTGAGGAGGCAAGAAGGCAAAAACGTTTTCTTTATTGTAAAGCCTTTTTCTTTTATTGTAAAACTAGGGTGGGTGAGAGAAATGGCAGACATGAAGCAGCAAATCTTTCCTCTTGTGCCAAGATGGGTTGTGAGAAAGAGACACTTGCTTGCATAGGGAAAGCATTGCCTTCCTTTTTGGCCTTTTCTTGAGGAGCTGGAGACAGCATTTAAAAACGTAGAGAGGAAGATGGCTGCAGCAGAGAAATCTAGGGTCTTTGCTCAGCCAGCATGGCCATCTTTCTCTTAGCCTGAGCCTTATAAAGAACCTAGTTTTCCCAGGTCAGAACAGAGGCTTCTGGAGGCTTGAAATGCATGGGAGGTAGATTGTTGATGCTAGATAGCCTATGCATTTTTCTTTGCATTTAAGTATGGTGCTGCAGGCTTTCAAATGTGCTCTCTCTCTCTCTCTCTCTCTCTCTCTTCTTGGTTCACCTGGATCCTGCAAGTCCTCTCTCCCTTTTCCCCAACCCAAGAACATATCCAGGAAGGTACAGGCAGTGGTGGAGGTTGCAGAGAGCACTCCCAGGATCCCAGCAGAGCAGCCTTTTTTCTACCAGGGACAAGGGCTAAGACTGCTAATTCCAGAATTTCTGGCTGGTGCCATGCTACTTTTTGTCTACTTTTTCAAGAAGGAGTATGGAGACCTTCTGGATGCTGCCCATATGTGACCTCCTAGGCACCCCACCCAGTCTAGGTTCCACCCAGTTAGTCTCTACCAACTGCATTTTAGGGTTTATTTTTAATGTGCTAATTACAAACAAATGCCAACGACTGGTGTATATGAAATGTCCCAAAACTTTTTGAGCATGAGGGCATATTTGGTGGTATTGTAGATAGACAGAATGCAGAATAAGGTCAGAATCTCTGGAATCAGTCTTTTGTTGTTAAGTCTCACAAGAATGTGTAGCTCTGGAAAATAACGAGAAAAAGATTAAATCTGAGGCTGGTAGGTCTTTCTGAAGTTGGAAAGAGAGGTGATACGCTGCTATTTAAAAATAGATTTCTTTAGAAAGCCTTGGGATAAGGGAACTTTGAGCTTCCTTTGAATTACAAAAAGACAATTACAGACCTCCCCCCCCCCCCAACTAGCAAATAGAAAGAGGAGTTTTAAAAAAGAAATATTGGATATTACAAGTCATGGGGAAGATTTTGAACTCATCCCTCAAACTGGACTACATGGGTCTGATTTTTTAAATGTATGACAGGCAAACTTGCCCTAGAGGAATCTGATGGTGGAGAGAAGTAGCTAAATTGCAGGGCCCCAAAAAGATGCACAAGATTTGTCTTGCAGCCTTGGATGAATGGTGCTTATGAGCACATGGGAGTGCTATGCTAGATGAAATTGCAGCACCCATAATTCCATACTGGGCGGAAAGTATCACTAAAGACTCCCAGCATGCTGCAGAGAAAGAGAGAGAAAAGCTTACTCTTTATTTATGTCATGCCATCCCTGACTGCCATTCAGAACCCTCTTGGCATTCAGTGTATCAGCCTGATGTTCTTTGTACCCAGCCATTGATTTTCAGCGCAGAGGTGAGTCTGAAAGCATAATACACAAACGGGTGTCTGAAACAGAAACCAAAAGCACAATACACAAACAGTTGTTAATGCTTGTTGGAGCCCAGTCTTACTTCAAGGAGCAAAGGGTTTCCCAGAGGGCATGGGAGATACTTAGATCAATGTTGCTGGGAAGCAAATGCCTGCTAATTTCTGACTCCTGCAGGTACAGACACCAGCAGCTAGGTCAACTGCCATGAATCCACATCAAGGGCAAGTCCCTTGTTGCTTGGCTGGTATGTGCTCCCCTATAGCCCTTACTGCGGTGGCGCAGCTGACAGAGCAGCCTTGTCTCTGAGTATGCACAAATAAATAATTGCACTTTGGGCAGCTGCAGACAAAATATCCAAGTGGCAAAGTGCAACAGCATTTTTTGCCAAAGAGAGCTGGATTCTCCTAAGGAGTCTTCAACTAACCTCCATTTGCCTGCAATTTGTAGTTGGACCATCTACAGATCCAATCAGGAGACATACTGTGGTTTTAATTTAAAAATCAAGGTCAGTAATGACGGTAAAGAGATGCAAATAACTAATTCTCATTCCACTATTCTAGAGTCTCATCTTTTCTCTGAAGAGCATGTGTGCTTTTCATTCAAGTATTTTATTCAGTCTTGTTTTATAACCTTAGCTAGTTTGAGACAATTAATGGTATACTAAGAACAGAGTACTTAAGATTTCTGCATTTGTGGTCCAAAACAAGTGAAGACTTTAACTTTGGAGCTCTCATAATTTTTATCTGGTGTTTGAACACTGACTTAGTCTATCCACACAAGCAGCAGAATGAAGGGGGAAATCCTGAGGTGTTAGAAAAGGCTATTCCAAATCGGAATCTAGGTAAGGGCTTATTTTTAAAATGTGCTTCCAAGTAAAACTCTAGCACAGCAAGATAGAGGTGCTATCCCAGCCTGCTCCTTACTGTCTTCGTTTTTCACTTTTAGGACTTTTTTAAAAAAGGACATTAATAAACATGATTCTACCACTTGCAGTTTGACATGGTATAGTCCATTCTACCACCTTAAACCTTTACCAGCTCATTCCTACCTTATTCTGCTGCATTTGTAGCTCAGACCACTTTTGTTTTGCCAGAAGAATGGAACTGCTGCAGGGCATTCCACAGGTGCAGACAAAAAGAATACCGTACTCTCAAAGGATCTTTTTCATTTTCCTCATCAAGCTTTATAGTTTAAACAAATAAATTAAACATTCCATGAAATTCCAAGGAAACAAGGCACATTGAGCAAACATGCATCCAAAAAACATCTCTAGAGGTGTTCTCTAGACCAAAGTGTCCTGGACTTGCTGAAATTTTCTTAGGATCTAGTCTCTTTAAAAACTAGGAATGGCTTCTGTGCTATGAAGGAAAACACTGACTTTGTTTGATTCTATGTATGCTATAGCGTTGGGCTATCAGGGAGATCGAGAGGCCTACTTCCAGAAGACCCGAGTTAGAATATTTCCACAGCTTCACTACGGTACTTAGGTGTAATTTGGAGTACTTAAGCCATTTAGTATCCTTTGGATCTGCATCAAACCTCATTTGTGGAATGTGAAGCTGCGACTTCCTTTTCTCCACACCCTGGGGGTCACAGAAAAGGCAGTCTCGTGCACTACCACTTCATGAACTTCACAGGGCAGCAGAAATACTTACAGATCTCAATATTTGGGCAGGACTATATGGGATATATTTTTTTCAGATATTTGGGCGCCAAGTTGTTTAGGGCTTTGTACATCAATGTAAGCACCTTGAATTGGGCTAGGAAACATACAAGCAACCGGTGCATATTTTGAAGAACTGGAATAGTACCGTAATGCCCCAAATATAAGCCGCACCCGAATATAAGCCACTTCTTTAAAATTCCACAGGCACTCACACTCATTCCGTGTTGTGCCGTATATCTGTTTTAGCAGCGATATCGTAAAAGCCCATTTTTGTCAGGTCGTGAATTTAAGCCACACGTTGACTTTTCACAGTCAGAATTGGGGGAGGGGGGGTGAAGCTTATATTCAGGCCAATTTGGTATGTGCCCAGCAGCATCCTGGCCATTGCATTCTGCACCAGTTGCCACTTCCAAACTATGCACAAGGGCAGTATCTCGTGGAATGCCTTACAAATAGTCTAGTCTTGAAGTGACCAAAGAATGGAGCTCCGTAGCCAAGCTGTCTCTGTCTCTGTGATTATTGAACCAGCTGGAGTCAGAAAAGAGACTCTCTTAGTCCATAGCTGCCAAGTTATCCCTTATTTTAAGGGATTTTCCCTTATGCTGAATAGGCTTCCTCGCGAGAAAAGGGAAAACTTGGCAGCTATGTCTTAGTCACTGAAGCCACCTTGGCCTTGAGCAACAGTGCTGTGTCAAGGAGTACCCCAAAACTGTGAGCCTGATCTTTCTAGGGGAATGACCCTCCTTCCAGAGCAGGTTATCTATTTACCCTCCAGACCCAAGAGCCCACAACACATACCACCATTTTTCGATTCATTATATTGACTCACATCCAGCCCATTACAATCTCCCAGGTATCACTCCTGCACTTGAACTGCCTTTCCTGATTCAGATAGCTTGTGAGAGATAGTTGTTTGTCATCAGCATGCTGATTGCATTGCAACTTGTGTAGGCTTGGTTGGGAATAACAGTTAACGGCTTTTTAGTGCTAATTTATTTTCATTTCCCTCTGTGTTATAAAAACACAAAAAAAAACACCCTACTTGATTTGAAAGTTGTTGTGTTTTTTTTTTAAAAAAAAAAAGAAGCTCTTTTAAAGCTAAAGCGTTCATACAAATCACTGGGTTATTTAAATATTCAAAAAGTATACATATAATCATTTTACCAGTGAAATCATCAACATTAATAACTTGAAAAGTAGTTTCTATGAGTTTGGTGTTGGAAAGGTCACTCGGTTGAGGATATGCCTGGAAGTGAAAGGAAAGTCCAATGCTGTAAAGAAAAATATTGCATAGGAACATGGAATGTAAGAACCATGAACCTTGGTAAGCTGGATGTGGTCAAAAATGAGATGGCAAGAATAAATATTGACATCTTGGACATCAGTGAACTAAAATGGACGGGAATGGGCAAAATCACTTTGGATGACCATCATATCCCGTAAAATCCTGTAAAAAATCACGTAAAAATCCCGTAAAAAAGATGATAGAAATCCCGTAAAAAATGATAGAATGATCTCAATATGATAGAATGATCTCAGTGTTCTCGAAGCTACCAACATGACTTTGACCAAACTGCGGGAGGCAGTGGAAGACAGGAGTGCTTGGCATGCTCTGGTCCATGGGGTCACGAAGAGTCGGACACAACTAAACAACAAAGAGTAAAAAGCAAAACAAAAGAACCCTCAATTTGTGACCTCATGTTGTAAGATAATGTGTCAAATACTACTGCTCACCACATGAGGGCACTTTCTAATGAAATTCTCACCATAGGAAATTGACCTAGTAAAATCACCTTGCTCCAACTTAATCAAGTTGAATAGTAACAGGAGATAGTAACAGGAGAATGATGACATATGATTAGGCTCATAGCCCATGTAAACCAGAAAGAACAAAGGGTAAAGGAAAACAACTAGTTCTGATAAATGAGAAGGGAAGTTAGTGTCAAGGAAGAATTGGTTAGCTAGTCAATAAAACTGAATAATGGTTCAAAGTCTGTATATGAACAGTGGAAATTATAATTCGCGCTTAGCTGAGATTTTTTGAAACAGTTATTTTTGTTATAATTGTTTTCATTTTCATTTTCTCATACACAATAAAGCAATAAACACAACAATAAAGAGGAAAGAGAAGAGAGCAAAGCAAGGAAGGAAAAGAAATGAAGGCTATGAGGAGAGAGTGGCAGTACTTCATAACCATTATTATAGTTTCATTGTCCTCCATTAGCATGTTATCTAAGCATAGTTTTCCAAAGGAATGAAAAGGTAGTTCCTTTTCCTGTTTCTTTACCCTGCATCACCCAAACCATTTATTTCCCAGTTATAAATGCTATCACAGCACCATGGGACATGAAATGTCTGCATTGCCTGGAGTGGTCCAGGTTTTGCTGATTCTCCACTTTCCTCCATGTCCCCTATTTCTACCACACTTCTGACCAGTGAGAGCATTGTCATACTGGAAGCATTACCTTTTTCATTGGTGGTGTTGTCATAGTAGTAAGTCTGTCTGGTTGCATGGCATTGAGGTACAGTGGTACCTCGCATTACATACTTAATCCGTTCCGGAGGTCCGTTCGTAACAGGAAGCCACTCGTAACATGAGGTTTGCTTTCACTAATGGCGCCTCCCACTGCTGCCGCCCCGTCGAAGTGTGACTTCCGTTCACATCCCGGGTCAAAGGTCGCAACAAGGGGCATCTACTTCCAGGTTAGCAGAGCGCGTAACCCACAGCATTCGTAAGGGGGGCGGTACGTAACACGAGGTACCACTGTAAGTCATGTCAGTAGGTGATCCCTAGCTTGATGATATTGTGTTTTGTGGATAATGTTGTTATATAGTTTAGTCAGCAGGTGGCATTGGACTACATGTTCATATCACCGACTCAGGGTTTCCTGTTCTGTTCATATTGGGGAGGGATAATAAAGTCATTGTCGAGGTTTCTGGCAAGCTCCCTAAGCCTTACATGGCAGCGTAGTAAAGCAAAAACAGTAAAAACAGGATTGAAGGAGAAGCCGGGAGGGAAAACACAATGACTGTAAACAGCCATGAATAAAAAAAAAAACCCAATAAGTTTTGGGTGCAGATGTCCTCTGAAAGCCTTATACAGTGGTGCCTCGCTAGATGAATTTAATTTGTTCCATGGGTCAACTCTTATAACGAAAAATTCATCTAGCGAATCCCATAGGAATGCATTGAATTTATTATTAATATTATTATTATTTGCCCATAGGAACGCATTAATTGAATTTCAATGCATTCCTATGGGAAACCGCAATTCGCTAGATGAATTTTTCGTAAAACCTCTGCTAGAAAAACCCTTTCTTTAAGCAAAAATTTCATCTTACAGGGTGTTCGTTAAGCGAGGCACCACTGTAGCTGTGCATTTGGTACATCCTGATTTGTAGCAGTTAACCTGCAATGAAATGAAAATATTTCCCTTAAAAAAAGTCTTTACACTTTCCAAATACCTGGCCACTCTAGACATTGTCACAAAAAGCACAACCATAACAACTCTGAAACAATCTTGCCTATGAACTTTCCCCTGAGCTCAAAGTATTGTTTCTCTGTTGCACAATAATGATACAGCCTTTATTTGTGAGATACTATGAAGCTTTTGTTCTCTTGTATTGATATCGCTACATTGTTTGTTTTTATTTTTAAGCCTAACTAAAATAGGGTTGGATCTTTTAATGAATTTCTTACATTTTTCAGTTTGGGTTGTCTGAAATCAAGAATTATGGGCTGTATTCAATTAAATTTTACTCAAAGTAGATGCAGCAAAATTAATAAACTATGTTAGTCTTGTCCATCAATTTCAATGGGTCTAATCTCAGTATGCCTATTGCATACTGAATATTGATACAATAGTGATACAACTGAATGCTAATAAAATTTAATACATTGATGAATGTTGGTTATAATTTGAACTAGTTTTGCTTCAGTTATCTGATACGTAGTTAAGGAGCTTCAGATGGGTGTTTTGTTTTTTGTAGAATCAGTGTTCCTTCTACATGCAAGTTGGTCCTCACCAGCAAGGCGGATAGTGTACCAACTCTGAGGCAATAATCTACATTACTGTATTTTGCATTTGTGTGGATGTTAATAATTTATGCAAGTTCAGGTGAACAGGACAGGCTGGCTCTTCCTTACACCTTAATAGGAGTTTAGTGCTATTGTTTCATAGGGTTACTGTGACAGTAACTATGATATAGTATTAAACTACCCTGTCTGTTGGAACATTACATAATTTTAGTTTTCTGCGTTCCTAGATTAAGCTGGGTAATTTTTAAAAAATGTTTTAATTGCTTCCTTCTGAAATCTTGGTATCACACTTCCAAATGGAATTTTATGGGCATGAGGAACAGAAAAAGAAAGATTTGTTTCTTTGGACCACAATATTATAAAATACACTCTAGTGCATTAGAGAGCTGACTGTATTGGAGTGTGGTCAAGAATTTATGTTGATTGACAATCACAAGTGGTGACATATTGTTCAGGGACACTAATACATAAGCCAAACTGAATGACAGGGCCATTAAGGAAGCAGCCCCTCCTTTCTCTCTCTCTTCCTCTCTTAAAATGCCCTTTATTCACTGTCCTCCTTCAGAACAGCTGCAGCTGCCTTGAGACGCTGAGGATCTGCTAATTCATGACTCCCATTCACACTCTGCAAAGACCACAACTTGCCAAATAAAATAGGCTCTCCATTCAGGGTTTTCAATACAAAAGTGAGAGTGGACTCTTGACTTTGGCAATTTCAGCTTTGACCTTGAGCACCTCACACTGTCATCTGCATCTATTTCTGAAACAAAATGACTTTCACAGATTCCCTCACCACTTAAATCCTGCTCTTTCTCCAGAGGGATGCAGATGGGCCCAAGGCCACTTTCGGGGCCAGGCCTGCCTAGTTTCAGTAGAACAAAACCACATCTTCTGCCTTCAGACTATTGACTGCTGATTTCTGAGTGTCATCCAGTAGATTAAAAGGGAGGGCTGTGTTGATCCATAAACTGAATCTACAGGATTAGTTCAGTTTAATTTAAATACCGTATATTCCGGCGTATAAGACGACTGGGCATATGAGACGACCCCCGATGTTTCCAGTTAAAATATAGAGTTTGGGATATACTCGCCATATAAGAAATACGACCCGGCGTATAAGATGACCCCCAACTTTTGAGAAGATTTTCCTGGGTTTAAAAGTTGTCTTATACGCAGGAATATACAGTACGTATTAAGCGCCTTTCTGGACCAATTCCACTAAAAAAAGTGAACAAAATATAAGCATATAAAAATGCAATATTACAATAACACTCCAAAAGCCAGAAAATACAAGGTACCAACAATATATTGAAATACAACTCAACTAATATTGGCAAAATAATACCTTTATCAATGCTTACAATGCGCTCTGTGGACATATATCTGCTGTGAGGAACAGCTCTGTGTATCCTGAAAGCTGTCATATTTCAGTGAATGGACACTGGTTGGTCAGAACAAAGGTCTGTCTTTACTGCTCTTCTGAATTTTGTAGTTCTGTCTTTCTTAAAAGCATAAATTTTATCTGGAATTACATTTATGTTTATTTAAACATTCAGGTACTGTAAGTTACAAATCATTCCTTTGTTCTATAACTGTGGATAGTGGTTTAATTTGAAGTTATAGAAATGTGATTAGCAGGTAATGGTTATAGAATCCTATGTGGCAAAAATGATCAGATTACTGCACAAATAACTCCACCTAATGTAAATAGATCTTTAGTGGAGATTAAAATGAGGGAACTCCATGTTCTCTCTAACTTAAGCTCCTTGAAGAAAGGTGTGTGTGTGTGTGTGTGTGTGTGTGTGTGTGTGTGTAGCCTGGGTGATATATCAATATATCTCCCAGGACCGGTATGAGGAGCAGACCACAATGTCGACTTCACTCAGTGGTATATCACTGGTGAAACTGTCACTGCTCCTGAGTCCCTCTGCTAGCAACTTTCTCTTGCGAACATTGCTAGCAGAGGGAGAAGTGGTGGTTTCACCAGCAATATATCGCTGAGTGAAACTGCCATCCTATTCTGCCCTCATACTGTGCAGAGGGAGAAAAAATATGCGCTGGCGAGATGCCTACAGCTTGTTCCTCCCTCTGCATCTTTTAACTGCTCGGCTAAGAAGTGTGCGGTTGCCGCTCCCCTCAGCCGAGCAGTTAAAGGATACCCCAGCCCGGTGCTAGCTCCCATGCAAGTGGGGGGGGGGAGCACAGGGATGGCTCAGCTGGGGATCGGAAGCAGTGCCCCAGCTGAGCCGTACAAACAAGCTGCCTTGTCTCAGCCCGCTAGGCACTGGGGTGAAACCGCCTCAGCTCTGTGGTGAGAGCTGTGGCAATTTCACCCGATGCATTGCAGGCTGAGGCTAATGCAACTTGTTTCATCAACATTGCGATATAGCACCAGACCGCAATGTTTGGCTGATGATATACCGCAATGCTGAAAAGCAGATATTGCCTTGCCTATATCACACACGCACAAACACAAATGCTTCATTTACTGATTGGTGAATCCTGGAGGCATTAATTGTATCTCAGAAACTAAAGATAAGTATGTGACTAATTTTACACTATGTTAGCCCAACAGCCCATCTGAAAGTCAAATACTTTTACAAGTCTCAGATCCAAGTTGCAGTGTACAGTGGGACCTCAGGTTAAGTACTTAATTGGTTCTGGAAGTCCGTACATAACTTGAAGCGAACTTTCCCATTGAAAGTAATGGAAAGTGGATTAATCTGTTCCAGACGGGTCTGCGGAGTACGTACTTAAATTGAAAAAGTACTCAACCTGAAGCGTACTTAACCCGAGCTTTGTCTGTAATCCTTAGTTTTAATAAGGAGATGGTTAAAAATGTCCATATCTTCAGGGGTGTCAAGAATTCACCCAAGTGTTGAAATGCCTGTGCTGGCAATACCCACAGAGTTTGTCATCACCCATGCTGCATTCTGTACGTCAGTAGTAATTCAATACCGTGACCTACAAGTGTAGGATTGTCAGGACATGAGGAATCCAGTGGTGTACAGAATATCTTTGGGATCCTGAGCCTCCCATCAGCTGTTCCTGCTCCAGGAGAACCAACTGGTAGAAAGGTTTCATCGGATATTTAAATAATATTCCATATCTGTGATTTGCAAGAATTTAGTTTTATAGTAGGATGCTGCTTCTGTTACTGATGCTGTCAGGCTTAACACTCAGAACCAGTTCATGATGCTAGGCAGGTCATGAATGTGCACAACCACAGCACTCTGTGCATGCTATTTTATCAATTTATTTACCTAATCTGATTTAAGGGTGGTTGAGGAATTTGGTTTTCTCAAGCCCCAATATATATCAAATGACCTGATGTGTACCTCCTAGACTAAAACATTGAATTAAGCTATCTACCAATGTGTATACTTCTTCAGATGTTGCAAATCGGTTCTCAGCAGTTTTTAATGTATCAAAATAATGTGTTTAGATGCTTATTTTGAAACAGAGTGTTCATTAAACTGTGTACTTAAAATAAGAATTTAAAAACATTATTAAATGCATATTTTAAATACATATTTAAATATGTATTTTTGTGTGGGGCCCTGTCACTGAAAATGTTGGCTGCACAGCATGAAAGGTCAGCAAGCTACACTGCTAAAAGAGGAAGTAGGGTCCTTTGCAGTGAGGGGAATGTCTGCCCAGAGTTCCATTAAGCAGTCAGGTAGTGCCAGGGATTGGGGGTGGGAGAAAGGATAGCATGGCCTTTTAAAAAAAACTCCTGGGTGTTTGCCTGTTTCTTGCTCTTAGCTAGCTGATCCCCTTCCCTCTGCCTTCTTCTGTGCATGAGTCCTCTCTCTGCCAGAAGAGAGGTGGGCAGGGAGGGGGGTAGAAGAGAGAGAGAACTCATAGCAGCCAGAGTATGTCACTATGATCTCCCTGCAAGGGTAATGATGCTGTAAACCTGCTCTATCACTGCAGCGGCAGCAGCACTCCAACACTCCAGCCAGGGAAACAGGTGGCATTCTCTGTTGGTGCCCCTGATATGCGCTGCAAATTACGTTATTCCAGTTGAACAGGGACTGCAATGGTCCTTACAGGACTACTGAATTATTTGAGAAGTATTGTATTGGGTTGGAGGAGCCAGTTAACCCAGTTTCCAGAAGATGCACTCCCATTTATGTATATGAGTTATTTCAAAGATTGACATGTTGCCCTTCAGCAAGGCAGTTTACAAAAATGAAATAAAATACAGAGAGAAAGATATGTTATAGTATGTGAGATCGTGTTGTAGTAGTAGTAAAGATAAAGGGACCCCTGACAGTTAAGTCCAGTCGCAGACGACTCTGGGGTTGCGGCGCTCATCTCGCTTTACTGGCCGAGGGAGCCGGCGTACAGCTTCTGGGTCATGTGGCCAGCATGACTAAGCCGCTTCTAGCGAACCAGAGCAGCGCATGGAAACGCTGTTTACCTTCCTGCTGGAGCAGTACCTATTTATCTACAGTACTTGCACTTTGACGTGCTTTCAAACTGCTAGGTTGGCAGGAGCAGGGACCAAGCAACGGGAGCTCACCCCGTCGTGGGGATTCGAACCTCCGACCTTCCGATTGGCAAGCCCTAGGCTCAGTGGTTTAACCCACAGTGCCACCCAGTAGTAGTAGTAGTAGTAGCAGCAGCAGCAGCAGCAGTAGTAGTAGTAGTAGTAATTAATAATAAATAATAGTGATGCTGGAGCATGGGCTTCTTTTGTGTGGTCCAGGGTCCAGGGTTCTTGCTGGCCTGGAGGAAAAAGCTGCACCAGACAAGAGAACCACTTATACCACATTAAAAAGAGAAAGTGCATTGACAGAAAAGAGGATGCACATTTGCACAAAAATACACATGCAATGTGTGCAAATTTAGAAATGATTGCTATTATTTAAATAGAAATATATTCCCATAGAGTGCATAACTGTGACAAAGTTACCTGCATGCCTCATCAGTCTACTGTCTAGGTGCTTACAGCTGATGGGCAACTCAATGTCCCTGCAAATCTCCCTTTGTAGGGTTCTTTATCTTTACATTGAACTTGGATTGGACATTTGAGGGCTGCTAAAAGCCCCTCAAACAGAGGACTGTTCTCTGCCAATAAGGACAAATGGTCACCCTAGTGCTGCAGCAGATACTATACCGCTGGGGAAATAATAATATATCAGACTTCCTTGCCAGAAAGGAGATAGTGATAGAGGATCCAGCTAAAGTTTTCTAATTCTGCAAAACTCATATGAAGTTGAAATACAGTCATACCTCGGTTTAAGTACGCCTCGGTTTGAGTACTTTCAGTTTAAGTACTTCACGGACCCGTCTGGAACGGATTAATCCACTTTCCATTACTTTCAATGGGAAAGTTCACTTCAGGTTAAGTACGCTTCAGGTTAAGTACGGACTTCCGGAACCAATTACACTCATACCTCAGGTTAAGTACGCTTCAGGTTGAGTACTCCGCAGACCCGTCTGGAACGGATTAATCCACTTTCCATTACTTTCAATGGGAAAGTTTGCTTCAGGTTAAGTACGCTTCAGTTTAAGTACTCCACGGACCGTCTGAACGGATTAATCCACTTTCCATTACTTTCAATGGGAAAGTTTGCTTCAGCTTAAGTACGCTTCAGGTTAAGTACAGACTTCCGGAACCAATTGTGTACTTAAACCGAGGTACCACTGTATAATGAATCAGCCCATTTTGTCCATGCACAGGGCTCTCCAGAGTATTGGGACAATACCTTTGCAAATTCTTCTTAGCTACCTGTAAGCTTAAAATCTGGACACCAGACAGCCTGTATTTTAATAAGGAGTTGTATGCATCTATTAACACCCTTGAAATTCCATGCTTTTAATACAAA
The DNA here is from genome assembly GCF_963506605.1 of Zootoca vivipara. Lineage (NCBI taxonomy): Eukaryota > Metazoa > Chordata > Lepidosauria > Squamata > Lacertidae > Zootoca > Zootoca vivipara. The sequence goes on along the minus strand of NC_083278.1, from coordinate 53,867,164 downwards.
ATACCTTAGGCAAATAAGTGCACTTGAATCCCAAAGAAGTCACTGCTTAATATTTTTCTGACTGCAAACACTTGTTAAATTGCATACTAGAAGCTTATACGCTGTCCATTCTTAATATGCAGGCTCACAGATTTAAGGATTAAGTTGCTGGAATAGATGCACTCTTGGTCAGATCCAGCAGGATTCTTCTTATGAACTAATGCAACAGCCGCAACTAAAAAAGAAGAAGCAGAGGGTAAAATGTTGTACTTTGGTGATTTTAAGTGTCAACGGGCAATTTAACAGGGTGAAATTTACCTAGGTTTGTTTTCTTCTTTAGTCATTGTGGCTGCCTTCATAGCACCCTCCCCAACCCAAATAAGGCCCGGAAAGAATGTGCTAAGAGTGTGCTAAGAATACATTTGAGCTTGGTTGGATAAGATTACAGTCAAGTCTATATTTCATATTTTGTGACCCAGACCTCAAAAGAACTGTAATCATATTTAAGAAGCTGCAGGGGCTTAAAACAGTTCTTTTCGGTTCCTTTGTGCTGCTGCTGCTTGCTGCTTTTACCTGCTTTGCTGTCTTATTTGGGTCTGGACGCTTACAGAAAACAAGGAAAGAGTTGGTCCCTGAATGTGGTGTCCAGGATGCCAAAAAAGCCGCGCTAGAGATTTGCTGAGAGCCACGGCTATTTTTGTAAGGAGCTGATACTTTAGTCTGGGCTGCAAGCATTGCCTTGGGAAAGGGGTTAGTGTCTTGGGAGGTGGGGAGGCAGGGCTTCACTAAGAAGATAGCTCAAAAGAAGAAGAAAAGACCCCCAAAGAAAAATCAGAACTGTAGAGGACTTCCCATCCTTCAATTTGCTGTCTCCTGCAAAAGTCAGCGCTGACCCTGGTCATATCCTCTCAGCTGCCAATATAACTTAACCTTTTTCACCAGAGTGTTCCTTACCGTCACCGTTATGACAGAGATTACAGCAGAAGGTACTGTAACAATCTTGATGTTCTAATTGCCTGGAAATAAAAAAGGAGAGATTTCAGCCTTGACATTTTTTAATAGACTCAGCCTGTGAGCATGATCTCTGGCTTCTAGGGAATTGCAGTTTTTGCTGTAGGGCGAGTTTCAAGGCAAGAAGCTGCTCTTCTACGGCAGCTGGAATTTGTACTAGTTAGTAAAGCTTGATCATCATACACCTCTAAAAATAGCCTTGGTCACATAACCTCAGCAATGCTCGCTTAGGCAGCGAGAGAAGAAATAAAAGTAAGGAGAAATAAAGCATCTCAAAGCTGGACGTTGCAGATATAGATATAGAAGATATAGATATAGATTATATAGATATATAGATGTAGATGTAGATAACTTATTAGCTTCTTGTTTGGTGCTCATGCTTTTTGTAGGAGCTACACACACATTTGAGAATAAGATTTATTTTTCTTTGAATTTGCCTTTCACCTGCTGAAGAACCTTTTTTAAGAGACCACGTTACCTTGTCTTTCCTGCTTCATACCTTGTCTTTCCTGCTTCAATTCCATTTTGCATCTATAAGTTGACAATGTGCCTTTTGACACATTGCTGAACATCAAAGCTGAGTTTGCCACAGAGGACACACTCTGCTTTAGTTGAGATTCTTGCATTGCAAGGGGTTGAACTAGATGAGGCTCAGGGTCCCTTCCAACTCTACAATTCTATGCTTCCACTGGGAGATACTCTGATGAGTGGGCTCCTATATGATCACATGTTTAGGTACTCATTGCACTGCTCATAACTTTACATGTTTAGGTTAGTGCTTTTTAAAAAATTTTTTTAAAAAACACCTGTTCCATAAAACATGATGTGTGCACCTTAAAAAAAGTAGAGTGTGAAGACAAGGGATGAGGTACAAATTGAATTTAGTTTGAATTTAAAGGGGAACTTGCCTTATTCGCACTTTCAGAAACAATCCGCAAACTGCATTGCCAAATTGAGAAATGTGTGAATCTCAAAGAATGGCTGTGTTTCAGTTTGCATATTGTTTCTGAAAGTGCGAACAAGGTGAGTTTTAATCTAAATGCAAACTGAAACACAGCCATTTTTTGTTGAGATTCACACATTTCTCAATTTGGCAATTCAGTTCTCTTATCCGCCAAGTAATATGTACCAGAATGCGTGGTGGGGCAAAGTATGCATAGCAATAGATATATTAGTGAAAGCAACATACAGAAATGCTTTCCACCAGGAGAACTTTCTTTGCAAAAATGTATATGTTGGGAAAAATTGCATACATATATATATATATATGAATGTGATGTGGAAATGTAGGGAGCTAAAATGGAAAAACCTAGTGAAACCAAAACGGACAGATACTCCTATCTCTAGTAAAGAGGCCCTTATCTCTCTGTTTCTCTCTGATCTGTGTTGGCTGACTCTTACTGTCTTGTGGTTGTGGAATACTTTTACAGTGCCATCCTACTCATGTCTCCTGAGAAGTAAGTCCCATTGAGTTCAATGGGATTTGCTGTCAGTTAATGTGCATAGGCTTGCAAACCTTAATTTTAAAATGCGCCTTCCAGGGCAGAACTTGACAGGACTGTCCCTCAAAACAGGAGCCCCTCACCCACCCTCCCCCCCATCCCATTTCTCCATATTTAATCCAGTACAGGATGAAGTAGATTGAGCAAAACACTAGGATCCTAACCACTGAGAAACAGTAACTTAAACATATGATCAAGAGTTAAAGATAGCAGACTGTGCCATAATGTGTCGTATCAAATTGAAAATAAATTCAGTTCTCGATACAAGGCTACACAATATTAATCCTGGAAGCCTTAAGCAATTAATACACTTTTAGAGTCCCTTGAGAACTTTGCCTAAGCAACGGGTAAAAAGAATGAGATCTGAGCCTATAAATAAAGAAACGGTTATCTGGGAAATATGAATAGTTCATGAATAATTTTAATATGTCTTGACCATTAATATATACAAATAACATTTTATCCAACAGAATGAAAAAGGGGGATCTCCCCCCCTTAAAATGCAGGCTTTTAAAAATCAAATATTCAATTTTACAATGGAATCTAACACTAGCCTTTTCCATTGTGGATCATTCCATTTTCTTTCCCCAACCTTATTACTGTGTTCTTTTTTTTTCTATAAAGAAAAGTCTCTCAGATAATATTTTGTGCACTTTTTATTCACCAAACCAAGGCACTGTGCCCCAAGTCACTGTCGTTATTAATTAAATATTAAAGCAATATATGCTTCATGTAAGAGGATTTGTGTTAGGCATTATTAGGGACTGAATCTGTTTCTTTGTAAAGATTGCAAAATTAATGGAGCCCAGGAACTTTTGCTCATATTTATAGTCAATAGTACATTTCCTAATAGCATTGCATAATAATAATAAAGCTGATGCAGTTATATATTTTCATCAGTGGTCTCCTGGACCTACATAATGTTTGTGGGAGAAAATGCAGATGAGAAGTAAGAGTGCGGCAAGAGGGCAGAGGGACAGGTCATTTTCATAGAAAATACTTAAAGTTATTTCACTCTAATAGCTTATTTTTGCAATGCTGTCTCAAGGAGGCTTAGGTTTACTGACATTTTTGAAGAAAGAAAGAAAGAAAGAAAGAAAGAAAGAAAGAAAGAAAGAAAGAAAGAAAGAAAGAAAGAAAGAAAGAAAGAAAGATAGATGCTGTAAATTTTATTCATGAATAGATTTGGAAGAAAGTTGCAAGCACTTATTCAAGTGACAGCTTGAATTAAATATTGGGGGGGGGAGGTAAGCCCTGCCTCCACATAATCAATCACAAGACGTGACACCCACCCACACAATTTGAATGGCAATGCCCATTAACTGGGGGGTGGGGTGGGGTGGGCGGAGTCAGGCCCCTCAAATATTTTAGGGGGGGGCAAAGTAAACTGCCCCTAGAAGTTGGCTCCTATGCCAGCAGCTAGCGAGATGAGCGCCACAACCCCAGAGTTGTCCGCGACTGGACTTAACGGTCAGGGGTCCCTTTATGTTTATAGAAGATTGTGGACCAGTATGCAAACCCGCTTCCTAAAGTAGAATGCTGGCAAGTCCCATTGTCAGAACACAGTCCTCTACTCACCAAATTCTAGTTTGTGGGTTGACAAGTACACGTACACACACACACACACACACACACACACACACACACACACGAGTTGCTAAGTCAGAGGCAAGAGCACTTTGAGCAGAAAGGAGTCTGTGTGTCTGTTTGGTTCTAGGAACATCCTTTTGCTGATCCCTACTGTAAAGCGTTCCCGATGTGCCAGCTTTGTAGACAGCTTGACTTTGTAATTTCTATTCTAACTGCTTGTGGGGCAAGGGAGAAGCAGCAATTCAAAAATGTCTTGAAAAATGGGAGGGACACAAGCATTCAGTTGCTAAAAGAAATGAAAAACAAAATTCTGGAAAATGTAATAAAGTGTCGTATCTGAATGATCTTTAATTAGAGTAAAACAAAATGTAATTTCCTTTGCTAAAACAAGTAAGTTGGGCATTTCTACAAGGTGAGTTATTTTAGTATCTGCATTGTTAATTTGCTTTTGCTTGAATCTTGCTATTAGTAATTTAAAATCTAAAGCTTTGATTGAATGTACTGGAAGATGGGCAGGATATAAATGCTGGGAAAGAAAGGTGTCTTTTGCACTGTAGGGTCGATTCTGCTGCTACAATTTCTGTTAATTTGCACCATGGAGAGTATGAGAGGCTTTTTGGTGGCAAAAATTTCAGAGAAGGGTGAATTTTGGCATATAGGTTGCACCAGTTTTCAAAGCTATTGGGAAGATATATATTGATACCATTTTTTTTAAAAAAAGTTCCAAGTAGTTAGATCTATTAAGGTTTAAACACTGGATGTGTATTGAATTTAGGTCTCTAAGAACCATTGGAACATAGGATGCCACTACTGGTCCATTTAGCTCCCTTGTCTTCAGTGAAACTTAAAGCCTCTTTGGGGTTTCAAATAGTGGCTTTTCCCAGCCATACTTGGAGACACCGGGGATGGAAGCACTGTCTCACAATCTGGATATGCATTTTTGTTTTATTCTTAGATGCATCTATTCGTCTATCTCAGGCACCCCCAAACTTCGGCCCTCCAGATGCTTTGGACTACAATTCCCATCATCCCTGACCACAGGTCCTGTTAGCTAGGAATCATGGGAGTTGTAGGCCAAAACATCTGGAGGGCTGCAATTTGGGGGTGCCTGGTCTATCCCTTTGTTATATATTGACAGCTACACAGGTATCATCTAGGCCAGGGGCATAGCTGCCAAGTTATCCCTTTTTTAAAGGGATTTTCCCTTATGCTGAATAGGCTTCCTCGCGAGAAAAGGGAAAACTTGGCAGCTATGGTCATGCCACACTATCTGCAACCAGGGCCCACTTGAAAAAGCTGAACTGAGGCCTACCAGTCACAAAATGCTGCTGCAAAGTGGAGCCAGTTACACAATGGTGTGTATCAGCAATAGTTTTCTGCTGATACAATTCCTTAGAACTTAAGAGCTTGCTGAAACAACCCAGTGGCCCACCTGGCCCATCTCATGGTTTCAACAGGCTTTTAGAAGCAGACTGCTTTTAATGAAAGGGCTGGTGCTGCTTTCATTGTAATTATTAGTGTGGGTTTAATAGATGTTATGTGTGTACTGTATACCTGAAGGAGCGTCTCCACCCCCATCGTCCTCCCCAGACACTGAGGTCCAGTGCCGAGGACCTCCTGGCAGTTCCTTCCCTGTGAGAAGTGAAGTTACAGGCGCCCTCCCATCAGTTGTCAAGGAAATAAACAACTATCTGATGTTTAGAAGACATCTGAAGGCAGCCTTGTTTAGGGAAGTTTTTAATGACTGATGTTTTAATGTACTTTTAATCTTTTGTTGGAAGCCGCCCAAAGTGGCTGGGGAAACCCAGCCAGATGGGCGGGGTATAAATAATATATTGCTACTACTGCTACTAATACTACTATTACTACTACTACTATTTATTTTATACATTGTGGCACATAAGTGGAATATAATGTTTTTGTCATTGATACATGGAAGTAATTCATCATTCATTTTAATGCTGCTGCAATACCACAATAGTGTTGCCACAGGCATAAAACAGTACAAATCAAGAGACGGGTAAAGTCGTACACTAGGTCTTGCCTATAGTCTCTGGGGTATTCAGAAATGTAACTGACATATGCTTAGACGTTTAATGCAATCTAATAGTTCTCAGCAATCTGGCTTGAAGTGGAGGGAGTCATTAAAATAGATTTCTTAGTCCACCCGACTTCTAATTTGAGCTCTTTGGCTCATGGAAATCGTCATGATGAGGATGGGTCAGCACCCCCTGGAGCTCCCCTCTCTCATGGGGCACAGACAGTTTTACATCAACAGCAGCTGCAGTTGCCCCTGGAGGGAGAATACTGCAGAACGTATCTGTGATGGGAGTTAAGCTTTGGCTTGGTATAGATAAAAGCATAGGACAGATTCATTTAGTTTGATTTAGGCATTTATTTACCTGTCTATATCCAGCCTTTCTGGTGGCCAGTCTTCAAGGCATCATACAAGCATTATAGGACAAAGAAATTGAAAAATTGAAATTAATAGAATAGAAACAACAACAAGAATCATACCAGCAGGTAAAATTAAACAAGACATTTCTGTAGTGGCATCATAGCTCAGCAGTAGATCATCAGCCTTGTATGCAGAACATCCCAGGTTCGGTCCCCAGCTTCTCCAGATACAGCTGGGAGAGAACCCTGTCTGAAATCTGGTGAGATGCTGCAGGTCAGTGTTGACAGTATTGAGCTAGGTAGACCCATGGTCTGATTCAGTATAAGGTAGCTTCATATATCCTGCCAAAGGTTTGAGAGAGAAAAGAATTGTTTTCCTCTTCGTTATAGAAGAAATTAAAGTAGGTATTTGTGTGGATGTGCTTGGAAAGGGTGCCCTAAAGTCTGGGGGCCATCACAGGAAAGGCCCTGTTCTTGTAAGTGCCCATCGACTACTCCCAGAAGGTGGAAAAACCTACAGACATGCCCCAGCAGAAGGTCTTAGCAAATGAGCAAGTTCAGACTGGAGCAGGCTGCCTTTAAGATATTCTGGTCCCAGTGTGTTTAGAGCTCTTTAGGTTAAAACCATCTCTTTGAATTACTCCCAGGCAGGAGAGGGGAACTGGCAGGTTTTTAACTATTGCCTACTGTACTTTGATCCAGTTCATTTTTTTTCCATAGGAAGCCCCATACAGAATGCATTATAACAGCAGCGTCATGCGACAAAGTGTGTGTGGAGCAGCAGCAGTGCCCTCTGGACAGCCACGGTGCTGCACTTGCCCTGATGGGTTGGGTCAAAGTGGTGGCGAGGTCCAGATAGCTTTGCGTTGGGGCAATGCACACCTTTAAGGCTGCCACTGACGTGTAGCTCTCTCGGCCTCACCACTGCTTTTCTTAGTGAGTATGGTGCTGGGAGATGGTTGCTGCTCCACTCTCTCAAGTGCCGCCACTGCTGCATTCATTTTAACCATCTGTCTTGGACATTAACAAGGCATGGACCAATTCCCCCCTCCCACTCAACAGCAATTCATTACCAAAGTGCGGCTGCTGCTGTTGATTTTTTCCCTTTGTCTTGTAAAGAGCAAAACAAAAAAGTGTGTTACTTTATTTGATTTTTAAGAGGATCTGCTGACAGTGACAACAACAGTTTTATCAACTAAAAATTCTTTTGATGTTGAAAGCTGCCTTAAGGGAAAACACACACATAAACGCATGCAGATTTGATTTCTAGGGGTTTACAAAATCATATTTAGTTAGCATAAATTTATTTAAGATAACTCTTTCTGTGATTATTCAAGGCAGTGATGTGTTGGGGTTTCTTTCCTCATTAAAGCTGATTAAAAAAATGTTCCTCGCGAAATTATATTTGCCATACCTTTGCTTGTCAGCTTGAATAAGCTAATGCATTTGGCAGTGAGAGGTGATAAAAGCATGTGTATCCAAACCTATAAACAACTAAGTGATGGGGAAATTGTAATTTCTTGTTCCTACATACTCAACTGTATTTTAAAATATATTTTTTTAGTTTTGTACAAGTGCCACACAAGGAATCAGCATGTTTTTACATGAGTAGAATGTGTCCTTTTATTTAAAATGCATCTCTGGGTTATTTGTGGGGCGTAGGAATTCGTTCATATTTTTTTTTCAAAACATAGTCTGGCCCCCCACTAGGTCTAACGGACAGTGGACTGGCCCCCTGCTGAAAAAGTTTGCTGACCCCTGATTTAAATTCCGTTCTTTAGATTGACTGCACTTCATTTTACAATTTTCTCTTCTAAGAATAGGAGTAATGAATATTGTTATCATTAATTTCTTACTTGCCTTTCACTGTGAGGTCCCAGGGTACGTTACATCAATTTAAAAATACATTAAAAGTGGGGAAAACCAGATTGCAATCTAGAAGATAAGGTGGGTCCAAAAATATATAGCTCAGGTGTAAAAGGCCAGGGTAATGAGGTACGTCTTCAGCTTCCGACAAAACGAACATTGTGAAGATGCTCTGCAGAGAAGGAATTCCACAGCTAAGGTGCTACCATAGAGAATGCTTTTTCTTGGCTTGTACCCCCCAAATGACTGAGAGTGGTAGAACTACTAAAAGGGCCCCCACTGCTGATCTTAACACTCAAGGGGGTCTATAGGAAACATGCAATGATTCAGTCTTCTTACTTACCAGTAATCCCTATTCTCAAGTGGCCTTTCAACCCCTATATTTCTTCCATGCTTAATATGGAATCCATTCAATCTGCCACTGCTCTTCCTATTCATTCCTGGGTGGAGCCAAGTGAGTCTATTTAAGTGCTCTAGCTCAAATGGCCAGAGGATCAAGGTTTCATTATTTTATACTTTATTTTGCATTTGATTCAGGTGACATTTCTGGAGAATATGCAGATAGTGAATGGTTTTCCATATCTTTAGAAGCTCATTGTAATTTCAGGACTATGGCTCGTTAATTTTATGGCAAAATAGGAGTACTCTTGTGAACTGAATCTCTGATTATTTTGCTTTGTGGATATGATAGCCCATATTACTGTTAATTTATTTTATACCACACATATAAAACTCTTCATTTTGCTACAAAATTATCTGGGTTGGATTTAGTCCATAATTATTTTACTTTTGAAGAAATAAGAAAGAAAAGAAAGAAGTAAACTGTAAAATCTGTAATGTAACAGTAAGTTGTGAGAGGCTAAAACAGTATTGTGAACATCCAGTTTCAATAAAACTGAAAGTACACATTTTTTATGATTATTGCTTATCTAATTAATGTCAAAGTCCAGCACTATTTATATAGCAGGAAAGGAAATGAATAAAAAAAGGTGACATGATGAATGACCACAATCCAGTAGGCTGTGAAATGCAGAGGTGTACGTTGAATAAATAAGTAGATTTTTGATTCTTATTATAAATATCAAACAGACTGATTAAGATCTGAATAATATTATCAGGCTGGTGAAGTTATTATGAAAGTTTTGTGCTAGTAATAAGGAAACTTTGGAAAACTATTTTCAACTTAGCTAGGATAACAGCAGATTATTTTAAGTTCAAAAAGGCAAAGTTTTTGGAAACTTTCATCTTGTCCACTATAACTGAGTAGGCAAAATTGTTTTGGTGGATTCCAGAATGAAGTAGTTCTGTTTCATGCCTGAGGAACAGAGTGGATGTTAGGGGGGGAGGGTTGGGGGAGGAATTCAGTTTCATTTCCTTTTTAATGAGGACCTGCTTACTTCTTCACAAATGCATGAAAGAAAACAGTTATTGTTCAGAATCTGGACTTTGCTGAATTTTGCAATACAGTCCTCCAACAAGAAACTGTTTATATCTGGGTGAAAGCATGTGTAGAAGTGCATATTTTAGTGAAAGTAACATACGAAAATGCATTCTGTTAGGGAAAGTTGCTTACAAATATGTATGTTGGTAAAAACTGCATACAAAAATGCTGAATTTTTTTAATGAGTACTTAAAAAAATAAATAAAAGCAAACCACAATTTTTTGCGAAGATGTGAAGAACTGGAAAAATAGGAAATGGAGAGAAACCACAACTTTTCATTTTACCACAGGCATCTGGATTTTCTATCTCTCTCCTTTCCCCTATATAGCTCTGATAAGTCCAAAAATGCTTTGCTCTCTTAAACCTACACAGTAGTTCATGCTGCTGAAGAGAAAAGGTGCTATTAAGAATACTTGGACCAACTACTGCTAATCCTGCTGATCTCGTGGTCTTTGGCAGAGATTACCTGCCAAAGGTGATGTAGCTACAGATGACATAGACTGTGTACACAGTATCCCACTAAAACCTGCTATTATGTTCTTTTAAGTATTTGAAACCCAGGCTTTAGGACTTTGCTCTCTTCACAGTCATTTAAAGCAGAAATGATTGTGTGGGACTATACAATACACTCACAATTGTGTGAGAGTGTTTTGACAGGATCAACAATAGCGTCTGAAGACTTTTTGATGCTAATCCCCTTTCCCTAGTTGTAATGATCGAATAAAGCTGAAGCGCATAAAAAGCCCTTACATAAAATCCTACTGTTGCATAAAAAGAGGGGTCCAAATGTCTTCATAGGAACAGTATTCATCTTCATATACATTCACAATAAACTGAGCATGCTTTTCAAAATTCTCCTTTGAATGGGCCATGAAATTACTACTCCAATCATTTTAAGAAAGAAAAAAAAGTCTTCCAGATCACGTTTTTTCATGATACGCTTGCCATCTGGAAGTTATAGATGAGGTTTAGAAATATGTGACTGTGCTCTTATAAATTAGAGAGTTAATGCCAGTTTTTTTTCTTAGCTTTATCAACCTCATAGGATTTTATTTTATTTTTAGACGGGGGAGAAGTACCATATATGTGGCCTTAAGCTCCTTGCGGAGGTGTTGGCTAAAATGCTTTAAAATAAATTTCCAGAGAGGTGTTTGTGTTAGATTCTTGCAGCAAAAATGATCTAAAGGTGTTGTAGCACCTTAAAGTCTAGCACATTTATTAAGGACTCAAGCCCATGTATCTGGCAAAGTTGGTTTGAGTCCATGAAAGCTTATGCCATACTAAGGATTGTGTGCAACAGCACTAAGGAGATCATTCCATCAGCACAAGTGTTTCTCCTCTCTGGAAATTATCTTCTTGCACTTCTGCTCTCTCTATACCAGACACCCCCAAACTTCAGCCCTCCAGATGTTTTGGACTACAATTCCCATCATCCCTGACCACTGGTCTTTTTAGCTAGGGATCATGGGAGTTGTATGCCAAAACATCTGGAGGGCCGCAGTTTGGGGATGCCTGCTCTATACTCACTGTTCTGGAGGTCCCCTTGACCACCTGGAGCTGATTATGGGGCACGTGTGGGGAGGAGTGGAGGGAAAGTCCCCTTGCACTAGCAAGAATTTTGCTAGCTGTAAATAAATAGATTTATATATGGGATGCTTCTATTTCATGCTAGGAAACATCAGGTATATTTCCTATATTCTTCAGATCAGAGATGAGCAGATTTTAAGCTTTTGAAAACTACTTTGCTTTTTATTACAGTGCTGATGTCCACCAACCAGAATCAGGCATAAAATAGTGGTTGGGGGTATTGGGTGGATGTGTGGTTAGCATTAAGACAGAGAAATGCCTCTGAAAACATATGCAGAATTTCTTTTTGGTACCAGAATCAGCACACAGTCATTTTATCACAAAAAATCCATTATTGGTCTCCCCACTACTGCCTTTCTTCATCTTCAGACTAATTCGGAATAAAGCAAACAAACATTGTTTTGTAGTTGCTATTGTTACATATTTGGGAGTCAGAAATCCTTGATGATCTACATCTACCAGTAGAGCCTCATCGGTTTTCTGCCTGCTCCCGCTATAATGCGGACATGGCTATCAAGTTTTGGAAATCTCTGGTTTTTGTTGCTTTTAAATTTGTAAGGATATGAATGCACTATGGAGCCATTGAAAAATATTCTGTTTAGGAGAAAAGAAAAGTACATTCACAGAGTTTACATTTTTGTCTTTTTATTAAACATATTTGCATTAAAATAGTACCTGCTTTTTTAACAAAAACAAAAACCAGATGTCCCCACTGCTTCATTCTCAGTTAAAGTAATCATAATCCTCACAATATATTGATGTGCAAAATGATTATGATATCACAAAGGCAGGATTATGACTCCAGGTGGATGTAAGCAGCGGGAGCTGATGAACTCTTTAGAAAGAGAGATCTTGTTTCCATGCAAATGCCTTTTAAAAATAAAGAAGACAGAGGCAATAAGCAGATCAGAAACTGTTTCTAAAGAGTGTTGTCTGTAGTCCCCTGCCTTTAAAAGCTCAGTTCCCAAATTTCTTCTGTGTTGGATTTTCCCATGCAAAGGCCTATTAGGCCTTTATGTAGGGAAGATGGTTTTGTGTATAATTTTGCATGACAACTTGTACATTCAACTGTTAAGTGCAATTTTCTATTTAATCCTGCAGTAGATAAAACCATATTCTGAATTGCCCCTCATCTCGGAAGCATAATACATATTAGTATGACCATGTGAAGCTGCCATATACAACATGCAACCTAGTATTGTCTACTTTATTCTAATGGGCAATAGTTGCCAAAAGTTTTTCCCAACTGCATTTCCTCAGGTCCTTTTAATTATAGGCCCTTGGAGCTTATGGCTCATCCCCTTATTTGCAAAGGCCGTCCTGCAGCACAGGATCACACTAATGTTTGGTTGTACAGTGGGCAATGCACATTCAGGAACATGACATTTAAATTCTCAAACCTGAAACTTTGGCTGCATCATGGTTCTCTGCTGATGGAAAACTTTTTAATCCAGCAGAAACTTCCATCAATGGAAAAGGAAGGGAGGTATTTTTTGCATGCCCAGAAGACATGAGCCTGCCGACCTGCTCTGTGGAATGTAATTGAATGACCGCTCATGACAACAATCCTTTGGTTAAAATCAGGCCACAATTTTATTGATTACAGATGTAAGATGTTTGGGCTTAGGCCATTGGGTGTAACCCGTATCAACCAGCCCACCTGCTAGATGATTCTCCCAGAGGTTGAACCGGTGGTGAGGAAATACAAGACATATGGTACATCAAATAGGTACTACCCTATGTGGTTTGCCTTTTGAAGGGATGCTATGACCCTAGTCCCTGCCTGGGCATTTGGAGAGGAGCACTTATTCCAGGATCCCTTTAACAGAATACCTCATTCCCTTGGAGACGCAGGCAGAGGTTTACAACCTCCCCTTCAACCATGACTAAGGCCTCACCCAATGCCTTACCCACCAAAGTTGTGACAGTTGCTATGAGGTAGGCAAAAAAAACCAGGTTGGCCAATTTACCTGAAGGAAAAATTCTTCCTTGACCCCAAATACAGCAGCCGATTATAATCTGAAGCAAGGTAAAACCAAAACAAAACTGCTAGCCCCAATGATGGGTAGGTGGAAGCCTGACTACAGGGAGGATGTGTGGGAGATGTGATGGAAGGTAAGGTGAGTTTTCCCTTTTATTCCCTGGGAAAGGACCTGAGTGGAGTCCTTGTGAGAACTCAAGTCAGCTCTGTCCCCAGATGGATGAGATTTACTTCCTCCACCTGACAAAATGGTATATGTTTTCCCAGTGATTATATCCTTATCACAGCAAGTTATCATCCTGGTAAATGGTATAACTTCCTCAGCAATAGCACGTTACCATCTTGGTAAATGGTCATCTGTATTTATTCTGAAAATCAAACCCCACAGCACACTCTGCATTTGAAGACCACAAGAGGAAACTTGCAGTGATGAGCAAGCCAGTACATTGCAAGCTCCAGGCAAACACATAACACCTTTCAAAAATCAGCTGAGGTCTAGCACTGTGCTATCAGCAGAACAATTAATCCAACCCTGCTTTTTAGTAACTAATAATAGCTTTTAGTGTGATGACTTCACAACAGTTGGTACCAATAAACAAGGGTGTGTGTTGTAGTTATCATTTGTAGTCCTGTGCACAAGGTTACATCTTTTCTTTCTTTTTAAAATACTCATCTAAAGATGCTGTTTGTTATAAGGGCAACAGGAGTATCCTACCATACCGAATAGCAGCTTCGATGAAGAAAGGTTTTTGTTCAGACTGAGGCACAGGAGGAAAGGATTGAATTATCCCCAGTATTCCCTTTTTATGTTTAAAGAACAATCATGCAAGCAATGTAATTCAGACTTGATTCACCTCTCCACCTAGCAAGCACCTTAGCTCTTCAACCTCTTGTCTCTTGAAGTGAAGCTGGAAAAAGTTGCACACTATATGGATATTCCATGGGAGAAATATGGGGAGTCAGGTGAGTTTACTTAGGAATGAAATGATTTGCCCCTTTCTGTACCTTTATTTTCTATGGGCTTGAAACTCCAAAATTTGGTGGTGCTGTGATTCAGATCAGGAGAATTTCAGAAACACACTAGATTTTCCTGCTTAGCTTCCTAATGTTTAAAATAAGATGTGGCACCTGTAGATTTTTCAAACCATTAGTTATTTGGTTTAGGTAATGCTCTATACTGGCACCAATGGACCTATATAACTGTTATATAGTAGCAGCCATTGTAGCAGCAGAAGAAGAATGTGTTACGCACACTCACCTGTCGTAATCACCAACATTCAACTTTTGAATGTGTAATGTTACTGATTTGTAATTTTGCATTGTGTGGTAGATCTTTATAACTGTTTGTTACTCGGCAGACTTTCCCTCCTGGTGCAATTTGACTGAACCAAAATTATGCTTAGGGACATGGAATAAGAGATGTATTTAAAATGGAAAAGAAAAAGAAATGAGCATATGGATTGTATCTAAGTATACGAGACAGTGCTCATGAACCAAATGCATCATTCATAAATAAGACCACATTTTATGTTAGTGGCAAAAGCTATGTAGCATGCCAATCTTGTTCGGCTTACACGACATCACAAGTTAGAAATCTTGAGTGTAAAACAAATCACTTGATCAGCATTGGGATGTTTGAAAGGAATGTGAGATGAAAAGAGGACAAAGAACAAGGGAAATTGTGTACAAAAGCAAAATGGGTTAGAACTGCAGAGCTGACAAGGAGGCCAATTAGAATAGCTTTTGTCAGCTCTGAAAACCATTAGAAGCTTCTGTGGTGAGACTGAGGGAGCCTGTGATCTTCACAAATGATTGTAAGGACACAGCCGAACAATAGCTCCAATTGTGAAGATTGACTTCCAGTCCATGACTGTGGACCTTCAAGGTCTCTTGATCTTCCCGGATACCTGTCAGTCAAAACTGAATGCCTAGGCTTAGTGCAAGACCAGCAGGCATCTGCTGCCAATAGGGGACATTGTAATGATCCCTTGGGTATCCCAAGAAACCTTGCCTACCTTTTCCATAGACACCACCTTACAGCACCTATTGGAAACGCGCACTGCTACTGTCCCAATATGTACCAAGTTGTACTCCTCTCCCCGGCCCCTAGTATAGCAGGCATGTTGAAATACTGAGCTGAACAGAGAATCAAATTATTTTCATGCGGATTTGAGCCTTGCTAGGGCTTCTTAACCATAGGATGCCTGCTAAATTATTTTATTTACACAAAGAGGCCAAGATACTTTCTTAGATGCAAAAAATATGTTTCTATGACTGCAGCCCCACTGCCACTTCCTTCACTCCCAACCTGCCACCCACTTCAAAAATTCAGCCCGGAAAAGCCATGGATTCTAACAGTGCTCATAGTAAACATTTCTAGAAAAGTAAATGCACATTTTATCCTGTAAAATTGTGGAGGGATTTGATAGTGAAGCTTTCCATAAGCATCTCACCTTCTAATATAAGAAAGTCAAGTGCTTCCAAGATTTTAGCTCTGAGGGTAATAGGCAATCTGTGAAAATAGCGCTTGAATTCTAATGTGACACGATCTTTGTCATTTCCCCTCTATATCCAACCTTACAATCTTTTGAATGTGAAATTTGTTTTAGTGCTAGATTTTTGCAGACTATTAAATGGTAGTGTATTAATCTGTCTCAACATACAATTACTTAGGACATTCCTAAAATGGATCACTAAGAAAGTGTGGATTCTTGGGCTTTCTGTAGCTTTGAAAACAATTGTTGTTGGGTTGATTATTTCTTTATCAATATGAAGATAGTTAATCTTCCTTGGCAGCTTTTAAAGCCTTAAAGCCTGGAATAAAGGCTTTGGAGGAATCTGAAACATTTTTAGAAAGGCCGCAAAAGTGGTCCTTTTTCACATCTCTTCTCTGAGGTTCACAGTCCAAATGTCTGCTGCTTTAAATCTTCTCCCTCTCCCAAAACAATTCTCTTTCTGGGTAACATTGACATCATTGTGTAACCAATCAGCCATACATTTAACGCACTTATATATACAGTACCACTTTATTAACAGCCATGGTTAATAACAGCCATGATTGTTAAACTGCTCTGAGAATTGTAGCTCTGTGAGGGGGTATCCTAAAACACCTCGGCATCCTTAACAAACTACAGCTCCCAGGATCCTTTAGTGGAAGGCATGATCTAAAGTGGTATTAAATATATGGCGCAGCTGTGGCTCACAGAGGGCAAAAGAAATCATTTAGAGTGAGGACAATGCCTACATATTTAAGAAGCTTTGCCATCAAGTCACATAGCTGGATATGATTGGATGGAGCTTTGGTGCCTTATTGGTCTTCAAACTGGTCATTATCCTGGCAACAGCCACAACATTTAGCCAATCAGAGCTACACAGAGGCTCACAATAGATTGCTGGCATTGCCAACTGAATGGATAACTGATGCAGACTATGTGAATGTATGTAGGCATCATGACTCGCATTACAAAAAGCAAAAAGGTGGGGTTGGGGTAGTTGGAGTAGAGAAAAACATGTGCAAGTACCCTTCTGCTTGTTGCTTTTAAGTATTTTAATTTTAGCAACATGGAATATTATATAATGAAACCAGAGACTATGCTCTTTTGAACTGTGTGCAGAATATAGTGTTCTTAACTACTAAAATGGAAGTATACTAAATACTAGTGTGTCATAAAGATGTAGCTATCACTTAGCCAGCTGACAGGTGGCGGTGACTTTTTTGAAATTGGCATATGGCATTACCTTACTATATTTTGCTGAAATCTAGCCTTGAGCTTCAGCTTAGCTAGCTCTCATATTTTGGAGGAAGTTAGGTGGTTACCAGTTACATGGACATGAATGTGATTTTTAACATTATTATTCCAAGGGTCTGGAGGTTCATTTACATGTATAACTTTAGATTTGCATATATTTAGAGAAGTAGTGTGATGAGGCAAATAAAACATTGGACTTGGACCAGGGAGTCTTGGGTAGAAATTTCTGCCATGATGGTTGCTGGGTGACATTGAGCCAATCCTTCTCTTTCATACAAAACTTACTTCAAAGAGTTGTTGTGAAGATACAAGTGTGTAATGCAGTCCACAATACACTGAGCTCCTTAGAGAAAAGGCAGGCTTCCAATTTTTAAAAGTCAAAAATAAAATTAATGTGATTTGGCATTATTTCACTTGCATCATGAGCATTTTATGACTTTTTTTGGGGGGTGGAAATCAAACTCTGTTGAGGGTTTTTAGTTAAATACAAGGGTCAAGGGGCAATTGAGACATCTTCCTCACGTTAAATTTATTTTCTGAGGAAGTAATGTGATGGACCACAGCAGCTGTGTCAGCATGTTACAAGAATTCAGTTATCTTTGCACTTACTTACATAACAGCATGCTGTTAGATTGCCCATTTGTAAGTTAAATACTTACTGCTTCTGATCAGTGCTTAATTTCTTAAACTATAGTAGAATCTGGAGAAATGCCAGGGCTTGAAAGGTGCCCTACAGCTTATGAACCCTAGACTTCAGGCAGTGGCTCTGTTTTTTATATACAGTTATTTCTTTTCCTGACAGTATGTGTAGGGTTTTGTGATGGCCTTTGGCTTGTACAATAAAGCTTATTTTGGTTTAATTTGAACCCTAGCCCCAACATTCCTAAATGTGGAGACTAGAGCAGATGTTGTTAATTTGTGGCAAGGCAGAGAACATGTGTTCATGCTCAAAAGCCTTCAACCTGTTTTGGAACCGAAAGCAGTTTCCAAAACTAAGCCATGGTGATCCAGGCCTTCTAGCAAGCCCTGATATAGATATATGTAATTTGAATTTTCTTCTCATAATTCCATCCACAGCTTTGTTATTGTTGAGCTCAGAGGGCAGAATCTCATTTTTGTATTGCGCCTTAAATTCTACAAATGTATATTGTAAATGTTTTCTTAATGCTGGGAGGTGCAACTGTCAAGACTTGTGCATTTATAACATATCTTTTACCTGTTTCTTAGGACCTGTGTCCACCACTACAGTGATAGACGGCAAGAATGGAACAGTCCCCATGCCACATGTGAAAGTATCCAAGAAAGTTTCAGAAGAGTTTGCCACCACGTTCAGCTCACCAGCAGCATGGCTACTTGTCGCTGCACTCATCGTTACCTGGTCAGCTGTGGCCATTGTCATGTTCGACTTGGTAGATTACAAAACCCTGGCAGGTGAGACCCGTATATCTTACAAAATGTAAGGCAATCACTTTCAATGTAGATACAGTTCGTAAGGTCCTTCTGTGAACCACTAAATGACTGCTATCTCCAAGCTAAGTGTGAGAGTGAACCATTGAAAATAGTATATTGTCTAATTTTAAAAGATTCAGTACAGTCAGCTGGTATTTATATCCAGAGGTTGCCATTATATTGACATCACGAATATTATTTTAGGTCTGCAAATGTAGATGATTAGTGGTTAACATGGTGCCCTGGGGAAAGTGGGAAGTACAAGCTTTCCCCTAGAATATTTCCATCAGTTTATTGTACGATACTGTAGATGGTAGCTTCTGCATTTCCAGTGTCAGGTGTATGTGGTAGCTTCTGCATTTCCAGTGTCCAGTGTACTAGTGTCAGGCAGGACAGAGAGATAAGAAATAAGTTATAAACAGTCTAGATCTGAAAACATTATGCTATATATGTTTCTCATAGGTTGTTTCAAAGAATTTGTGCATGTGTGTATCACACACGCACACATATAGGTGTTGAATTATTTTTCTTTGTGAGATAATGTCAGTGGATTTTCCCCTTAAATGTTAATCTGATCAAATCCTCTGATTTTCTGAGGGGTATTTCAAATGTAGGAGGTTTGTGTTCTTCATGTACTTAAATGGAATTCAATAAGCAAGATATGGGATAGATCTAATGGTCTACTCAATTTAATAGGTTCATATAAGATACACTGGTCTTCTTTTAAATACCATTAATGATGTAAGACTTTCAAAATATTAATTAGGTGAAACACAGTATATTCATTTCAGGCAGGCAGGCACGCTCTACTAAAATGCTTCTGAGAACTCACTCTATTGAAATGCTTTTAATATCTTTCATGTCTGACAGAAATTAGTCTAAAAGGATTCACACATACAATAGCTTGCCATTATTAGGGAATTAGATTGTATCTAATAAATAAATCTGTCTGCATAAAGTGCCCTCATTTGTACAGTTATTTTAATTGCACTTAATATACTGATATCTTCACATATAATTGAAAAAAAATCAATTATTAAACAAATCTTTGCAATCCATCCAAAGCCAGTTAAAATATGACTCTTCTAATTATTTAACAATCACAGAAATGAACTGAAGACCAAGGTTTAATCCACTGTGCTCTCATTAAAATTAGAAAATTAAGCGAAATAATTTGCACAGACCAATCTGTTAGTCACTTACATGCTTCCATATGAGCACTCATTAGGGCTGTGCTGAACTATTGTGAATTTCTAGATTTTGTTTTGAAATTTGCATACTGATCAAGGGATGACCTTTCTTCAAACAGCTAAACAAATAACACCCAAGTCAAAAGTCATGGTCGAAGAACAAGATTGGGGGGGGGGGGGAGGTTCTGCCAAGTCTGCCATAGTAGACAGGAAGCTGCTGCCAGCAATTCTCACATTGGTGGAGAAAGATCTCCCCTCGGCCAGATAGATTGGAGTACCAGAGGCTTTGCATTCATGGGATCAAAACCACCACAAATCTCACACAGGGCCCCCAATTTGCCTTCCCAACTTAGCAGTGGTTCCGATGCAGTGATATTAATAATAATAATAATTTTATTATTTATACTCCACCCACATGGCTACTGAGAAAGCCCTCTGCCTGGTTTCCTGTAACTTGGCTTCTCGCAGCGAGGGAACCGCCAGAAGGCCCTCGGCACTGAACCTCAGTGTCCGGGCAGAACGATGGGGGTGGAGATGCTCCTTCAGGTATACTGGACCGAGGCCGTTTAGGGCAGGGTCCCCAAACTAAGGCCCGGGGGCCGGATGTGGCCCAATCGCCTTCTAAATCTGGCCCGTGGACGGTCCAGGAATCAGTATGTTTTTACATGAGTAGAATGTGTCCTTTTATTTAAAATGCATCTCTGGGTTATTTGTGGGGCATAGGAATTCGTTCATTCCCCCCCCCAAAAAAATAGTCCGCCCCCCCACAAGGTCTGAGGGACAGTGGACCGCCCCCGTGCTGAAAAAAAATTGCTGACCCCTGGTTTAGGGCTTTAAAGGTCAGCACCAACACTTTGAATTGTGCTTGTAAATGTACTGGGAGCCAGTGTAGGTCTTTCAAGACCGGTGTTATGTGGTCTTGGCGGCTGCTCCCAGTCACCAGTCTAGCTGCTGCATTCTGGATTAGTTGCAGTTTCTGGGTCACCTTCAAAGGTAGCCCCACGTAGAGCGCATTGCAGTAATCCAAGCGGGAGATAAGTAGAGCATGCACCACTCTGGCGAGACAGTCTGCAGGCAGGTAGGGTCTCAGCCTGATAGACAGCTGCCCGGGACACAGAATTAACCTGTGCCTCCATGGACAGCTGTGAGTCCAAAATGACTCCCAGGCTGCGCAGCTGGTCCTTCAGGGACACAGTTACCCCATTCAAGGCCAGGGTGTTCTCCATACCTGCTCGCCTCCTGTCCCCACAAAAAAGTACTTCTGTCTTGTCAGGATTCAACCTCAATCTATTAGCCCCCACCCATCCTCCAACCACCTCCAGATACTCACGCAGGACCTTCACCGCCTTCACTGGTTCTGATTTGAAAGAGAGGTAGAGCTGGGTATCATCCGCATACTGATGAACACCCAGCCCAACCCCCCTGATGATCACTCCCAGCAGCTTCATAGATATTAAAAAGCATGGGGGAAAGGACAGAACCCTGAGGCGCCCCACAAGTGAGAGCCCAGGGGTCTGAACACTCATCCCCCCCACCACTTTCTGAACACGGCCCAGGAGGAAGGAGCGGAACCACTGTATGACAAATTCCCAAACCCAACTAAACATCCATCCCACCCCCCACACCACAAAGAATTTAAAAAGGTAAAAAAGAAATTAAAAAAAAACATTTTAAAAAGAACTCTGCTCTGTTCTGAGTTCTCCTGGGCAGCAGCAGCAGCAGCAGTCCTTTTGAGGCCTGTCAGGCCCTGCCCTAGGCCAAATGGTAAGTGGCAGGAACAGGGCCTTCAGGCACTCAAGCAGGGGAGTCCTCCTGGGCGGCAGCAGCAGCAACTGTCCTTATGAGGCCTGTCAGGCCCCGTCCTAGGCCAGATGGTGAGTGGCAGTAAGGAGGCACTCAAGCAGGGGCGTCCTCCTGGGCAGCAGCAGCAGCAGCAGCAACCGTCCTTATGAGGCCTGTCAGGCCCCGCCCTGGGCCAGATGATGAGTGGCAGGAACAGGGCCCTCAGGCACTCAAGCAGGGGAGTCTTCCTGGACAGCAACACCCCCATTGTTCTGCCCAGACACTGAGGTCTAGCACCAAGGGCCTTTTGGCGGTTCCCTCGTTGCGAGAAGCCAAGTTGCAGGGAACCAGGCAGAGGGCCTTCTCGGTAATGGCGCCCGCCCTGTGGAACGCCCTCCCACCAGATGTCAAAGAGAAAAAACAACTACCAGACTTTTAGGAGACATCTGAAGGCAGCCCTGTTTAGGGAGGCTTTTAATGTTTAATCGATTATTTTATTTTAATTTTCTGTTGGAAGCTGTCCAGAGTGGCTGGGGAAACCCAGCCAGATGGGCAGGGTATAAATTATTATTATTATTGCACATCAAAGTGCAAGTAGATAAATAGGGACCGCTCCAGCGGGAAGGTAAACGACATTTCCGCGTGCTGCTCTGATTCTCCAGAAGCAGCTTTGTCATGCTGGCCACATGACCTGGAAGCTGTCTGCGGACGAACGCTGGCTCCCTCGGCCTATAGAACGAGATGAGCGCCGCAACCCCAGAGTTGGACACGACTGGACCTGATGGTCAGGGGCCCCTTTACCTTTACTATTATTATTATTAGCCTTCAGGCACTCAAGCAGGGGAGTCCTCCTGCTCCTGATGGCTCTGTCATTCAGGTTGTCTCTAGCCTCCGATGAGGATTGTTTTGTAAGCTTCACCCAACTGAATGAAATCCATTATGTAAGACACTCCCCCCCCCAACATCCTGCCATGGCCATGTGACTTCAGGTATGGCTGGAAATGGAGCTTGCATCAGACTCTTACTTCCCCATAGCCAGAAAAGGGACTTTATTCTAGCTCTAGCTCAGTCAGGTTGGCAGCTTCTCCAGCCACTGTCAGGCCAGGATTGTACAGATCCCTTCATCCAAAAGTTTGGGAACATCTGTGAGCTGTATGCTGTGGTGGGCTAAATCAAGCCTGCACATTTCTCTAATTTCTCATTATAAATAAGATTTTAGGGGCTTTTGTCTTTTGTTTCCAGGACTAGAAAGAGAGACAGAGAAAAGTATATTGGGAGGTGGCAGAAGCTGGCTTTTTAAAAAGCTTTGTATTAATATGATATAAATGGAGGATTCAGGCAAACTGTTTGTTTGAGGTGCATTCTTGACTGGAACAAAACTGACTAGACTTGCATCGGGTGGTGATGTGGTCGAATCTAAAACAAAATTGCTTTGACAAAATGCAAAATAGCAATATGAAATGCTCATGTTAAGATCTTCTTATGGATTTCGAGCAACATTTGTGTTGTACTTCAAAACTATGAAGGCCCAGTGTGTGGCTCTACCTCTTATCAGTTCATTAACTAAAAACATGTAAGTTTTTATTTTAAAATAATTTGAGCAGCAATCCTAAGCACACCAACTAGGGGAGGAAAAGCCAATGCATTGCCCTCAAGATGTTTTGGACTACAACTCCCATCAATCTTGGCCAACATTGCCAATGGTCAGGGATAATGGGAGTTGTAGTCCACAGCATCTGGAGGTTATCATTTGGGCTACCTGAGGACTAGGCCTACTAAATGCAGTGGCGTTTAATTCCAGGTAAACCTGCTTAAGATTGTGCTACTTAGGAAGAAAAAGTGAGACAAATAATTCAGAGTTGGAGAAGTGTATTTTGTGTGGCTCTTTCCTTTGGGAATATACAATCATTTTTGCTGTCACGTTTTGGACCAAACCTCAGTCCTTGCAGCAACAGTTATGGAACGCCACAGACAAAGAAATAGATTAATCCAATTTGGATATAATAAGCATGAGAACTAGTTTTCAAATCCATCTGGGGTTCATGAGATTCAACATTGCTTAATCCTCACAGCAATTCCTAGAAGATAAAGAAAACCTTTGCCCATATTGAATGTGTTTATCAAAGAAAATCGAAGCAAATTCCCACCTTTCTTGCAGCAAATGGGCACCACAAGCTCTCTAAAGGCATAATTTTGAATTTTGCCTGATATGGCTCAAATACTATGTTAAACTTGCATTTGATTTGACTTACTGGCAATTAATTGAGACTTTGGGGGGGGGGTATCTACCGGTACTTCTTTAGAATTTTTTTTTAAAAGATGTCTGATTTAAATTCAGAAAGAAAGAAAGAAAAGGCTAAACCTACTGTTTTCATGTCTGCAAAAATGGCAGATCTAATTCTGACTAAGACCAGACATGGATAGCTCAGTTGGTTAGAGCGTGGTGCTGATGAAGCCAAAGCTGTAGGTTCAATCCCATTATGGGACAACTGCATATTCCTGCATTACAGGGGGTTGTTTGTTTTTAAAGCGACTCTTTGTTGATTCTGCAGGCATTGTGAACTTTGTGGTGTGACTTTCAAATGCATTTTGAAAGTGAATTTGACTATTTGTGTTTGTTTCAGCCCTAATCTAGTATAGAGAATTGGAGGTGGCAAAGGGACAGATAGAACTTGCTTATATGCTGGACCATCCAGCTGTTTTGACAATTAAGAATGTTCAAGGTGCTGGAACTTCAGGTGGAATTGCAGAATGATTCTCTTCCTTGGTTCTTTGCCTACTTTCAAAGGTGGATGGATCTCATGTAGCTAATATGTGGAATGCAGAACTAGCCAGCCTTGAGAATCGGGCAAATAAACTTTTATTCTCAAAGCCCTGCATAGACCTGTATTTGCAGATCCAGCTATATAACCTGATCATCTTACCTTATTTTATAATATTTTATTTTATTGTATATAACAAAGTTTATATGCAGCTTAATTGTAACAAAACCTCTAAACGTTTTACAAGAATGTAAAATGATCAATTAAAACAGTTTAAATTGACATTAATAATTTAGATCAATTTTTAAAATTTAAAAGCTATTAAAATTAACAGTAAAAGAGATTAAAATACATCAACATCTATGTGTCTGGATAGGCTTGCCTCAACAAGAATATTTTAAGCATGTACTAGAAAGAGCACAGCAAAAGTCTGATGTCAGTAGGCACAGAGATCCAAAGTGTAGCTGCTGCCACACTAAAATAATAATTTCTTACAACTGTGCACAAAATATCATGGGGCACCTGTAGTAGTGCCAGTTCCACAGACTGAAGCTGTCAAGTAGACACATAGTGCGCAACGCGACCTTGTAAGTCAATTGGTCCCGAGCTGTTAAGGACTTTGTATAGCCTTATATTATGTAATATTTCATTCCATGGGAAAATTCGAAAGCATTGCCCTGGCACGAATCCAGAGGTTGGTCTTCTGGTGAAATATGCAAATACTGTGGAAGATGTTTCCATTGGTCTTCACTTATAACATGTAACAGCTCCAATTACCTTGCAACTGAAGTGAAATATGACCCTGCTTTCCTATGTGTAACAGACCCTGTTTCTCAATTCCCCATTTCTTTGGTGTATCAAACTCCTCTTCAAAATTGACCTGGGATATTTTGTAGATTGGAAGTGTAGCATTCACCAGGAAAATTTAGGAGGTAAAGAAAATGGCATATATAACATGTATGTAGCTTTACCCTGGGATTCCCAGTGCAGCAGATGTTGCTGCCGCAGCGCCTACAGATACCATCCTTGATGCCCAGCAAAACTCCTTCTGATTTTTAGGGTTTTTTTCCCCCTCCCTCTGGGCAGCTGGGATCATTTCAAAGTGAAGCACTGGTCCCTCTCCCCTATCATATTCATTTCCCAGAATGCCTTTGGGCCCCATAAGCATCCTTGGGATATAAAGATGGTAGACGGCTCCAGGCAGACACTTTGCTTTAAAGTGTTCCTGGATGCTCATAAGGATAATAACAAGTGCGCCCGTCATCCCCACTGCTCAGTAAGCCTGGGGGTTGGGGAAGGCAGTAGAAGGACTGGGTAGTGGGAAGCCAACCAGGGAGGGGCTTGGGAAGGCAGGTTTAACTTTTCCTCTTCTTACTCTTACTTCATGTGTATTTTGTTCTCATAGGAATACATCAACTTGATATTGACAAAGAATTGGGGAAAGCTGAGATCCCTAGAGGCAAGGAACCCATTTTATTTTTTTTCCACGTTTCAAACATATCTGTCATGCTCTTTGATCGTATTGAGTTGCACAACTGCTGCAAAGGGTTTTTGTTTTGTTTTTCCACATTACAGGAAAGATATAGACACTCCATAATAAACCTGCAGTATACATTGTTGGGAACGAAATGCTCTGAGGTAAAACGAGCAAAACCGACACAAGTGCCGATCCACAAAGCAGTTAAGAAAGAACGGGAGGGAGATTTAAGACTTAAATATTAAGCCAATGTAGTTCTCTTCACATTGAAGAGAATGGAGCTATTAGGACTGGTTCACACATCCCTTTATTTATATTTGATAACTGTAAAATTAAGTAGGGGCTCGCATGCATGAATGAACCAGAGCAAGTCAAGCAGCACAGAGCAAACTTTCATAGCACTTCAAACACAATGCTTGTAAATGGAGTCAATTTGCACACTCAGTGGGAAGTCGTGGAGAGAAAACAAATGTTATGTGTACATTTGTGAATTGGCATTAAATCACATTAAATACTTCAGCTTAAGTACACTGTAACTGAGCTCTGAGAATGGTTGAAAAAATATAGTTCAAATGCTGAACCAAAGGGACACCTGGGAATTACACGTAAGATGCTCTCAGTTCCTTGGGGAACTGGGTGGAAAAAATATAATTAATAGATTGGGTTTATTTGCAAGTAAATGCCATCTTCTTCTTCTTTTTTTTAAAAAAAGAAAAGTTGTTTTAATGCCCTTGAAAACAACATAGGGCCATTGGTTTGGTCATGCTTACTGGGACTGACAGGAGTTGTACTTCAGCAACAGCCGGGGGGGGGGGCACAAAGGTTTCCCACACCTGACATAGTGTGTTGACAACCTCTGCATTCTATCAAAGGTGATGTGTGTGTAGAACTGGACAGGCTTTTGTGTGTGTGTGTTTTTTTCTTGTTGGATGAAGTACCATATACACAAAGGTGTGCTATGCATGGTTTCTAGAGTTGAATCATAGTTATTGAGATCATTTGCAAATGAAGCCTGACATTGGATTTGGAATTAGTGTGTCAGGTTTGCAACATCAGATACCTATCTTAGAAGGGGTGGGGACTGGCTCTCCTCCCGTTCCATCAGCCATTTGTTGGGCAGCAAGAAGCCAATCACTGTGCACCCACATCAAACACTGTTCTCCAAACATTATTAAATTCATTATGCCATACAGTATTTTATTAGAGTACTTACTGTATGTGTCATTCTTTCTTTCTTTCTATCCTCTACCTATCTACTTCTTTCAGCATTTTTTAACCTTCATTTTCTACCTCTTTCTGTGAAACTTTTATAGTCTTCTTCAAATAACTCACAAATTATGTGGTATATATTTTAATTTGTTTGTTATAATTTGTGACTGCCTTGGCAGCCATAAGGAGCTTAAGGTGGTGAGGTGGTGGTACTAGTATTTGTTGTGTAACATTAGGTGCACAATTAACAGTAAAACAGATTTGTATGTGATTTTCTGAATACTTAGATAACACAATTGTAAAAAAGAAAAGAAAATGTTAACAGAATGTGCATAATCACAGTGCTTAATATTGCTCCTCTTCTGGAAATAAAACCAGACTCTTGTATCTTTAATTTATTACTTATCTCTACTGGTATTAAGACTATTAATATTTCCATACTGCCCAATATCTAACATTCTTTGGGTGGTGAACAATTAAAACATAACTATTAAAGCAAGAATAAAACAACACAAAACAAAAAAGGCGTAAAAATGGCAGCACCAAGACCTGTGCTGTGGAGGATCATAAAGTAGGTGCAAGGGGAGCCTATCTAGGGAAGGCATTCTAGAAACAAGGGGCCACCCCCACCAAACGGGACCTTAAATGGTGGGGAGAGCCTGAGAAGGACCTCTGCAGATGACCTAAGAGTCCAGGAAGGTGACAGTATTTGAGGTACTTTGGACAAAGCTGTTTAGGGGTTTAAAGAGCAACACGAGCACTTTGAAATGAGTCTGGAAATGGACTGTTAGGAAGTGTAGGTGGAAAAGTACTAGTTGAATGTTTTTCATCAGCCAGCTCCAGTAGCCCAATTTTTATCCAGCTAGAAATTCTGAGCTGTTTTTGAAGGCAATCCCATGTGCAACTTATTGCAGCATATGGGGGCATTTTGGCAGGTGTCTCCCCAGAGTACGTCCATAGTGCTACAAATGTAAGAAGAGCTGCAGTTGCCGACGCCCTCTTTTCTATTGCACTTGGTTACCTTCCTTGAGCAGCATGATGATGATGATGATGATGATGATACTGTAATAATAATAAATTAACAATAAGCATTGGTAAGGCTAAAAACTAGAGGTGGGTATGAAAATTCAACACTCCTGCTTGAATTTTTGAATCAAGGCAGGCACACAACAAACACTGAGCTGCCTCCCAACTTCAGTTCTGCTTTTGCTCCAAGCCCTGCATCATCTGCTACCTTGTTCCCCTCTCCCAAGGGCAAGGAGATGGGAAGAATAACCATGTTGAAATGGGATGAGGTAGCAAGTGATGTAGATACACCCCTCTCCTCCTTCTGATAAGTGATTTTGGCTGTGTCTTCGGCTGTTGGGGCATCATGGAGCTGAACTGCAATCCCTGTGATCCCTATCTGTAAATGACTTTGCCTTTGTAATTTGCTTGAAAGAGGAGAGGCCCTACAGACTTCACCTTCAAAATCATTTCCCACCTGCTACCCCAATCCATCACCCCATCACTTCAGTGAAACCCCACCACCACCACCACTTTGGGTGAGTAAATGCATCAATAGGGCGATATGAATTGAATGCTCCTTTCAAACGTCAAAGGTTTTTGAGCACTCAGTGGGCTTGATTGATTTTCAGGGCAGCCCAAGGCTCCTTGTCTATTACAAGCACATTACAATATAGTCTATTACAAGCACATTATTAAGAGGGATGAATAAGAGTCTGCATATACACCTTGATTGCACTGGTTGTGTTAGCAGAAGACAGGTGACCCATTGTCATGAACTGTCTAAATGCAGAGTAGTTGTGAGAGGCACAAGCTGGGGAGCCCTTTAGGGAACCCCCAAGGGAAGAAGGCTCAGAGCCAGGGGATTTGTGGTGGGACGACTGTGAGTGGTCAGAGGGAGAAGAGCGAGCAGACTGGGAGGAGGAGGTGTCAGGAGCAGAGGAGGCTACAGTGTTTAATGAGCAGGAAGAGGTGGTGGCAGGGAGCAGTGCAGACTCAGAAGCTGAGTGTAGGCAGGCTGTGGAAGAAGACTTTTCATCCTGCTGCACCCAGCTCTCCTCCCTTCTGGTATCCCAGCACACACAGAGAAATGAAGAGGGCAGAGGAACAAGAGGCAAGAAGGCAAAGCCTAAGGCTGCTGGGGAAGGAACCAGGGGAGGAGCCTTAGAGAGCGGAGGGAAGGTGGGGAACCTTCAGTCCTCGCAAATGCTTCATTAGGGCAAGGCCTGAGCTGTGATTTGTTCCCTTGAATAGTTAACTTCACTAGCCTTGGGTGATTTATTGTTTTATTGCTGACCTACCAACCTGGACACCCAGGATTGTGTATGTATGTATGTATGTATATCACACACCATTCCTAGCACTATTCCCCTTTTGTTTACCACAGTTCTGCCTTCTGCAGGCAACTCCCTTTGCACAGTTGTATCACAGCTGACTTACAATTCTCTTAATCAGATTTTATTTTTCATTATATTTTATTTTTCATTCCATGTGTTTTCTACAGTATTGTACAAACACTGGAAGCATAACAATGGTTTGCTCCAGTCTATGCCAGATACATAGACAGGCTGCCTCTAGGCCAAAGCTTTGGTTCTCTGAAGAAGTGCAAATAGAATCTATGTGCCATTTTAATAAACAGCAAATTGGTTCGGGTTGTATCCATCTGTGGAATGGGAAGCAAGAAAGTTTGTTTCCTGGAGGACTGAAGAAGAATATCTGTTAAAGGTTGAGCTGCGATGGCAGAATCGCTAATTCAGCAACAAGCCAATTGGGTTTAGACTAACGTGACTTCTGATCTTAGCTACCCTGAGGTTATAGGGACTGAGCTAAGGCAGTAAAGTCGTCATATAGACTATGGTAACTAGATTATTTGTTAGGGCACTCCACTTTTTAAATATACCCTTCCTGATCCTAAACAGGGTCTGTGGTATCAGGTAGGCAACAATCTGCCTGTGTATTTAGCATATCTGGCCAGGGGCAAATTATTGGTGCCCTTAAATATGCTCACATTTTTGTGGATCACAACTGTTGTCTACAAAAGAAAAGGCACCCACACATTTAGGATTGCTTCATCAAAGTCAACTTTTTAGAGAATTCATCTTTTTTAATTGAAAGGCTATCAATCAGTCAGTTAAATTAATGTTCTTTATCTTAATCTTCTTTATATTTTGCATTCAGGACAATCTGTAAACAAGCTCACCACTGATCCACTGAGACTCGTACATGGTGCAGTGGAAGATACAACAGACTGGGTGTATGGCTTTCTTTCATTATTGACCGACCTCATATTTGAAGATGAAGATGAGAGCGAAAGAGGTATTCTTTAACCAGAGGCATGTTCTGATGTTTTCAAGTGATTGGTTTTGTACAGCTGCATTCTTATCCTGCCGTCCAGTAGGGTCAAGCAAAATAGATAGCTAAGAGGCAAGAATTCATCAAATGACCACTATAGCCTCACAGCTGGCCTCTCTTTTGAATAGCTCTTGTATAGTATTTAATACTCCAATTATGGAAAGGAGGCCAGGATTACAATGTTTCCCTTATTTTTACTCTAGTTGTGCTAGATTATACAAAAACTGGAAAAGTACAATGCAAGCATACAGCCAAAGAATTAACTTCAAGGAACAGTAGCAATTATTCCCAAGTCTCTCTACTTAAATTTGTATACCCTTTGAGCAATGAATCGGCACTGGATGCATTAGAATTCTAAGACCAACCCCGTATTTGATATTGAGCAGTAGTTGGCATTGTGGCTGAAACTGACAATAGTGGTTGAGTTCTAATGCACTACCTGTGGTCTAGGCAATATATACACTGGCTGGAATCCAGGGAAACTGCACAACTAACTGCAAGCCCAAAGAGGCTTTTGATTATTTTGTTGCAATGTGACAGGGGCTACTTAAACAGAAAAAGTAAAAAGCTGATATCTGTTGGCTCCTGCACCCTAATGGAACTCCTTAGCACATAACTAGCACTTTTTAAAACCTTTTTTATTTCACTTAAAAAACTCCTGCAATGCAGGTAAGCATAGCCAGCAACTTGGGCAAAATAATCAAAAGCCTCTGTAGGCTAGTATTTCTGTTGTTTTAGGATTGTAATTGTCAGAGATGCAAATGCGGCTACTCTAGAGTAACGACTCCTCACAGCATTGTCCTTTTAGGCTTTTATTAAGTGCTGATTATTTACAGTGCTCGGAGCGATCTATATACATGTTGTCAGTCAGGTGTCAGTACCTCCGAATGGAGGTTGGCGCGTTTTCTTCCAGCAAAGAAGTTTGGGAAGACCTAATCTCCTCCCACGACGTTTCTTGCGTAATTCCGGGGTTGGCGGGATCGGCCTTCCCCCCTTGCTCCCCCCTTCCTGTCCCACCTTGTGCATGGGCTCCGCTACCTTGCCGGAGCCTCGGTCACCACTTCCTGAGTCTCCGCTTGAGGCGGAACTCTCCCTGCTTTCCCCAGCGCTTGGCGATGAGCTGGTACTTAAGATGGGAGGGACCTCCCGGTATCCCCTGTCCCTCACAGTAATTAAAATACATTACCCCTGACTTCAGTCAACTGTGACACTCTGTTAATGGAACATCAAAAGATAATCAGTTTTGTAGTGGATAGGTACTTGGGTCACAGGTGACGTATGTAATGCCTGTTATTCAGTCAGTAGAACATAAGATTCTTAATCTCAGGGTCATGGGTTTGAGCCCCACATTGAGCAAAGGATTCCTGCATTGCAGGGGGTTGGACTAAATGACCCTCATGGTACCTTCCAACTCTACAATTCTGTGATTCTAGTCATCATTGCTTTGTAGCTTCAGAAAACACTCTTCAAAAGAAATACAGTTAAAATCCAGCTGGAATTTTAAAAAATGGGTTACTCCAAAGATTTGTCAGTTGGAAGTAGTAGTAGTACCCAGTTTTTCCCACCACAAAGCTCTTAGATAAGAATTACATGTGAATACTAACCTGGCGTGCTCTGGTCCATGGGTTCACGAAGTCGGACATGACTCAATGACTAAATAGCAGCAGCAGCAGCAGCAACAACAACAACAACAACAAACCAGCAGGTCTTTCTGACACTAGACCCTATTCTGTGGTTTACTTCTGCAGTTCCTCAGTATAATCCTTGACAAACTTGAAATAGAATTTTTAATTTTTTAGTTTTGAATGCATCCACAATAGGCTTTTGGGGCTCTGGTCTAATCTCAGAAATTGCTTCTGGGGTAAAGCATACCTTGTATAAATCATGAAATAAACACAAAGGTAATTCAATAATGCAAACATACTTGCAAAGGGAAACGTGAACATTACAGAAAGCCCATCATAATTTATCAAAACCAAGACAGATAAGAACAATAACTTCAGGGCTACTTTTAGGATTTTCAGAACTTGACATTATGCACCACTTCTCCTAAAAAATCTAGATTGGGAGATTAACTTTATCAAGCCCTGAACCTGAAAGAGATCCTATACTGTTTAAGAGTTAGCATGGAATACATTTTTATTTTAGTTTTTGTTTTGTTCTAACTTCTAAAAAGGATATGGTCTGTTTGGATTATGGTAATTCTAAATTTAGGAGGAAATATGTGATGACTCAATACACGATGACTAGTTCTTGCAGTTTCACATTTCAAGTTATCAAGGCATTAATGTTCTCTTTGGGATCCAAAAAATGTAGGGAATTTTGCAGTCCCTTCATCCAACTTCACCCCACCTGAGTTGGGGGAGTGGTACCTTTGGGGGAGCACAAAGAGTGCAATTGGAATAGGAAATTGTGGGAGGCAGCTCCAGTGTATGTGACCCACATGTATCTTGACCCACATGGGTATAATGTTCAAACTCCCATTAAGCCTCTCATTATGTGTGAGCCAAAAAAGCTACAAATTCCCTGATCTACATATGAAAATAGAAGCATCAGAATAAAAATCTCTCAATCTTTCTATTTTCATTGTACAATGAGTGCATTTAAATATGAAGATAACCCAGATGGAGTTATATATATATTGCTAATATCTGATTATGCTGCTATTCATCTGGTTATTCTTTTCTCTCTTGGTTTAGGTGAAGTGGCGCCTTCCTTGAAAATAAAAGGTTGGTTTTGCTCATCTTTATAAAAGGTCACATGTTGTGTTAGATTAGATTGGTATTAGGCAGGAACAATGCAGCTGTATGCTGCCAATGCTTATTGCTAATTACATACATCTTTCCATTAATTGAGCATCCTCTCTGTAGATTAAAATCATTTGCATGGCATGCAGGATAGTTTGTTCCTGTGCTGTGCACACCGAGTATCAAGCTGGACTGTTGAATGTGAGTGTCAAAGGGATACTGCTTAATGGAGACAATACATGCACACAAGCTGCTAAGCTCCAAAGGGTTTGCAACTAGAGTTCATTTTCAGAGCATCCTATGCAATGCTAACCTGCAATAACAACACCTGAATTAGACTGCTCTGTTTGTTTGTTTTTTCTGGCAGAGTTCCCATATCTTTAGCAGCCTGGCATTTATAAATTCAAGAGCAGATTCCCTCCACCCCCTTCACTGTATTAGGAAAAAGCATATTGGATTCTGCCTATTTTCCAGCTGTTATAGGCAATAAGCCCCAAAGAAGCAGGAAAAAAAATGAGAGATTGTTTCCCAAAGTCAAATACACAGACTGACAGGCAAAAGAGCATGGCAGAAATACTTGGGAACTCATTGCTCAAATAGTCAGGACTTGTTATCTTTACAGAACAGAGGGGAGACTAGAATGAAATGAAAACTAACCCACATTTTGATTTGGGAAAGTCTGCCCTTAAAGGTTCCTGATCAGTTTTTGATCAGATTGAACAGCCTCCTATTGGCACTAACAGCCTTGGTCCCTGATATTACAGGACACCCTACTGAGTGCTGAAGAGGGACAATTTAAATGGTACAGAAATTAGCACAAAAATGTGCCTGTGCTATCATTCAAAACTTATACCTGGCCTTGATACAGTGCAATATTATTGGGTTCCTAGATGTAGTTGGACTGGAGCTCCTACCACCCCTGACCACTGGCTAAGCTGGCTGAGGATTATGTGAGTTGCAGTAAAAGACCCGAGATAGGGGGATCCAAGATTGAAGAACACAATACTGTACAATATACTGTACTGAGCAGGGATGGAAAGGAAACAGGGTTGCCAGAATCAACAGAGGACACGCCTTCTGCTCTTCTTGTTGTTATACAGAAGGAAAATAAGTAGTATGAAGGATAGTTTGCTGTATGTTTGAATTTTGAATATACACAACCCCCCCCTTTTTTTAGCTGAATATCAGCAAAGAAATAAACTGTGGGCTTGATCCAGAACTCTACCCATGCTCTGCTGGAAGAAAAGGAGGGAGGAATATTCACCAATTCCCCTCTTTACCCTGCAGCCCACTGGATCCTCAAAACAAACAAACAAACAAACAAACAAACAAACAAACAAAACTACTGGGGGGGGTTGGGAGACCCTCAAGAACAGCAGGAGCCTCTGCTGGATCTCAGTCCTTCTTCTGTGAATGGAAGGCGAGTCTGAATCTAACCCTATAACACAGCATATAACATAACAAGTGTCACTTCTCCTGAAGTACTATGACAGGAAAATATCAGCTTCCTGAAGATCTCCCTCCTACACAACTATTTAAGGCACAGAAGAGGAGTAATGTAATATATTGAATCTGTTGAGCTAAGAGAAAGTGAGAATGAGGTAGGAAGAATCAGCCAATGATGAGAGTTCAAGTGACACGTGAGAGTGTAGCAGAGCTATGGTGGCTCAGCTCCTGCCATCGTGAAAACTTCAGACAGGAGAGCTATGATCACAAGGGGAGCCATTCTGATTTCTGCATTTTTCCCTCCTAGATGGGAATGTAGAGCTGAGATAGGTGGATAGGGCCTTCATTTATAGCAGGTGGGGTGGTGAATATGTGCCCTTCCCCCAGATGTTGCTGGACTACTATTCCCATCCTTGACCATTGCCCATGCTGGCAGGGGCTGGTGGGAGTTGGAGTTCAACAACAGTTGGAGGGACACAGGTTTCCCATCCCTGTTTTATTGTCTAGCCAACTTCTAATACATTCTTGTATATTTTTCTGTGATCAGGTATCGGTTCCTATCTCACTGTCTCAGAGATACTAATACTAAAGCAATGCTTAATGGTAAAAGAGAAAGCACTGGCAATTAGCACCCTGACCCTACATAAGAAGATCCCTTCTAGGTGAAACCAAAGGCTCATCCAGTCTAGCATCCTGATCTCACAGTGGCCAACCAAATGCCTGTGGAGAACGTGAGAGCAATAGCCATCTCCTGCTTGTGATTCTCAGCATAGTATCTCAGATATACAAGGTAGCCACTAATACATAGCCTCATCCTCTATCCATACAGAAGTGGATCCAATATAACTTATTTTTACATGAACAGCTTATGACTGGAACACAGAAGAATAGTTTATTGAAATATATCTAAACTGCAAACTAACCTAACTTTATGTGTTTTCTCTCTCTCTCTCTTTAGAAGGAATCCAACCACCAGTGAAAAAGAAAGGTAAGCAAATTTCAAAGCTAGTTTAGTTTCATCTTCTACCACAAAATTTCAGATGTTCATAAATGAGAGGACTTCTTTCCCAGGCTTATCACTGCTGAACTGCCATGGGAAAGAGAACTACCTTCAGAAACAAAATTAAAAAATTCCTTCAGTAGCACCTTAAAGACCAACTAAGTTTTTATTTTATTTTATTTATACAGAAGTAACCAGACCCTTACTTCTGTTTCAGTGTATCTGAAGAAGTGTGCATGCACACGAAAGCTCATACCAAAATAAAAACTGAGTTGGTCTTTAAGGTGCTACTGAAGGAATTTTTTAATTTTGTTTCGACTCAGACCAACACGGCTACCTACCTGTACCTTCAGAAAGATAACATTGGTAGAGTGGATATAACATATCTGGATAACGTGAGATTTTGCCTGAGAGAGAACTGTTAAAACTGTTAGGAGCCGAGTTAAAGGGCAGTTTGACATCATCAACCAGTATATCCATTTTTGCATGGCCAAGCATTCTAAACAGCAATTGTTAAATTGGCCTATTCTGCAAATTTCAAAATGGCTATAATATATTTAATTTGGCCTATCAGGTGGCAAGGGCAGTAAAAAGGAGGGGGGAGGTGACAAGTTGCAGGACGTAAAGGTCAAGAAAATGGGCCAGGAGGCAAAGTCAAATTTTGTTGGGCTATCTACCTCTAACCCAGCTACAGTTCATCTATATGCTTATATTTGAATATACATTGGTGGCTGACTTCAAATGGAAAGGCCACAGCTGGAATAGGAGGTGGGAAAAGGCAAGAATCAAAGAATCATGGAGTTGGAAGAGACCACAAGGGCCATCCAGTCCAACCCCCTGCCAAGTAGGAAAAACCATCAAAGTATTCTTGACATATGCCTGTCAAGCCTCTGCTTAAAGACCTCCAAAGAAGGAGACTGATCTGATGAGGCAGACAATGGAGAACCATTGTGGAGGGGGAGAGGAACAAGGGAAATAAAAGTGGGCCAAAACCTGCTGGGAAGAGAGGTTGTGGGGTTGACAGTCACCCACAAACTCCATCATATTTTCCTACACATTCCCATCACTTGGTGTGTGGCTCACTCGTTATAATTTTTAGGAGATAAATGATGTTAGAAAGAACTAGATATCGAACTAGATAAAGTTATGGCCACATGCAGGCTTTGTCTACTGCTTAAAAGCTTGTTACAGTCACTAGTTATTTATTGGAATTTCTTTTAAATATTGCAGTGTTCTAATACCTATTGTATCAGGCCGCCTAACTTCCCAGGTACTAAGTCTCACTCAGCTCAGTGGGAATTGCTTCTGGGTAAACTTGCATAGGGCTGTGCTATAAATAAGGAGATGCCATTTAGACCCTGACACTGCTATCCCAAAGTAAAAATAAATATTGACCAAAGACCTTTTTAAAAATTAAGTGCTATGGATTCATGAAATCCATTATCCATTGGAATCCATTACCCCATTACCATTACTCTTTGAAATCATCAAGATGTAAATGCATGAAGAATGGCAGTCAGTTCCACCAAATGTTAAGGTATAACACCCACCCCACCCCTGCCCACAGCTATAATAATAACATTTCCACATATTGTGACACATCAAAATGCTTGGAGGTGAATATGGAGCTTCCTGCTTGAGCAACATATCCAGCAATTTTAATAAAAAAGAACTTCAAGAGCAGATAACTTTTTCCAGTGGGTGTTTTGTATCTCCAACATTTTTTATTTCCATAAACCAAAAAGCCTAGGCAAAGGTCTGGAAATTAACTCTTTCCCAAAACAAGTAGCAAATGTAATTCCTGGAGTTGGTTAATGACCACAAAGCGGGTTCTCTCATGGAGAGCATGTGTTGCGGTGGGGTCTGGCAAGTCACCCCTCTATTGCTGGGCAGGATCGTCTAGATGGCCATGACTGTGATTGGTTTCTTCTGGGTTGTTGGGGAGATTTCTATGTTGCAATTTTGATGGACAGCCCATATTCTTTGCACGCAGCATTGGGCCTTCTCTTTCGCTGTGTGCATCGGATTACCTGCCCACCCTCCCTTTAATTAGGCTTTTGTGTTTGACCTTGCTATGCCTGTCATGGGGTCGTCTGCTTTGGGGGCAGGGGCCTGGTAGGAATTTTTCCATTTGGCTGATTGACTGGTGCCACTTGGTTTTCACCCACTGCGTAGCAAATCGTCACAACTTGTAAGGTTGCGGTTAGGCATTGGTTAAAAATTGGTTGGTGGAGGGGTTAGGATTGGCTGTGCCTGGACCTCCATTGCTGCTGCTGCACGGGTGAATCCAGGGGCTCGCCATGCTTTTGTCCGTACCCCTGACAAGGGGCTAGGGCCACGCAAGAGCCCCTGGGAGAATCCCAGACCTAGAGGATGAATGTGGTCTGCGATGTGAATCCTCTCTATCTGGCCTGTTCTGCTACCCCTCTTGTTAGGCCTGCTCTGGGTCCTCCTCTAGTGATCTTACCTGGCTAGAATGTGTCCTGTGATAATACCTGGCTAGAATGTGTCCTGTGATAATAATGCTTGCCTGGATGGAGGATGGAAAGCGCTGTGTGTCTGACCACATCCACTTTTGCCATCTGGGAGGTTGCCCAAGAAGAAATATGTCTCTCAAGTTCCCCATCCCTGGATCAGGGTCACACCTCCGGTCTTTTGCTCTGTTAAAAAGTGCCTTTGTGTGTAAGGCAGGAGATGTTAAATATAATTACTATGCCATTAAGACTACTGCGAATGCTTTCATAACAAAAACTAACAGTATACGGCCTCTGCACAGTCCCAGGGCCTATGTGTCACACACCTGTAAATGTCACTTTGTTGACATTTTGCTGTCCCCTTTCTATCCACCTGCTTAGGACTGAAAACTCTTATTCTCCTTTCACTTCAACAATCTTTAAATAATATTCAGGGGTGGCAGTAACATTTTGGTAATGTTCATGTTTATGGAAATTGTTTAACCAGCCAACAAAAAACACCAGTCCTTATCTAAATCCAAAATCCCTCTTTCAAGCTGCAGAGCCACTTAAAATACAAGCGCTAGAATAGCACAAGACCTGTGGGGTTTTATAGAGTTTGCCAGTATGGCTGATGTTGGCACCATTTGGGTAATTAGTTATTCCATTCACTCGTCTCTAAAGAATATCCCAATTTGCATATTTAGTGCTTTCAGAGTTTAGCTGATTTTCTCTTTATATCTCCATATGGCACTGTGCTTCTTTTTGTATGTGAATTGCTTTTACCGTGGACTGCAGTGGGGGCTTGCTGCCTCTTAACTACTGCTCACCGGAAGACAATTTTGTGAATCTTCCTGCAAAGCACTTTGTGTTAAAATATACACACTTTTATTTTGGAAGACTGCAGGATTGCATAACTGTTTTTGTAGTGCATAACAGTGCATGGAGAGGCTTCCTGAAATCAGTGGCCACCTTTCAGGCATCAAAAAAAAAACCATAAAATGAATGTCCTTCATAAATGAATCCAGCATGGATCCATCCGTACCATAGCAGCACATCTAGAGTAAAGGACCACACCTGAGCAAAGAAATTATCATGTTCCGTCAAAGAAAACAGTATGCTTAATTAAAACAGGAGGTGTAGCTTAAATTCCTGTTCTCTTTTTGCACCCTAGGCAAAAAGAAGGCAACATGCTGAGATTATGTTATGCAGAATTATTAGATGGGAATTTAAGGAAGGTACAGGGAAGAGAGATATTCTGGTAGCTGCTGGTGTGAGAATAGAAAGGAAACAGAAGAGCAAAAAGCTTTTACATTGTGTGGAAACTCTACTATAATGTGGAAAACATCATGAAAATGGAATAAACTGCCCTGTGAATGCAGCCTTGGTAGCAGTCCGCATGGAAGAGTGGTGGCGCTTACATGACCTTCTGCCACCAGGATCACTGTGCTGTACTGGGAGAGTAACAGGGAGAGATGAGGTGGCAGGGAGTTTGGTGCAGTGCAGATGTGCCAGCAGAGCCAATCCAGTACTTCTGCTGGTGCACCATGCTGACCTGCTTGATGTTTGCCCCTTCCCCTTGTTGGTAAGTATCCAATGGCAGTGACAGGTCAGGAAAACACCGCCACCCTTCCACACTGACTGCTACTACTGGTGAGACTAATTGCCACTATAGCCCACTATTGTTAGCTCCAGTTGAAACATTTGTTTTATGTCACCACATGGTTAGGCTAGCTCTGAATTTAACCATCCCAAGCCCATAGGATTTTCTGGGTGACTAACGTTATTGTCACTATAGTAGCATACATGAATAAGTTTCTATATGGTTTAGGTAGTTTTGTCCCTATAATTCCTCAAAGAAAAGCTTCTGGGTTTTTTACAAACATTATTTTAAACATCCTTTTCATTTCATTATATATCATTTCCCAGTAAGCTTTAACCTTACTACAAGACCACCACATATGATAAAAAGAACCTTCTTTCTCTTTACATTTCCAACACTTATTTGATTTATACATTTTTGCCAATTTGCTTGGTGTTGGATACCATCGGTCAGGGGTGTAGGAAGATAGGGGTGGTGGGGGTGGCGCGCCCCAAGTGACGTGATCCCAGGAGCACCATCGCCGCTGCCCGCCCGCCCCAAAACGTGTGCCCCACCACTGTGCACAGCGCGCCCTGCCCCAAAACGTGTGCAACATCACTGCGCACGGTGCGCCCCGCCCCAAAACGCGTGCCACATCACTGGGGGCAGCACATCTGCTCTCCGCCCCCTGTGGCAGAGCATGAAGCTCCACCGCTGCCATCAGTATATCATTTTCATATAATTTTCTCTTAGACCATAACATGCTGTAAATTTTGTATCCATATTCCACAATCCTTGCCATGCTTCCCTGTCTGTATTATGACCGATATCTATTGCCCAATGTATCATTGAGGATTTTACTTGCTCATCCTTTGTCTCCCATTCCAATAATATTTTATGCATTTTAGACAGCACTTTTACATTACATTCCAACAGGTCTCTCTCCAGTTGTGATATTTGTTCCCCTTTGGGGGATCAAAAGTACTGGTACTTTCATGCAGTTCTCCCATTTTTGCCTTATTGCCCAACAAAGAAATAATCAAAACTATTATCTCTCAAATCAAAACACCTGCTGCTGTGGAGAAGAAGGGATATGTTTGACTTGCTGGCACTAATATTTTCATCACTGAGGGCTTCAATAGAGCTACACCCCAGTGGGGAAATCACTTAAAATTCTCAGCAGTAAAGCCTTAATCCATGATAAATCTGTATTGCTCTCTTCCTGAAAACAAAATAGACTTGTATTTGAATGCATCATAAAATCAGACTATTTCAACTATCTCTTTGGTAAACACAGAGCTGCTGGGTTTTCTAAGACCTGAGAGTGGTTGTTTGCTTCTCAGTGGATCCAAGTAAAGTAATTTGGGGAGGGAAGGATGCATGTATAATGGTTCCAGGACTGCAATGGAAATATTTTATAACAGTTAAGATTCCCAGCCATAGTATTTTTGTTTACTGTGGCACACAGAGCAAACAGCTTGATTTTAGCACACTATGTCCAGCACAGCAGTAAGAAGGCATATACTGATCACAAACTCTAATCATCTGCATGTAAAGGTAAAGGTAATGGACCCTTGGACAGTTAAGTCCAGTCAAAGGCGGAGCTCATCTCGCTTTCCCATCATGTCAGTGGGATCTTGTGGAATGCCAAATGGCCTGATAGTGAACACAAGGAAGCAATCAATCATATTGAGTCACATTGAGTCAGGTCGGGGACAGCGAGTGGCGCTAGGGAGGGAGTTGTCGCCGCGGCACCCCTTGGTGTGTGGAGTCCCGCAAGGCGCAATCCTTTCCCCAATGCTTTTTAATATCTTTATGCGCCCCCTTGCCCAGATTGTCCGGAGTTTTGGGCTGGGTTGTCATCAATATGCTGATGACACCCAGATCTATCTGTTGATGGACGGCTGCCCTGCCTTGGCCCCGGACACACTCACCAGGTGCTTGGAAGCTGTGGCTGGATGGCTACGTGGGAGCCGACTGAAGTTAAATCCTTCGAAGACAGAGGTCCTCTGGCTAGTTCGGGGCGACATGGGGTTGGGGGGCCAACTCCCATCTTTTGCAGGGGCTCAATTGGTACCAGCGCCTTCTGTCAAGAGTTTGGGTATAACCTTTGACGCCTCCCTTTCCATGGAGGCGCAGGTTGCATCCACAGCAAAGGTGGCATTTTTCCATCTCCGCCGCATCAAGCAGTTGGTCCCTTACCTCTCTCGCCCCGATCTGGCCACAGTGATCCATGCGACGATCACCTCCAGGCTTGACTATTGTAACTCGCTCTACGCAGGGTTGCCCTTAAAGCTGACCCAGAAACTCCAGCGGGTGCAGAATGCCGCGGCGAGGCTCCTTACAGGGTCCCGGCCGCGGGATCACATTCATC
The DNA here is from genome assembly GCF_963506605.1 of Zootoca vivipara. NCBI lineage: Eukaryota > Metazoa > Chordata > Lepidosauria > Squamata > Lacertidae > Zootoca > Zootoca vivipara. The sequence goes on along the minus strand of NC_083278.1, from coordinate 53,825,232 downwards.
CAGTGCTTTACCAGCTGCACTGGCTCCCGGTGGAGTACAGGATCAGGTTTAAGGTGCTGGTTTTGACCTTTAAAGCCCTATGCGACTTGGGACCCTCGTACCTACGGGACCGCCTCTCCTGGTATGCCCCGCGGAGGACCTTAAGGTCCACAAATAATAATATTCTGGAGATCCCGAGTCATAAGATGGCTAGATTGGCCTCTACTAGAGCCAGGGCCTTTTCAGTACTGGCCCCAACCTGGTGGAACGCTCTTTCCCAGGAGACCAGGGCCCTGCGGGATTTGTCATCTTTCCGCAGGGCCTGCAAGACAGAGCTGTTCCGCCTGGCCTTTGGGTTAGACTCAGCCTGACCCCTGTGTTTTTCTCCCTCATGGCTTGGATTTATGGCCTACTTGAAATGAGGCTGCACTTTAAATTTTAATACTGTATTTTAATCTGTATTTTAATTAATTGTTTTTATGTTTTATTGTGGTTCTGTTGGTGTCGGCCGCCCTGAGCCCGGTTTTTGACTGGGGAGGGCGGGGTATAAATAAAAAATTTATTATTATTATTATTATTATTATTATTATTATTATTATTATTATATTATTATGGAGGATTGTAGCTTGCAGTGGGGACTCTGGATTAGCTGCATGTCAGGTGACCTTTCAAATATCTAATGTGGCCTTGGGCTTGCCGATTGGAAGGTCGGCGGTTCGAATCCCCGCGACAGGGTGAGCTCCCATTGTTCAGTCCCAGCTTCTGCCAACCTAGCAGTTTGAAAGCATGTCAAAATGCAAGTGGATAAATAGCTACCGCTGCAGCGGGAAGGTAAACAGCGTTTCCATGCACTGCTCTGGTTTCACCAGAAGCGGCTTAGTCATGCTGGCCACATGACCCAGAAAAACTGTCTGCGGAAGCGGACAAACGCCGGATCCCTCAGCTAATAAAGCGAGATGAGCGCCACAACCTCAGGGGTCTTTAACCTTTTTTTAAAAAAAAACAAAAAACCAATAACTTATCTGCTTTTTGAATTCCTGTATTGAAATTGCATTGTGTGTTTCTACAGGAAGTTGAGGTGCTCTGTTATTTGTTATGGTTTAAGGGGATAGCTTAGAGTCATAAAAGGCATTTAGATGAATGTTTCATGAATGCAAATCTGCCCACTGTACATCAGATTTGACGGGCTTCTTTTATATAACTATAAACACAAAAAAAGTAATTCTGTGTCTTCAAATGACCAAAATGGCCGTTCACCCCTTTCTTGGGTAAGCAATGGTTGCAGTCCATCACCCTCAGCTACAATCCCTGGCAGACAGAATACATGTGGTGGACTGGCCGCTTGGGAATTCCCCAGCCAGCAGGGTCACAGGGCGCAACTTCCTGCCAAAAGCTTAAGTTCAAAATGGGCCAATCATAAAAGCTGGTTGTGTGTGTCTTCCACAGTGCAGTCGCTTTTGAGTGAAGTGGTGCACCACCCCTGTCCTGAACCAGAAGCGTATTCAGGGTACCCTGTTAGAGGGGTCTTTGTGGAAGTCTCTATCGAGAAGCCAAGTGTGGGGCAGAGAGGTCATAGAGCTTCCAGTGGTGACCTTAGGACAGCCACCTTAGTAGATCAGCATCCTGGGATAACCATAATCCTTGACACGGCCCTGAAAAAGTATCAGGCCTCCACCAAGGAGGCTGGGATGGATATACACCCAATGCCTGAGCCAAATTCTTTCTACATTTTAATGCCCATTTTAATCCAGATCATCATCTGATTGGGTTATTTTATTGCACCTTTCTTTAGTCGTTACCTAGGGGAGGGTGGTGCTGTGACTGGGACCACAAAATTAACCCTGCTCACCTACCCAAACACACTTTGTCTTAGTTTTTTTGCTATTTCTCTGTTTCTTAAAGATTTTTGCCACCACCCATTCTTTCTCAATCTCATCCTTTATTTTTCTTCATCTTCTAAACACATGCTTATTCATCCTCTAGATCAGGGGTCAGCAACCCTTTTCAGCCATGGGCCGGTCCACCATCCCTCAGACCATGTGGTGGGCCAGACTATATTTTGGGGAAAAATATGAACGAATTCCTATGCCCCACAAGTAACCCAGAGATGCATTTTAAATAAAAGGACAAATTCTACTCATGTAAAAACATGCTCATTCCCGGACCATCCGCGGGCCGGATTGAGAAGGTTATTGGGCCGCATCCGGCCCACGGGCCTTAGGTTGCCTACCCTTGCTCTAGATGCTCCATGCTTTTCATGTGCCCAGTCAACATGCATGTTCACATGCCCTCTATCTCCTGCTGTTTGCTTGCTCTGAATCCAGAATGTACATTGGCTGATTGCCAATGCTTTTTTTCATATACTGTAGAAGTCAGCAGAAGTTGACTTTCTATGCCTAGTACATGAGTGTTGTGTTGCACCTTGTGTTCATTCACTATCCATTTGATAAACACCCCTGAAGATGTTGAAAAGACTGAACTGGAAGACCGAGGGGACGAGAACAGTGATGGCAACAAAGGTGGTTCAGAAGGCAGCAGCAAAATGTCAACAGGACAGGTGAATGGGGCCTTGGATGTCAGAAGGCAAAATCTGATGTCCTTTTCTAATTTGTATGGTTGGCAGACATCAGTATGGGACAGTTAGCATCCTGAATTGACAGAAAATAGGACTTCAAAGCAGCAAGCCAGCATAGAGATAAACCCTTGTTAATCTGTGGTTAAAACTACAAAAGGATCTAGCTAATTAGATTGCTAAAGATGTTATTTCCCACTCACTGAGCCCAACACTTTTGCAGTCAGAGGAGAGGAACAATGCTTAGCTAAAATTATTCTGATCACTGCTTGCCAAACTACTTCTATAATATAGGCTTTATTCTTTCTGCCTTTTCCTATATTGGTATATGCATTAGACATAAAGGAATCAAGACAGACATATTGCTGTCGGAATTCACCCCCAAATGCTTAAATATGAGCTTTAAAATTAAAGAGTTCATGTTATATTGGTGCAGGAGCTGGTCAATATAAGATTATATTTCATCATTTGAAATCAAACTCTAATCTTCCAGGATTTTGAATCGCAAAAACTGGAATATTCCAAGCAATGTTTGTGCTTTTGAGTTCCATTGATCTCAGTGGGAGAGTTATTAATTAACTGATTGAATGACTGATTTTGCATGCTGCCCTATATCCATAGATCTCAGGTGCTTTTAAGTAGTTGAAATTCTACTGTTGCTTGGAGGAACTTTACTGTGGCTCAGTTCACACAACACAGTGAAACATAATTAATGGTTTACCATGAATGCACCAAGCTGGGGAGAAGCAAACCATGGATTGTATCTAATTCTGCCTATGTGTGAGCAGAACAAACTTATTGTGCAACAGAAGTTCACCTGCCCCCTGCAGCTACCACATGCCCTTAAAAGCTGTTCTGGGGGATTGGGCGGCACTCTGGAGAACATCTGGTGGCACATGGGGTCTACAGGCGGAAGGAGAAGAATGTATGGTTTTGTTGCACAAGTGGAAGTTTGCCCATGCAATTTTGGATCCTACCTTATGTTCATATTACAACTGAATCTGAGCTAATGTTTGGTTTGGGTCCAACAAATCATGATCAGAAAGCTATACAGTATATATATATAAAACCCAAACATTGGCTATAGATAATTGTTTATTGGGAGTGAAACAAATCCTGGTTCAGATGTAATGCTGAGTCAGGGATCATGGTTTCTTTTCTCCCAAGTGCAAGCCAGGAGAGCAGGATGGAAAGAAGTAAGACCCATCACAATTTATGTCTTACTGTGGCATGTGGATGAGATTAGTGCTGAACTTTGGCTGAACCATACTTTTTGTGTGATTATACATGAAACATATCTATGTATCTAGCTTGCACACAAGCATTTTCTTGCTATTGTGGTTTAAGCCTGGGCAATAATGCAGGGAGAATACTCAGTCTGAATAAATACCACAGTGTATATGTGGAAAACAATTTCATATCATAATCTGTAAAATCTGTGCCGTGGCTTGGGAATTCCAAATGGAGCAGTGCAAGGCTATGCTGATCTGCTAAACTTTTATAGAAACATATCTCCTCAATATTTTAAAATTGTAGTTGAACAGGTTATTGACTTTTCATCTTAGAGAATATAAAATAATTATTTGCCTACAGGTGATGTGTATCTTTCTATTATCAGAAAAGGTGATATCCACAATCAAGGAAATAAAATACTAAACTGCTGTGAAACCAGCAGTGTAGAAAGAAAGCTGTGGACCCCCCCCCCTCCGGATTTTCTTGGTAGCTAATGAAAATTTAGCAATGAAATACTTCTTTAAAAAAACATACTCTCTCACAATAATTTAATAAACTGTACTGTCATCTTATAGAGAATCAGGATGGTTGCCTTGGTGACTGAGATTATCGTTGCTGCTGCTGGATTCTGTCAGTTTTCTAAACATGAATTCATAATATTTAGGATTTATTAACAATATGCCTCTCTGATAGAGATAAATTGCATCCTTTCAACTGGCCATGCAAGTCTTCTATGAGAATACAACTGCTTTGGCAACTCAGCAAAAAATGATATGATGTGATTAGCAGAAAATTAAAGCTATTTGTCATAGAGAATAAAGCAGATGCTGTTTAAAAAAAGGCACTGAAAGGAGGCTGAATGGGGGGATGTGATTTCTCCCCCCCCTTAAATGTTACAAATTCTTTAGGGTTGCTGTTTTTCTGCTATAAAACTGACCCCACTGAGTAGCAGTCAGGTTGTATCAGCAACCCAAATGTGGTAGTGGGTTTAAATCAGTACCTTTTCCCAAGAACATCAGGACTCTTAGGAGTGGCAAAGAAATTTGTCTCTTCTCTGGCACAGGTTGCCCCCTGTGAACATGGCCCCATAAAACTCATTGACAGTCACTTGCAATGGAGTCTGTTCTACATGCATAGCCCTGAATATAAAAAACAACAGGGAGCTCAAAAGAAACTGCACCTGAAAAATGTCTGGTGGGGAGCAAAGAGCAAATCACTGCTAAAGACTCATGAGGCAAGAGGTCTTGCTCAGTTGCACTAACACACAATTTCATCCTTGCACCATTTTGCAAATTTAAAGGAAGGAAGGAAACAATAAATTCATCAAAAAATATATATATTTGTTTACTGGGTGGGCGTGTGAGATGGCAGGGTGCAGAGGCGGAGCTACATGTACCAGTACCCGGAGCGGCGCACATGCTGTGCACCCAGGGGTGGGGCTAGCTGCGCACATCCCAGGGGCTAGCCGTGTGTGTCCCAGCGGGGCTAGCTGCCCGCCTGTGCGACTCTCCCCCAACTCCTGAGCTGTCAAAACAAAGGGGGAAGACCGCTGGCAAAGCGGTGCAGCTCCCCCTTTCCCCCGACGGCTTAGGACTCTACCCTGAGCCATCAGGGGAAAGGGGGAGCTGCGCCGCTTTGCTGGCAGTCTTCCCCCTTCATTTTGACAGCTCAGGAGTCAGGATAGGCTTGGGAGTCACGGGCAGGCAGTGTGCCGAATGTCACTCACCTCAGGATGACACCCGGGGGGGTCCACCCCCACCACACACCGCTACTGGCAGTGTGGTGTGTGGATGTGCCAGTCAGGGCATTGGATTGGCTCTGAGGAGCATCTGTGCATCCTCTACCTTTCCACTGCCTTGCCCTTCCCTGTCCTAGTAAGTGGCTTTGCCCCTTCCTGTTCCTTGTTAGCTCGACCCTACAGAGTGAGCCACTACTGTTCCTCCCCGCCCCCATGGAATAAATAATGGATTTTGAAAACAGCAACACTATCAAGAACACTGTTGTGTCTAGGCAATATATATTCTATTTCAAATGTTTCATTTCTAAGCTAGGTAACTTTGATGTGTTTTTGACATATTTTTTCCACTGCCCTCCTGCGACAATAGTATCTCTTTCAATAACTAAGTGATGTTTTGCTTCCAGAAATCCACATAGATAAGTCCGAAAAACCAGAGAAAACTGAAAAGAAGCCACCACCCAAAGGTAATAATTTCTATTTAAATTATTATGGGTATGTTCTCCTCCCTTTTTTCTGTTTCCAGTGCATTTCCGAGTGCAGTTAAAGGTGCTGGATATTAGCAATAAAGTTCTAAACTGGGCTTCAAGTAACCAGGCTACCTGGAGGACTACCTCCTCTTCTGTGAATCTGCCCATCCTTTATGATAGGCGGTTGCACCCTTTGTGTGTGCAACCTGAGTCAAGATTGGTTGCAACATGCAAAGGGGCTTTTTTTATGCTGGTGCTCTGTATGTCAAGTTCTCTGTCTGTCCCCCTATTAATTTGTTGGGACATCTTCCTCCTTAATTATGTTCTGCCAACAGTTGAAAGCATTCCTTCTTAAGCAAGCTGTTGAATTATCCTGCTGCTTCATGTAGTGGTTGTGTTTTTCTGTGTTTTACTTTTTGTGGCCATTTTCACTGTCTTCATGATTTGTATTTTAATGATTGGATCATTGTTGCATTTATATTTGCAAACCTCTTTGAGCAGTATCTTTGTGGATGGAAAAAAGTAGGGTATACTTTTTGGAAACAAAATAAGAATGGTAATAATTTCAAATATTCAGTGCACTAGCTAACTAGCACTGTTGTTTTTCCAATGTACTTTTAAAATTGCTTTCCAGGAACTAACTGGTGTTTTGCTTCCAGAAATCCAGACAGACAAGCCTGTAAAGCAAGAGAAAATTGAAAAGAAGCCTCCACCCAAAGGTGATGATTTCTATGTATTTTATTCCAAGTGTGTTCTGTTTATAAGAATGTGCAGAACTCATCAGAAACAGCTGAAAACACACAAATATCTGCTCTTGGAGTGAAAAGCCTTACCCATCAGTCAGTAGGTCATTTAGCTCAGTGGGGACTTGGCCAGATGAGCTGACCCTAATGGATATTAGACTGCACTCTAAGCCCATTCAGCTCAGTCATATGACTTGCTAACCCAGCATTAAGTGCCTGTTAGCTTCATTGGCTGGCCAGGAATCTGTGCTTTTATTTTTATGCTTGAAAAGCAAGTCTCTAGCTCCTGTAGAACCAGATATATGAGGCAAAATGCATAGGTGCTAATCTTCATTGCAGACACTTGTGTTCATAAGGCATTGGAGAGCACTGCAAAATATCTTGCCTCCTTCAGTCTCCCGTGAAGACAGAAGCAGCTGCAGTGAGAACACAGCGTGACCTTTTGCTGTGTTGCAGAGCAGTCTTTCGGAGGCTGAACTAAAAACTTGCTATGGGCAAAAATAAATAAACAAATATCAGGCTGGCTTAAAATCAACCATGGTGCAAACCAAAACGGAAACATTTACTATGATGGAGAGGACCAATTCCAAAACCATTCGTTTTGCACTTACACTGACCAGTAACATTAACACAGTTTGCCATCAAAGATGTTTCAAAAAGAATTACACAGCATCGAGGTCTCCTTGGTGCAACCAATTAGCTGGGTAAACAGGGTGTGTGTGTGTGTGTGGATAAGTGCAGAATGTATTGGCATGATGAGCAAATCTCTTTTCCTGCCACCAAATATAGGATAAGGGATTGTTCTAATTAGTTTGCCAGGCCTGCCTGGTGAGCCTTGGCAGCATCCTCACAGCACAATATGCTAATCTCGGATTGTAGGACAACAGTGACCACCACTTCCTCATAAGGACGCAGAAAGAGCCGTGGCTAAAGGCTATGTGCTTATCTGAGAGTGGCAGGTGCTGCCAAAATAGGAGACTTCAAATTCTAGGGATGATTAAACATTTTGACATCGCTTGGATTGGTGACATATTCTCCAGGGCAAGGCCATGGAAGCGCACCGGGGCTTCAGCATGACTTTCAAAATAAAGAAAGTCAGTGGTTCTTCACCTTTCACCCACTACCACCCACTAGATTCAGTGTCCCTGAAGTCACAAGTAACAAAAATTAGGATGTTAAAGTGGCACTTCAGAGCCCAGAACAGGCAATTGTTAATGAGCGTGGGGAGTGGGAGAAGGAGTGCTATGGTGGTGGTTGTATTCAGGCTTGAAGGATGGAACCAGGAGAAGGGGTTCAGAAAGGGTCATGGAGGAGAGAGTGTCATGCTGGGTTAGTGGTGGTGTAAATGCTCTTAGGTGATGGCTTGGAGATACAGGAGAGGATGTAAATGATGGATTGTGATGGGGTGAGTTTTGGAAGCTCCTGCAGGCAAAGGAAGAAAGCTTCTCAAAAAAAGAAGCATCCTTTTTTATTTAAGGACCTCTTTCTCCCTTTGTTGCCATTACAGTGCCCCCTCCATTGTTTTATTTCTGGAAGCTCCATGCACGTTCTTATTGTCTCATTATAAATTGATGGTGCATTGTTACTATTCTCTGAAGAACTAAATCTAGGATCTGAGAGTTTATTCTCAAGGCAGGGTGAGAATAATGCAACAACTGTCCTCTGCTGTCTGCCAGAAGCTTTTGCAAGAAGGGAGAAAGGGCTGCCTAAAATCCCAAATTCATCAGACTCCTCCCTCACCAGTCATTCTCTTGTGATAAGGAATATTGCTAAAGTTCAAAGGAAAGTTATTTTTATCAGGAAAATCTTGCTGAGGAAGCATTTTCCCAAGCAGTTTCTGAAGATTTTAAAATGTCTTTAATGCCAAAATTGGGGTGGGGGTGGAACAGCAGCAATATCAGTGTAAGCTAGTGGCTGTCTGTGGGTGTTACAGTCATACCACAGTTTAAGTACGCCTTGGTTTGAGTACTTTCAGTTTAAGTACTCCGCGGACCCGTCTGGAACAGATGAATCCACTTTCCATTACTTTCAGTGGGAAAGTTTGCTTCAGGTTAAATACGCTTCAGTTTAAGTACTCTGTGGACCCGTCTGGAATGGATTAATCCACTTTCCATTACTTTCAATGGGAAAGTTCGCTTCAGGTTAAGTACAGACTTCCGGAACCAATTGTGTACTTAAACCGAGGTACCACTGTAATTCTGTGTGGCAGGCCATGAGCTAGCAGTGTTTGAAAATGCAGATTTCCCTGAAAAGATACACTTACTAAAGAAACATTGTTGCTAATTCACCATCTTGAAGCTAAACTAATTTCTAATGACAACCACCACCACCAATGCAGAATAGGTTAGATTTATAAAACACACGAGGGCAACCTACTTCCTGTGGCCCTCACAGACACTGTCTCAACAGCTGATTGGGGAACTGAATGAGAGCGAAGGCAAGTGAGGGAGTTGTTAAACAAACAAACAAATAACTCAATCTGTATACCACCCTTCATCTGTGGAACTCAGGGCAGTTCACAACATTAAATTACAATATTGTAGTTAGCACGTTGTGTCTGTTTGCACACCCATGAGAGTGTGTGTCTGTCCATCTGTGTGTGTGCTTGTGTATGTGTAAGGCAGAGGGAGGGTGCAGGTGTACATGTCGTCATGTGCATTAGTTTCTGGAATAAAAATGCTTATGATTGTACTGCAAGTCACTTTTCCTCAATGTGTTAGACATCACAGGTCCTATGAGTGTGTGTTTTCAAGTTAGACACCATTCTTTGGTGTTCCCCTCTAAGATATACCTGTATGTATATCTCATATAAATGAATGTATGTAATAAAATATTTTATATGTATATTTCAGATACATGAATATATTGGTGTTATTATTTCTAGCAATTCCCAAAGAGAAACCTGAAAAGCCAGAGAAGCCTGAGAGACCCGAGAAGCCAGAGAAAGCTAAGAAACCTGAAAAGCCAGAGAAAGTAGAAAAACCTGGGAAAAGGGAAATCTCTAAAGGTAAGTGGTTAGTTGAGGGACTTAGCTGCAGTGCATACTTGCCCATGTACTTCTGCACAGGAGAAATTATTGTGAGTGAGCAAAATGGTCCCTCTTCAGATGACAATGGGTGTGGCTTCAAAATGTGGTAAGCCAGTCCTGCTGTGCTTGGTGGTCCTCCTGTACATTTTGCCGAGTGGGGCCCTGGATGCCTGCACCAGGCTCTTGCCCTGTGGGCACCAATAATGATAACGTGATGACCTTAACCACAGGAACACAGCTGCTATAAATAAAAGATTGCTATGACCCAAATTCCAACACAGTGACCTGGTTCACACAACACAATACAGTGGTACTTTGGGTTAAGAACTTAATTTGTTCTGGAGGTCCGTCCTTAACCTGAAACTGTTCTTAACCTGAGGTACCACTTTAGCTAATGGGGCCTCCCGCTGCTGCTCTGCCGCCACTGCGCAATTTCTGTTCTCATCCTGAAGCAAAGTTCTTAACCCGAGGTACCTTTTCTGGTTTAGCAGAGTTTGTAACCTGAAGCGTCTGTAACCTGAAGCGTCTGTAACCCGAGGTACCACTGTAAGCCAAACTATAACTTTCTGCGAATGTGCAGGCTCTCAGAGAAGGGCTCACATTTGCTTTGCTCCTTCCTGGTATTTCTTACTCCTGTGTTGAGCTAAGCCAAAGTTTGCCTTAGCATGTTATCTGAACCTAAGCATGTGGTTACACTCTCTCCTTGCTAACCATATGCTGCACCCAAGATTCGTTCCTGACTACAACTTGTGGTTAGCAAGGAAAGAGCTCAGCATGTCAACCGAACCTGGGCTTGTGGTCAGCAAGCTTAAGCATGAGCCTAGGTTTGGACAACACACTAGGCCTAGCCTTGGCTTAGCTCAGCATGGCACATGAGAAAAAAAGACTGGAGAAAGCAGGTGTGAGCTCCCTTCTGGGCACCCACATGTGTGTGCCACTCTGGTATGCCCTGACCTGGTTTATCATGTTTTGCAGGTCACGCCAGTGAGAAAGTGTTTTAGTCTTTCTTGGCCGATGTGCCAGAGAGTGCAGTTCTTCACTGTGCCAATGGCACTACTGAGATTCCTGTGAAAGCCACACTATTGTGTACTTTCATTTGACTCAGCAGAGAGGAAGCAATATCTGGTTTTAATTTCCAGTCAAGTGAAGTGCTTCAGAAGCGGGTGTAAAAACAATAACCAGAATAAAATTGGAGGGTAATTAGCTGCCTCCACAAACATCCGTCATTTGCTTGGTTGGAACAAGCGCTCACATTCCTGCATGCTTTGCAATAATCATACTGTTAATCAAGGCCAGAGACGGAGTCGGCCCTCCTCTCTTGCTTTTGCTTTGATGTGAAGATAACACACCCCGAGCTAGCCTATTTTATGTGGTATAGTTGGACAAAGCAGTTCTGTATCAACTTGCTATTCTCTTAAAGTCCTAGACCCCAGCAAAGCCGCTCACTGATAATAGTTTTCATTGAAAATGGCATGCTATTTTTCACCACCATAATGCCGCAGTGTACAGGATCATTCATTAATGAAAACACTTATTGACATTTTGAACTGCTTCCCTGAATCAGGATCTGACTGAAATTGATTTAAGTCATTTGAGACTATGTCTACTACTGTGCTGCTCCCCCGCCTCCTGTTGCATTTGCTTTTCAAGCATCTACCCTAGGCTTCCAGTGCTCTACGGCAAGCAGGCAAAATAAACCTCTTATTCTGAAGGAGTGAGTAGGGAGGGATATATAAATAAGCAAAATAGAGATTTTTACATAACGCTCCATCTCTTGCAATTATCAGTTGCAGGCCTTGATACCTAAATCCTAGTGATGTCAGTGTGGTCATCCCCATTCTAATCCACAAAAGTTGCTGGCCAACAACCCCTTTTTGCTTTCCTGCTTAGACAATTGAAAATGAAAATGGGAACAACTCTTGGGGACAGCTCAGTTGGTAGAGCATGAGATTCTCGATCTCAGGGTTGTGGGTTTGAGCCCCACATTGGGTAAAAGATTCCTGCATTGCTGGGTGTTGGACTAGATGACCCTCATGGTTCTTTCCAATACTGCAAGTCTATGATTCTTTTCAGGCTTATAAAATCTTCCCTGACTGGTCATTTGGACTAGATCTTTACTTGCTAAAGGTAGCCAGACTGGGAAATACATGAATGCCCATTTCCCCTGAAAGCACTGGACCAGGGTTTAGGACATTTCCGCCATTTTTAGAGGTGATTTGTTATTGTTACTGCATAGTAGAAAAAGCTCAAATGACATTCTTATGCAAGCGGTTCAGGGCCGAAATAGACATGATGCTAAATGTGCAAATGCATTTAATGCGTTTTTTATTTCAAGACAACAGCTGTGGTGGTGGGTTGCAGGGCCATGAACATGGAACATGGGGAAGTGTAGTAATCTTCCACCCACAATATGGGCCTGATGAAAACCGCCTCCCCTGAAGGCCATAGAGACATAAGAAGAGCCAAAGGCCCATTTAGTCTAGCATCCTCTTCTCACAATAGTCAACCTGATGCCTATAGGGAGCCATATGCAGAACCTGAGCGCAGCACACTCTCCTGATAATCCTGGGAGGGACGTTTATGTAGGCACTCATGGGAGAGATTTCCTCCTGTGCTTAAATAGTGGTGTGTGTGTGTGTGTGTGTGTGTGTGTGTGTGTGTGTGTTCATCAAGACCATGACGCTACATCTGTTTTGGCCCTCAGCCAGTTTTTCTTGGCACTCTTAGCACCCACACCTGCCAGTTTTATATTATGGGGTTTGTATGTGTGTGTTTTAGTAGCTGAGCAAATTTTTTTAAAAAAATAAATGCTGTGGATATACTTTAAAAATTAAAACGAGCTGTCAGTAGTTAATTTTGTCAGGAAAATAGATACTAGAAGCCAGTGCATTGTGAAAAATGGCAATGATAATTAGCTTTTCCCATATTAAACAAACAAACAAACAGCAGGTCAACCAGTAATAGATAGGAGATAGGAACAAATTTCCCTATGCTTTGCTGCTGTGCTGTAGCCATTCATTTAAATGGGATTCCCCCAGCAAGCATGCCTGAGTTTCATTGAAATAAAGGGAAGGTAAGAGGCAGCAGTTCCAGGGGGGTGGGGGTGGGATGCTATCTGTCCTCAGCTTAGTCTGAAAGCCCCATTGTGCTATGGTGCCATTTGGCCAAGATGCTGTTTTTATATCTTGTACCTAAATATGCTTGTCCTTTTGTAGCGATACACAAAGAAAAGCCCGAAAGACATGAAAAGCCCGAAAAGAAAGAAAAGCCTGACAGGAGCGGCAAACCTGAACGACCTGAAAAAGTGGGGAAAGCCAAAGGTAATCGCTGCTTTTCATGAATTCTGCTGTATAAAGAGCAACTCAAGAGTTCTGACTCATATAATAAACCTCCAGGGATATGGAGAGATGATGTCCTACTTTGAGAGGAAGCTCTACTTTTGCCAGAGGGGGGGGGCAGTTATGATCCACCAGCCACTAAAGGGTCTTTCTCTTGAAAAAGGTAGGCAAACCTATCATGTTGTCCCATGGGAAGATAAATACTGTTGTGAGTTTGGAGGATCAGGGAGTTAGGCCTGAGACCCACCTAATTTCTGGATCCAGCAAAGATTCAATTGTTGGAATTGCCAGGCCATACATAGGGGTAGTAGTCCCTTATGTATGGCTCATTAGGGAAGCAACAGAAGTGGCTTTGGGCCAGAGGGCAAATGGGTAGGCCCTCCCTCCCTCACCTGGCTGTTGGTGAGAAGGAAAAAGGCATGTGTTTGAGCTAAAAGCTAGAAACAGGCTTCAGGCAGAAGCCAGAGAGTGAGAGAGTGAGAGCCATGCCTGGTTTCTGCTGGAATCCAAGGCTATGACTATAGCAGAAACAGGACCTTCTTGGGGTGTTAATGTTGCAAGCCATCGTAGGCTCAGGTTGTATATCTGTGTAAAAAACCCCGTATCCTAATGACACCACAGTATTTGCTGTCCCTCATTCTGAGGAAACCAGACCTTGAGTAAGTGCCTGGAATCCCTGGAATTTCACACTGTTGGGAGATTGGGGAGGAGTGAAACAATGCCATTGTGTGACAGTCTAGCCAGGGCAAAACTCAAGCCATTTTGCTGCCTGGGGAAAAGGGTAAGTTGGTGCCTCTTCCCATTCCATGAACAAAAGTCAACCGAACGATATTTATTTTTACATTTACATCTTACCTTTCCTCAAAGGAGCTCAATGTGGCATGCATGCTTCTTCCCCTTCCCAATTTTATCCTCACAACTATCCTGTGAGGTAGGTTAGACTGAGAGGTAGTGACTGGCCCAAGGTCACCCCGTGAGCCTCTTGGCTATATGAGGATTTGAACCCCAGTCTCCCAGATTCTAGTCCAACATTCTAATCAATAAAAATAAAAATAATAACAATAATTTTATCATTTGTACCCCGCCTATCTAACTGGATTGCTGACTGACATCTACTGAATGATCTATGATTTCCACCTCATTAGCTTTTTGCAAACTTCCTTTCCTCCTGAGACACCTTCCAACCTTGTATACTTCAGGGGTCAGCAAACTTTTTCAGCAGGGGGCTGGTCGGACCTTGTGGCTGGTCGGACTATTTTTTGGGGGGTGGGGAATGAACGAATTCCTATGCCCCACAAATAACCCAGAGATGCATTTTAAATAAAAGGACACATTCTACTCATGTAAAAACATGCTGATTCCTAGACTGTCCACAGGCCAGATTGAGAAGGCGATTGGGCCGGATCCGGCCCCCGGGCCTTAGTTTGCCTACCGATGCGCCAGAGTGTGCTACAAGGCTGCTGAACAGGGACACTCTTCCTATCAGCTGGCAACAGGATTTCCTGTGGCTGTGAACCTCATCTGTATGAATGACTGTTGATGGTGGCAGACCTTCCCAAGTTACTCCCTATTCTATATGGGGATCAAGCCACAATGCTGCTATAGTCATAGCCTTGGATTCCAGCAGAAACCAGGCATGGCTCCCACTCTCTGGCTTCTGCCTGAAGCCTGTTTCTAGCTTTTAGTTCACACACATGCCTTTTTCCTTCTCACCAACAACCAGGTGAGGGAGGGAGGGTCTACCCATTTGCCCTCTGGCACAAAGTTGTTTTCAGATTTAAAAATTCATATGTGCAAAACCTAAAACTTTATCTGATTAGTTTCAAGCTTTCAAAATTAGGGGAAGGCCGGTGAGGTTAAAAAATATATATGAAACACTGTTTTTAATTAAATAAGATAATGAGCCAGCCTGGTTTCAACAGTGGCAGTAGATGGGGAGGGGGGAAATGCTAATTAATTTAGTGATTGCCGAATTGTTTATAGATAAGTGTTATGTAAAATGTTAACTGCCTTGTTCTTTAGGGATTTGAGTAACAAATTACAAGTTTTCAATGCATGGCCATACTGTCAATCATTTTTAGGTGCATGGCTTCATGGGCATACCTCGCATTGGCTCAGAAAAGTAAAAGCACTTTTATCTACATATAGCTAGAATTGTATCTTATTGACCAAAGGCCCAATGCACCAAGAGTGCTTCCTGCACAAGTGCCATTCATTGGAATGAATGGGAATTATGGCAGAGAATGATTTGAGCTGATTCCTCAGCTTCAGATCTCCATCTGGAAAATGGAAATGATGATGAAGCTATTCCCATGAGTATTTTCAAGATTCATGGGATAGGGAAATGATACCTGTTCTAAGATTCAGGTGGGGTAACTTGTCCAATGTTATGTTACGTGATTCCACACAAATCACGGTGTACCTGTTATATGACTATTCCATGAAATTGTCATGAAAACACAGTGCTCTCCCAGGCACAGAATCCACTCGTGCTCTACTTTCAAGGTTGATGGATGATAATTAAAGAAAAACTAATTACATTGTATTTGCCTGAAAAGGAAATGACTTGCTTAAGGCAAGTGGACATGTGGTATTTGCAGGAGCACTTATGGTCATTTTTCATTTTAGCTTATCGAATTTAAACTTTCCTTCCAGCATAATCGTGTTTCAGTATTTGCAGTGGTCAGATGGGGTTACAGTTCATACCCTGCAGGGAATGAGATTATCGATTGACAAAACAGCTATTGTCTGAAATAACTTCAGTGGATAAACCAGGGTTTAAAAGGATTTCCAGTTCTCATTATCAGTGTCTGTGTGGCACAGGCATATGTGATAATCCATATTTATGTTGTGTTGAGCTTTAATTTCTGGTTGTTTCAAATATCCCTCTCTGCTGAAAAGAAGTTCAAATGTATGACTGCAGTCAAACAGAGGTCTAAAGATGAGCTGTAGCTGAGCCTATATACATAGTTTAAATTCTGAAATCTCTCTCCTTGGGGAGATTTCAGGTTAGATTGCAATCACTGAATCCACACCCCCAATGCCCTCCTGAACAGCTAATTGGTGGGATTTGGTTGGTTGGTTTGTTTTTAAAAGTATGTGAACGCATTCCTGGCTGTTTGCCATTGTATAGAGTGTATAACGTAGACCCAACTACACATGTGGATTTTCATAGGTGATATGTAAAATGTAAATAGAATTGTACCCAATTAAATTAGAGTAGACCCACTGAAATAACTGGATTTCACTTGCTATTTTTTGTATAAGTGCTGTATCGTGTCTGTTCCTTTTTAGAACCTCCCAAAGAGAAACCTGCTAAGGAAGAAAAGCCTAAGAAGAAAGCAGTGCCTTCCCCAAAAGGTAATGCTCATTATATTTCATGGAGAAGTGGCCCTACCATGAGGCACAGTGAAAATGCCTTACATCAGGCAGTGAATTTTGGGTGTCATTAAGTGTGGTGGAATGGAAGGCAAGAAGGCTTGGTCCATGGTGCCCAATTCATGTGCAGCTTCCAATTCATGTGCAACTTCCCAGTAGTTGTCATTTTGTTCACCAGTGGCTCCCATTTTGTATTTTCTGCCCTAGGCACCATCATGGATTTAACACTTTTGGTTTGGTGTACTTAGTGTTGTGTTTTGATGAAGAACTATTAATCCCTTCATTACTCACATTTCTCTATTATGGTCAAATGTCCTGGGGCACCTTAAAGTGTAACAAATTTGTTTTGCAATAACCTTCCCTGGGCTTGTGTTCGTTTTAGAGCAGCTGCATGACATTTGTCCATATCTCACAGGCAGCCACACACACCCCCAGTACTAATGCATAGCATATCCATTTCATGAAATGCTGCTTCTTAGGAAACACAGGGAATATTCAGAGTTTTCTGGTAGTATCCTGTGGGTATAGTATAAGAGGCAGTTGTTGTCCTTTCCCTTACCTTACCCCTTCAAAATTGGTTCCAGGGATGTGTTTCTAACAAAGCTTTTCTACCTGTGTATCAGTTTTCTGTTTAGTGAGGATCAGGATGTTTTTGGGGTTGTTTACCATCTCTTTGTTTGTGACTTTCATAGCATCTAAAAATAGGAGTTCATTTTCCCTCTTTTATTTACTGCACCAACTTTTTCATTCCAGCAGATTATGTGTGTTTCTGTCACTGACAGTTTCACTTCTTTTTACAGCAAGGCGAGGAAAGATGCCTGGATAAGATGCTACTATCTCAAAATTACCACACACATTCTAGGGTAGTAGGCTGTGAGGAGGAGGATGACTTCTATTCTTCATTTTTCTGTTCTATTTTTAGATTTACTTTGATAGAAGAAAAGCTTTAGGTTTTCTCATCAATCTAATTTTCTTCCAGCCTTTATATGTATGATTGGTAAAGTTTGTGATGGACAAACCCTGTTACAAATGGGATAAAATTATTTATTTAAGTTTGCAGCCGCCCCTTTTCATAATTTCCTGGGAGTAAGGGAGGGGGAGTTCACATTTTAATGAGAACCTACCTAATTTGCACTTTCCAAAACAATACACAAACTGAAACACAGCTATCCTTCAAAACTTGTACTTGCAATGCAGTTCTTCAAAACTTGTGCATGCAATGTAGTTCTCTTGTAGAAAAATGGATATATTAAAAGAAAATGCACATAAAAATGCACATGTGAGTGAAAATATTATGGGAAATTATTTGTAAAAACTGTACATTAGACAAAATTGCATATAAAATTAGGAGAATTATGCACCTAAATGCTGATGGTTTTCCATTCTGATGAATTTACATGGGACTTTTCACATGTGTGTTTTTGTAGCAGGGGAGCACAAACCGTTGTGGAAATTTAAGGGAACTTAAGATGGGTGTGACAGAGAGAAACTGTCCATCTCTACCTGGGAATTGTTCCAACTGAACAATGAGACTTAGTCTGAGTAGACATGTCTAGAATTATGTTACATGGCATGTTTCCTGAAGTCAGCATGGCACAGAGAATAAGACAGATTTTAAAAACAATGTAATACTAATTTTAAAATAAGAAACAATATAATTAAGAACAAGGGCAACTACAGGTTTATAAAGACTCTGCAGTTTATCAAAAAACCCAGATTAGCTGCCAATATTACTTGAACTAGACAACTCTTGCAACCTTTACATGTCCTCTGACTTCAACAGGTTATTCCATAGGCTCAGGACAATTTCAATAAAAGCTCTGCTCTTGGAAGCTGATGTTCTAACTTCATAAAGTGAAGGCATGTGTTGAACAGGATAGGTAATCCCTAAAATATTTCAGTTCCAGACCATGAATGCTTTGAAGCAGGGGTGGGGGACATGTGGACCTCCGGATGTTGCTAGACTTCAACACCCACCAGCCACAACCAGCACAGTCAGGAATTATGGAAACTGTGGTCCAGCAACATCTGGAAGGCCACAGGTTCGCCACCACACCTTCTTTAAAGATACATTCCAGCATCTTGAACTGGGCCCAGACAACCAATGCAATCACTACAATGTTGGTTGAATATGCAGACACCTCCCAATATCATCAGGATGTGGGCATTTTGTATCAGTAGCAGTTTCTGAGTTGCCTTTATGGGCAACACCACACAGACTTTATTCATCTGTCCTGGAGGTTGCAAAAGCATGCAACAAAGTACCCATTTCCAAGAAGGGCCTGCAAAACTTACTGCTGGCCATCAGAGCAACCAGCTTTTCCAGGAGTAGAGACTGACCCTAGATTCAAAATATGTTCTGATGGTGATACTTCCATTTCATCCAGAACATGCATGCTAACACCCTCCAAGGTCTATGCAATCTCCACTGGCATTACTTCTCCTTTCTCTGAATTCAACTCTAGGTTATTCGCCCTCACACCTTTGACCTCCATTTCCACACATAGGTTTTAGGATGGAGGCAAAAGCTCAAACATCCTTAGTTAATTAGATATGGTGATACCCAACCTCCTTAAAAGCTCCACCATCCTCTAGTGATGGGTGAATTCCCCTAAGCTTGATTCATAAATGGGTCACCAATTTAAGAATATTTGAAAAATAGAATATTATTGACTCATAATGTCTCTGTATGACATGGTTTTACTTTTTTTTTTTTACATTTTTGTTCAAGTTTTGGGTGCAAAATGCTTCTCAAAGATGGATAAGCAAATACCTCAAAGGGAGATTTTCAAGGCTTTTAGTGACTATTGGCAAAGCCCAGAAAACTCCAGAGCCTTAGAGGATAGGGAGAAACCGTGGAGTCAGTGAGCTTATTTGACCTAGCTCTGAGAAACTCTTCAGCCAAATCATAGCATTTATTTTCCAAAGTCTTTTCTATTCATTCTCTCTCACTCTCTAGCCTACATTTGCTTGACCTTTTCAGATAATGGTGGGGCCCAAGCTATCTTCTTCGAGACTCAGTGTTAAATTGAATTTAAATGTATGTTCCGCTTCTGATGAAGTGTATGAGAAAACAACTTACCTTTGCTCATGCAATAGAACTCCATGTCACCTGTAATTTGCACTGGTGCTATGCTGAAAATTTCTCCCCACTATTTTTTGACCATTCTCCAGCAATTAATCATCTTATGGTTGGGATGCATGTTTGTGTGTGCAGGTTTTCACTTACCAGTACCTTAGTTGCAGAGTGGCCAGAAGTTGTTGGTTTTTTAGAAGTTGTTGGTTTTTCTCTGACGGTGTGCACTGTTCAGCCTTCCTGAGTGTCCCCATTTCCTGAAAATCCTGTGACATCCTGGGCTTTCCTTTATACACATGAAGGTGGATAGGGTGCCAACTGTGTGTCTGATATTTTTTTAAAAAATTGCAGTCTTCTTGAAGAAATCAGTTCTTTTAAAGAAATCAGTGCAGAAAGATTTATTTTTTAAAGATGAAATCAGCAAGTACACTGATCTCAGGCACTCAGAAGCCATCTTCCCAGCTTCTAATGCTTTGATTAAAGCTTGAAGAATAAATTTTCCCTATGTGGCTTCTTCAGACCAGGAGTAAAAACACACACCACCCACAGCCACCTTACAATGATGAGGTGAGCTCAACTCCATATGCCCTTAAATTGTAAAGTGCCCTAAGAAAGAGGCAGAAAAAAATGGGAACTCCTTTTGCACAGGAAAAAAGGTTTTGAGAAATTGGAGGAAAGGTTTCAGCACAGCACTAATTTGCATTTGCCATGTGCTCTGAGCTACTGTTGAATATAATGCAACGTGAAAAGATGAACATGATAATAATGTAGTTGAAACCCCATAAGAAAAATAAATATGTCCTGTGTAATGCTCCTGGTATTGCTAGTGGAAATAAGAATTTTTTAAAGCTATTCTAATTGTGAAAGTTATGCCACAGTCATTTAAATCTGATTCCTATAAAATATGGATTAATTTTAACAGCACAGTTTTGAAAAATGATAAGACGTCACTTTTGCATTTAAAAGGAAACTAATTGTAAACTGATTCATTGTCAGTTCTATAAGTGTACTGTACATGTCTGCGTGCACCAAAATCCTTGATGAAGTTTAGATAGAATAAGCTTTCAAAAAAAACAAGAAATCAATATATCTATAGGCATGGGTCTCCCAGTCTGTGTCAATTACTTTTTCCCTTTCAAAAGTAAGTTAATGTGCTTGTCTTTATAGCAACTTTGGGGGGAAATTGTTTTTAAAAAATATTTCAGAAATAACAGAATAGGTGGAACTTGAACAAGAAAAAAAGGAGGGGAAGTTGCTCTGAAAGATATTTCCTTTCCTTATTCTTCAATATGTCAGGGAGTTTGTTGAGAATAATTAAAATTCTTTGGGGACTATTTTTCTTTTTTTTAAATACAAATAACAACATGCAACTCACAAAATCAACGGTAAACTATAAATCAGCATGGACAATAAGAGCTACTGCAAATACATTTCTTGCAGACAAGAAGAGCATAAAGGTTGAAGACAAGGCTAAGAAGGATGTGAAGGAAAGAAAACCAGAACCCAAGGCACCCGAAAGAGTGAAACATAAGGAAACCAAAGCAGAGGTAGTTGCGCCTGCCAAAGTCAAAGCAAAGGAAGAGACAGCACTGGTGGTTACAGAAAAGTCTGAGAAGAAAGGTAAACAATGCTAGCAGACAGCAGCAGAGGACCTCTGAAGTGCATGGGTAAAGAAATTCAGACAGTGAATTAAAAGTAGTCCAGATACATACACGTACTCCTAAAAAAAGGAGAGAGTTACCCCTAACACATGAGAATGAAAACTGATAAGAATGCATTGGATTCTAGCACATCTGAAATGAAAATGAAACCAAAATGCCTGGGAAGGCTAATGTGTTGCTCCTCTATCGGTTCTTTCTGCAATCCACATGTTTCTTTACGGAACACATCTTCCATTCCTAAGGGTTTCCCAATATAAGACCGAAGAGGTGAAAGGCTTTAGTCTTAGCTGAAAGAAGGAGCTATGTCATCAGTCCATCTATATAATATTCCACTCTCTTAAGATTTGTGGGTCTCCTTGCTCCTCCTGAACTGTTTCACCAGCATGAGTGACAGACATCTCCTTGACTCCCCTATGAGGAAAGGTTATGGCATTTGGAGCTTTTTAGTTCAGAGAAAAGGCGAATAAGTGGGGACATGACAGAGGTCAACAAAATTATGTATGATGTAGAGAAAGTTGGGTAAGGAGAAGTTTTTTCTCTGTCTCTCCTAATACAAGAAGTCAGGGACATCCAAGGAAGCTGAATATTGGAAGATTCAGGATGGATAAAATATAGTTGAACTATGAAATTTGCTCCCACAAGAGGTAGTGATCTCCACTAACTTGGATGGCTTTAAAAGAGGATTAGACAAATTCATGGAGCATGGGGCAATCCGTGACTGCTAGTCACAGTGGCTATGTTCTAGCTCTGCTGTTAGAGGCAGTGTGTGCCTCTGAATGCCAGACAGTGGGAAGCTCAAATGGGGAGAGTTCTGCTTCACTCAAGTATTCTGCTTGCATATTTCCCATGGGTGTCTGGTGTGTGGGAGAACAGAATGCTAAACTAGAAGGGCCATTGGCCTGAACCAGCAGGTCTCTTCTCATGTTGCTGTGTAGGTGCTAGAGAGAGAGCATAGAGTAATCAGGAGAGTTGGAGGAATTAGAAACCTTTCAGCAGAGAGAGGGCCTCCCTCATAAACTACATCACCAATTAGGAAACCAGCCTCCTTTACTTTTGATCTAATATGAAACAAGTGAAGTTTACAAATGTGTCTCTGGTGAGTGGGCATTCCCTGAGTTAAGGGGGCTAAAATCAGCATCAAAGACAAGGGTCCCTTCTCCAACCATTCTTCCCTCTTGTGCAGAATGAACTTATGTTTATGTTTTGAATGATTGCTGGATACAGTACACTAGCTTCCCCAACAGAGGGGCCACTAGCTTCCATTTTCTACCTTGCTCTTCTGTGCCCCGTGACGTCTCTCTCAGGTTAGCCTCTCCTGCCAGCTTCAGCCACATGCAACTTCACTGGCCAGTTCCAGCCAGACCACCCATTCCATTCCTTAACTCCTGTTCAGGATGCCAGCCGGCCAGCCGTGCCCTTTCAAGATTCTCCATTCCATTCCCTCTTCTCACCAGTTTTCTTGTCATCCCACTGAGAATGCTTAATCCTAATTAAGCAGTTTTCGGTGTGGCTACTTAGTTTTTTTCCTAAATATATTTTGTACTTCTGCAGACTTTAGGATCTCCTCAAATTTTCAGTCCCTCCTCTGATGCATGGATATTACTGTTTTGGCTGCATAGGTATTCACACTCAAAGAACGAGGTGCTATTAATATATTGGATTAATATGTTTCAAAGCATTGAAAATTCCC
Organism: Zootoca vivipara; assembly: GCF_963506605.1. NCBI lineage: Eukaryota > Metazoa > Chordata > Lepidosauria > Squamata > Lacertidae > Zootoca > Zootoca vivipara. The sequence continues at coordinate 53,802,329 of NC_083278.1, read as the reverse complement.
CACTAGGCTTCTGTTTGTGCTTTTTGTGTCTTTCTCAAGCATCCGTCTTTACAAGCATCCGTCTTTAGTTAACGTCTTTTATCTGTGCAGCTAGGCATCCTGGCCTTTGTGATTTGTAAGTTGTTGCAGTTTCCATGTCATTGAAGAACTGAAAAATAATTGCTCAAAAATAACGGGAAAGCATGGCGTGTAGGGTCCCACAATCCTGAATTGTCCTTTCCTTGGAAATTATCAGCATGACTAGTTGTGAAAAGATAACAGGTATAAATGAGAATAAAATTCGCACAACACTTATAAAAATTGTTCTGTTTACCATAGTTTAGAAGAGCACAACACAAATTCCAGCAGGTTTCGGGTTTGAGACAAAAAACCTTAGCTTTTCAGTTCCAAATTTCTTCCTAGGATCACGGATATTTACTTCCAGAAGATGAATTTGCTTAACATGAATCTTTAGCTGTGGCACATGAGGCAAACATTGCAAAATGTTGTTTTTATTTGAAATATTTTGCACTATTGTAGAAAGTATATTAAAGAGGGAGAACATGGCCACATTCTTACTGCCTCTCCATAGCCCACCCCACCCCCAGCCAGAACTATACTAGTATGCCTGTCTTTTTCTTAGATACTTCATATAGAAATATGGAGGCACAAGTCCAGTGCTCATACCAAAAAGGGTTGTGGGCTGTGAGCTTGAGTAATTTGTACTGGTGTGAGAGATGGCTAGATGGGGCTATGAATATGACAGGTCATCTGAGCCTAATGTTCTCTGTCATGGCTTAATGTACCTGCAGAGTTGTAGGACACCAAGGCTCAGTTAACCTCAAGACTAGATTATTGCAATGTGCTCTGTGCGAGGCTCTGTGCAAAATGCTGTGGCTCAGATGCACAGTTTTCACCCACTAAGAGCCATGCATTTAGTATTATGGGTCCAATTTTATGGAACTCGTTTCCACCTGAGGTCAAACAGGATCTCTCCCTACTGAATTTGTGGTGCCTACAGAATACTTCTAGCAGGGATTTTAACTTAAGTTTGTTTTTGTAGTTTTAACTGATATTTATTTATTTATGTATTGTACAGTGGTACCTCGGTTTACAAACAAAATTGGTTCCAGAAGTCTGTACTTAACCTGAAGCGTACTTAACCTGAAGCAAACTTTCCCATTGAAAGTAATGGAAAGTGGATTAATCCGTTCCAGACGGTCCTTGGAGTACTTAAACTGAAGCGTACTTAACCCAAGGTATGAGTGTAATAGGTTCCAGAAGTCTGTACTTAACCTGAAACGTACTTAACCTGAAGCAAACTTTCCCATTGAAAGTAATGGAAAGTGGATTAATCCATTCCAGATAGGTCCGCAGAGTACTTAAACTGAAAATACTCAAACCGAGGCGTACTTAAACCGAGGTATGACTGTATCTTTGTAAGTCACTTAGAGGTTATTGCAGTTAAGTGCTATAACCTTCTAGCATATTTGTAAAGCTAAGCTGGATCTGGTATGGTTTCAAATTGGATAAGGGCCCATGTGTTAAGATTTCCTGCACTGCTGGAGGTTCGGCTAGATGAACCTCAGGGTCCTTTCCAACTCTACAAATCTATTATTATTTATAAAATTAATTAAATACGAGGGTGTCTGTTGACTCCACTGGCATTCCTTCTGGGTTCAGAAGAAATGAGCAAATGTATTTATGCTGCATCTAATGAGCAAGTGCATTTATGCTGCAATCCTACACACAGTTACTTGAAAGCCATTGGACGTAATGGGGCTTCCATAGCAGGCTTTCAATCTAAGACTTAATGTTTGTCAAAACATGGGGATTCCTGCCCCCCCCCAGGCACTTTCATGTCATTTAGATTGTGTGCTTAAATATTAGAAATCACCCCAAGCTTCTGATTCACAGTTTTCATTCATTTTAATGCTGTGTCAGAAAACTGATAGTACAAAATAATCTTTATTGATTGCAAATGTTGTGGTAATTTTCCAAAACAGATTCCACATGCAGATATAGTATCAATTCTGGACCCACTGTAAAGTGTATAAGATTTACTGCTATTCCTTAAATCCTGTGGAGGAGGAGGAGGTACTGCAAATTGGCACTGGATATGTCTGTCATGATGTGAGCAATCAGAAGTGCAGGGTGTAAATATTTTAAATAAATGTTGCAGATGCATTAGTGCATGCAAAATATGAACAAGCCTGCACCAGCCCTTTGCCACAATGTGTGCAACTTCTCTTTGGTTTGTTTGTTTGTTTGTTTGTTTGTTTAATACACAGTCCCCCCTTCAAACAAATCAGTGGTACTAAAGGCAGTGGTTTTACACATCCTTATTCCAGATTAGTATCACAGGAGGTGATTCACAAAGCTTTACTTATGCTGTCTGAAGCTCAATTCTATGTTGTGGGATTGGTGCAGAAGTAGTACTTAATGGAAATTCCTTCTGGAACTGTGATAGCTCAGAAAGATAAACTTGACCTAAATTCTTTAGTTAAGCATCCAGAATTCTCCATCTCTTGAGTACAGCTGTTTATTTATTTTGTAGCACCTGCAGATTATTTTTATTTTTGAAAAAATACAGGGCTGGATGCAAGCATAACTAAATCTGCATCAAACCCATATTGTTTTATTGAATGAAAAATGAAAATGAATTAGAATCAGTAATATATCGCTTCTGTTACATGAATTTATCATGCGGTTAATTTTCTGTCATCTCTGAACGCTTAATTTTTAGTGGCTTGCATAACTTAGCTTAGAAAATATATTACTGGATCACAAATTCTGCCTAAGGGGAAGCTGCTAGCTCTAGCAGAGGAGGAAACTGAAACTATTCTGAAATGGTCAGTTGCAAACCCTGCTGACAGCCAAATGGTCATTACTGATTCCAAAACTGTCACCTATCACTGCTAGATAAATGAATCAGACCATTGACAGGAGCGTTAAGGTAGCACATGAAGCCTTGGGTCCACTGATGCTAGGGCAAAATTCATCTAAGACTTCGGGGCAGGCAGGCTGGCTGGCTAGCTTTCTGAAAAATACTTTCAGATTACTGCATCCTTTCCCACTCCCATCCCACCTCCCTGCTGAATCAGTAAGTTCTTCTCATTCTTTCATACATGCATACTCATTGATGAATCCGTGTGTGTTGTGTAGAATGAAAATGATGGTGTGCCTGATGTTCTGCATTGGCCTGCATATTTATTTACTTACTTAAAATATTATACTGGAAATGGCCAGGTCTCTTCTTCAGCTCAGTGAAACTAGCCCGGCATATGAGTATCAGGCAACAATAGCATGTAACATACAATAATGTGACATTCTTAACACATCGTTCTGCACTGGAGCAAGCATTTGTGTATATGAAGCTGTATATAAAACATGAGAAGCACAGTCCACAGAATGTCATGGTCCAGTTTATAATGTGAGCAAATGCCAGCACAGGGCTCTGTCTGGCTTTCTACATTGACTTGCCCATTTACACACACACACACAGAGAGAGAGAGAGAGAGAGAGAGAGAGAGAGAGAGAGAGAGAGAGAGAGAGAGAGAGAGAGACACACACACAGAGAGAGAGAGAGAGAGAGAACAATATTATATGTTTGCATAGCCAAAGTCATTAGTTAATGAAATAAAAAAAGTTGCTTACAGTAACATAAGTCACAATGTAAGTGTGAGGAACTATCCTTAACCCGTCCCATGGATATTTCAAAATAGGCCATTTTTATTTCCCTTATGAGTAGGTAGCCTTCCTCAACCCAAGGGCCGCATTCCATACTGGGCAACCTTCGGAGGGCCACATGCCACTGGTGGGTGGGGCAACAGATGTGACTCTGTACTGTAGATTATTGCCCAGCCACATAAAAAGTCAGAGGTTCCATACATACATCTCTCCATCCAGGCAAACAGAAGATGCATTGTGACAGTTCAGTGACATGTTCCAGCCAGGCAGGAGAACTGGAGAAGGGTGTGCTGCAGGGGCAGTAACGAGTGTGACCTGGTGAGAACCCCTAGAGCCAGATAAATAGTGAGCAGCATTTGTTCCCTGGGCCAGAAGTCCCCTGCCTTAACAGCCTGGCTGTGGTGGGGCCTTCCAAACTAGTAGCACCCTCAGTGTGCAAGAATATCTGTCTGTATTTGAGATTTGCCTCTGAAATCTAGTCCTGGCATCTACATGATTAGATGCAATGAGCTAACAGGGGGTCATTGTGCAGAAAGTCAGAAGGCATTTCCTGTGGCAGCTCACTTCTTTTCTTTTCTTTTTTTACAAAAAAGGAACAGAAACATGAATTTCACCACCTGTTTGGTTATTGATTACTTTGAGCAGGAGATGAAAAACTGGCAAAGGTTTTGTTTTAGTACTAAGCTCTCTCTTTAGTGCTTGATCTGGAAAAGGCCTGTAAACTGTGTCTTATTACTCTCCACCCCCTTTCTGTTCTGCTAGATCAATATGCATTCTGTCGTTATATGATTGACATGTTTTCGCACGGGGATTTGTATACAGGTACTTGAACTGAACTCTATCATTGCACTCTCTGTTTTGTTGAGAGCTTCTGCTTTGTTGTGCTCCTGGAATGTGTGTGCTTTTTTCATTTGTTAAAAGTGGAAATGAAGCCTGTGCAAACGGAGTTTAAATAAAGCATATCAACTAATGGCTATATTATTAAAGCTCCTAATGCTCTTTTCTATAATTGCATGCATTGACATTAATGGCAATTTAAAAGGTGACACCAGGGGAAACGTAAGAAAGAATTAAACCATTTGCCTTAACCATCCATTGGTGTGGAATTTATATCTTTTGCATGCATTTATGCCATAGAAAGGATGGGATATGTGTAAAGTTAAGAGGTGGTTTGGTTTAAATTTCTTTATGCCATCTTCAAAAGTGTAAAGAAAATGAAAAAGCCCACCATATTTAAGCTTACTCCTTTTGTTACATTCAGATCTTAATCATTCATATGAAACACATCTGTTAAAAATTTAGAATAGGATATCCAGCACAAAGAGTGTATTCATCATATGTCACTCCAATGTTCACTGCTGTTAATTTGTGATGGTTGCTGGTTAGGATGGTTTTGATTGCTGGAGCTGTCAGTGAACTTAAAGGCTTATGGTGACTGAAGGCATCAAGTGAATGCCAGACTCTTAGAAACTTCCATCAGGCATCAGCTTTGAACATGGGCGTAGGGTATGTATCAATGAATGAATTGTATCCTGTGATGAGCTTACCACCAGAATGAATGGCGAAGAAAGAATCTGCCTTTTTGCCCATGTGAAATATAAATAATCTTTAGACAAAACACCCATTTATGAGATTTTGATTTTTGAGCCATTACCACTTATAAAGAAGGTATGCCCAGTCACTGAATATGTTCTAGGAAACTGTTCAATGAAAAAATTTGAAGAAAATTATTCAAGAAACCTGAAAACCACTCAGATCCTTTGTATAATAAATGTAGCTGTTAGATGTGAAACAGTTGCTATTCATGATCCAGGAGCAGCATAGCTACTTGTCTCGTTGATTTCAATGGCACTTTTGAATGTCTGTTCCACAGAAAGCTGGCCAAACTGAACAATCCTGTGCATGCTTGCTCAGAAGTAACTAAGTCCCATTATGTTTCGTGGGGCTGGCTCCCAGGTACATAGGATTGAAGCCAAAAATGTCAGAGCCAGGTGTCTAAAGTGAGGCTCCCAAATCTTGGCAAAAATCAAGTGACTTGTTCCACCTTATCAGGACCCAGATACTACTACTTCCACCATTACAGTAGATTCCTCCATTTATTTTTGCTAATTTATTCTTACCAAGTTAGCAGTAATTAATGCCTCCTAAATGTATTGCTTTTGTACTATAGACATTTCACAGTTCTTCATGCTGTGTAAAAACTGAAGTTAAAGAAGTTAAAGAAATTCCTTCTAGTGGTTTATCCAAGACTGCACACATGCAACAGGACTTCCATTTACTTTCCTCCCCTAACCCTATGGAGACATTTTGGGGGTTTTGGGGGGAGGGCGCTGGAGAGGAAGTTCTGTTGCACATACAGAAGGATACAACCTGGCATTTTGTTTTACACTGTCTTGTTCTTTTATATTTTCTCCCCTCAAAGAAAAGTATAAGGTAGCATACAACAAATAGTGCAAATAGATTATTAAATAAAAGATAATAAAGGATGCCAATATATTAACAGAATTCTGAAAATGCAAAATACCCCAAAAGTCAAGCCCAGATAAATTACTGTAAAAATATGCTGAAACACCTCAATTAGCTTTTGCATTGCAAGGTCAGGCTACAGTGGTTTTCTCATGGGATGTATTGAGACATCTTATTTTGCTATACAACTTTTTTTTTGACCTGCAAGACATTGTCTTACAGGATTTCCTCCCACCACCACCCTTCCAAATGACACAAAGACTTTCACTCACTTGCATTCAGAAGACTACTCTCCTCCTACCTAAAACATTCAGCATCTTATTTAGCACTGGGGGAAGTGGTGGTGGTGGTTTGAAAGACGTGTCTTCCAATATCAACTCAGAATCAGAGAAGCAGAAACCTTCTCTTATCAAATATCCATTAACTTACCATTCCTCCTTTGTGGAGAGTAAAAGAATGTCCAATGTGAATAATGTCGTCCAATGGTCCTCTTCTGCTGTCTTTGAGAGGAACTACGCAACAAGATAATGTTGATGTTTTCTCTTCGGGAAGCTATCTACTTCACTTTTCAGGTAAGGAAGCATGCTACTCTGATATAGCTCATATCTGAGACTGCACAAAAGCTACAATGGAGAAAAGAAAACAGGTTTGTTCACCTGTAATCATTTGGTTTCCTGTGCAATCACATCATGGTCTCCTTCCCTCTCCTAGGTCCTTGTTGAATTTCTGCCTGTCGTGCACACAAATCCAACAAGAAAAATATATGGCTCTCTTACAACAAATGTGTATATGTGTACATTTGACATGTGCCCTTGTTTGCTTCTAAAAGAAACATTTCATTTAGCGTTCAGTTTTCATATGACCTTAAAATTACCCATGGTGATTCAGTTCCTAGTAATCTGAGTTGCTGCCTGCCATGGGAGAGTGTTGCAGACTTTGATTTCTTGCAGTCAGTGTAAATGAATAGGCTCGAGGCTGCACTTAAATTCTTCCATGTTAAGCTACTGCCTGGCTCAGTTAGACATGGGTTATAAGAGGTGCTTCTAAGGCATGTGAGAGATCTGTGAAGAGACTGTAAGTTAAAACTGATGTTTCCTACAGGTTTACCGTAATTCACTGGGGGCGGGGAGGGGGGACTTTGCCTAACATTTTATCCACTTATGTGAAAACAAAAAAAGGCTTATAGCTGCTTTTAGATTCCTCATTATGTTGCTGACTCTTTGTGACCCCATAGACCAGAGCACACCAGGCACTCCTGTCTTGCACTGCCTCCCGCAGTTTGGTCAAATTCATGTTGGTGGCTTCAAGAACACTGCCCAACCATCTCGTACTCTGTCATCCCCTTCTCCTTGTGCCCTCAATCTTTCCCAACATCAGGGTCTTTTTCAGGGAGTCTTCTCTTCTCATGAGGTGGCCAAAGTACTGGAGCCTCAGCTTTAGGATCTGTCCTTCCAGTGAGTACTCAGGGCTGATTTCCTTCAGAATGGATAGGTTTCATCTTCTTGCAGTCCATGGGACTCTCAAGAGTCTCCTCCAGCACCATAATTCAAAAGCATCAATTCTTCGGTGATAAGCTCTCACTTCCATACATCACTACTGGGAAAACCATAACTTGAACTATACGGACCTTTTTCAGCAAGGTGATATCTCTGCTGTCCAGGATTGTCTTTGCTTGTCTCCCAAGAAGCAGGCATCTTTTAATTTCGTGACTGCTGTCACCATCTGCAGTGATCATGGAACTCAAGAAAGTAAAATCTCTCACTGCCTCCATTTCTTCCCCTTCTATTTGCCAGGAGGTGATGAGACCAGTGCCCATGATCTTAGTTTTTTTTATGTTGAGCTTCAGACCATATTTTGCGCACTCCTCTTTCAATCTCATTAAACGTTTCTTTAGAATCATAGAGCTGGAAGAGACCACAAGGGCCATCCAGTCCAACCCCCTGTCAAGCAGGAAACACCATCAAAGCATTCTTGACATATGCCTGTCAAGCCTCTGCTAATTCCTTTAATTCCTCATCACTTTCTGCCATCAAGGTTGTGTCATCTGCATATAAATTAAATAAGCAGGGAGACAATATACAGCTTTGTCGTACTCCTTTCCCAATTTTGAACCAATCAGTTATTCCATATCCAGTCCTAACTGTAGCTTCTTGTCCCACATAGAGATTTCTCAGGAGACAGATCAGGCACTCCCATTTCTTTAAGAACTTGCCATAGTTTGCTGTCGTCAACACAGTCAAAGGCTTTTGCGTAGGCAGAGAAGCAGAAGTATATGTCTTTCTGGAACTCTAGCTTTCTCCATAATCCAGCGCATGTTTATAATTTGGTCTCTGGTTCCTCTGCCCCTTGGAAATCCAGCTTCCACTTCTGGGAGTTCTCGGTCCACATACTGCTAAAGCCTGCCTTGTGGAATTTTAAGCATAACCTTGCTAGCGTGTGAAATGAGTGCAATTGTATGGTAGTTGGAGCATTCTTTGGCACTGCCCTTCTTTGGGATTGGGATGTAGACTGATCTTCTCCAATCCTCTGGCCACTGCTGAGTTTTCCAAACTTGCTGGCATATTGAGTGTAGCACTTTAACAGCATCATCTTTTAAAATTTTAAATAGTTCAGCTGGAATATCATCACTTCCACTGGCCTTGTTATTACCGTAGCAGTGCTTCCTAAGGCCCATTTGACTTCACTCTCCAGGATGTCTGGCTCAAGGCCAGCAACCACACTACCTGGGGTATACGAAACATCCATATCTTTCTGGTAAAATTCCTCTGTGTATTCTTGCCACCTCTTCTTGATGTCATCTGCTTCTGTTAGGCCACTTTGCTTTCTTGCATTTCCTTTTCATTGGATGGTTTTCGTTGCTGCCTCCTGTATAATGTTACGAGCCTCCATCCATAGTTCTTCAGGCACTCTGTCCACCAAATCTAAATCCTTAAACCTGTCCCTCACTTCCACTGTGTATTTGTAAGGGATTTGATTTAGATTGTATCTTACTGGCCCAGTGGTTTTTCCTCTTTTCTTCAGTTTAAGCTTGAATTTTGCTATAAGAAGCTGATGATCAGCTCCAGGTCTTGTTTTTGCTGAGAGCTTCTCCATCTTTGGCTGCAGAGAATATAATCAATCTGATATCGATGCTGCCTATCTGGTGATGTCCATGTGTAGAGTCGTCTCTTGTGTTGTTGGAAAAAAGTGTTTGTGATGACCAGCTTGTTCTCTTGACAGAACTCTATTAGCCATTGCCCTGCTTCGTTTTGAACTCCAAGGCCAAACTTACCAGTTGTTCCTTTTATCTCGACTCCCTACTTTAGCATTCCAATCCCCTATAATGAGAAGAACATCCTTCTTTGGTGTCATTTGTAAAATGTGTTGTAAGTCTTCATAGAATTGGTCAATTTCAGTTTCTTCAGCACCAGTAGTTGCTGCATAAACTTGGATTACTGTGATGTTAAAAGGTCTGCCTTGGATTCGTATCGAGATCATTCTATCCTTTTTTAGATTGCATCCCAGTACAGCTTTCGCCACTCTTTTGTTGACTATGAGGGCCACTCCGTTTCTTTTATGGGATTCTTGCCCACAGTAGTAGATATGATAGTCATCCGAACTGAATTCGCCCATTCCCGTCCATTTTAGTTCACTGATGCCCAGGATGTCAATATTTATTCTTGCCATCTCATTTTTGACCACATCCAACTTACCAAGGTTCATGGTTCTTACATTCCACGTTCCTATGCAATATTTTGGTATCTGAAGAAGTGTGCATGCACACGATGTGCATATTGGTATCTGAAGAAGTGTGCATGCACACGAAAGCTCATACCAAAATAAAAACTTAGTTGGTCTTTAAGGTGCTACTGAAGGAATTTTTTTATATTTTACTTCGACCCAGACCAACACGGCTACCTACCTGTAACCAATATTTTTCTTTGCAGCATTGGACTTTCCTTTTGCTTCCAGGCATATCCACAACTGAGTGACCTTTTGGCTTTGGCCCAGCCGCTTTCTGAGCTCTGAATCTACTTGTACTTGTCCTCCACTCTTCCTCAGTAGCATGTTGGATGCCTTCCGACCTGAGGGGCTCATCTTCCAACGTCATAACTTTTAAATGCCTGTTGTTTTTGTCCATGGAGTTTTCTTGGCAGGGATACTGGAGTGGCTTGCCAGTTCCTGCTCCAGGTGGATCACATTTAGTCAAAACTCTCCACTATGACCTGTCCATCTTGGGTGGCCTTGCACGGCTCATAGCTTCTCTGAGTTATTCAAGCCCCTTCACCACGCAAGGCAGTGATCCATGAAGGAGATTCCTCATTATAGGTAACAGGAATGAAACAAAGCTTCAGATTTTCCAGATCATATTCAGACCTGAGTAACAAATAAAATTGGAATTACACGTTGTGGATCTAAAACATGTTGGGCTGCTTCCAAATGCTACAGATACATCTTGTGATCACTGCAAAGCCCTAGTTTTTTTGTTTAGCCACTACATTTGTATCCCACTGTATCACCAAGAAGGTCAGGGTAATTTGTGTGGGGTTTTTTTTTTTTAATGTTCACATAAAACATTTTAGATAGAGAAATGGTGAGTTGCCCAAGGTCACCCAAATCACTTTATGGTTGAGCTGAGATTTCTACCCAGGTTTTCCCAATCCCAATGAGACTTTGCTAACTGGCTTTCCAGTATCCTTGCCAAAGCTCTCATTTATTTGATGGCCCATGCAGATTACAAAATTGGGGATTATTTGTTGGTTTGACATTTTGTCTTTTACTCTTTTGATACCATGCTGGGATCATTTCTCTGCACATTCTTAAATCTGTCTGAAAGGGAAGGCATAATACAGAATAATTTCAAGCACATTCTAGGAGAAGCATAGAAAATTAAGACTTAATCACTGAATCATTTAAGTCTAATCAGGTATTATTTATCACGAACCATTCTTTCTGTAATTACAATTGCCAGCACCAGAGACGTTTCTTTATATTTCTATTCAGTTATGCAAAAAAAATCAAAAAGTGGCTTACTTCGTGTCAACCCTTTTTTGATCACAATTTGTCAGGAAGTACTTCTGCGTAAATCCCATTGAAATGTAGCAGAACTGCACCCAGCTCCTATTCAGTTCAGTGGAGCTCAGGCAAAGAAACATCTCCGCATATTACGCCCTGCACTGAAGATCTTTTTTGACAAAGATTTCTTTGTTTGAAACATTTATAGCCCACCTCTCAAGGCTGCCTGCTAACAGTAGTAAGTGAAAAACAAAATGAGAAAAAGCAGCAGAGTACAAACAAGATAAAAGGTAGCCATTAGTGTGAATAGACATCCTCATGAGATAAAAACAGCCCCAATGTAGCAAGTTAAAACACAAATCAGTTCAGAATCTTAAACTGTTAGCATTCCCAAAGCCTTCCTAAATATAGCTGCCAATTAATACTTCATGCATGGGATGAAACCAACAAGAGCTTATGCCTTTAAAAAAAATGTTTTAAGGAGCCACAAGACTCTTTGCTGTTTCTCCTACATAGGTTTTAGCTATCCGGTGGAAAGTCGGTGCAGTCACTAAATAGACCTTCTCTCTGGTCTCAGCTAAGCATACATCTGGGAATGCTGATGCACACAAGAGGAACTCTGATAAATAGAATAGCAGGGGGGAGGACCTGGTATGGAAACAGGATTTCCTCAAATGTTCTGCTTCCAAACCATAAAGTTTGCCAATGAATTAGAAGCCACTAGAACCCAGTGCAGTTATTTCTATAAAGAGTGTGGCCCACTCTTATTTATTTTTAAATATAACAACCCAGGCAGCGTTCTGGACTAATTGCCGTTTCCGAATACTTTCCCTATGTAGCCTATGTGGGTGCATTTTTTACAGAAGTCCAGGGTGATGTAACACATGCTGTTCTGGCTAAAACGGCAGTTTTCAAAAGTCACAGTTGTCACACTAGCCTCACTTAGGTTAAGGCATTTCTGATCTTGTGGAAACAAACAAACAAATTATTATTATTATTACTTTATTAGTATTTTGGGGAGCTTTTAATGTGTGACATACTGTTGCATTTTTATATCTTCTGTTGAAAGGCACCCAGAGTGGCTGGGGAAACCCAGTCAGATGAGTGGGGTACAAAAAAATTCATTATCATCATCCAAGGTCAGGGTTGGATCCAAGAAATCTCCCAAATATGAACCTACATTTCTTTATGCCATCTAACAAAGATTGAACCCCCATGTCTGGATCAGCTCTATTGAACAGGATAAGCTTCCTTGTCAGGGTTAAGCATCAGTTTGTTGCATCTGCTCAGTTTGACATTCGTTTGGCACCTCAGCAGCCTCCCTAGAGAAAGATGAAAAGGAGAGAGAGACAAAGAATGTCACTCAGATATTGATAGCATTGAACTCTATATCCCTGAATGATTTCCCCCAGTAATTTCATGTAGATGATGATATGATGATGATGATGATGATGATGATGATAATAATAATAATAATTTATACCCCGCCCATCTGGCTGGGTTTCCCCAGCCACTCTGGGCAGCTTCCAACAGAAGGTTAAAAATACATTAAAACATCAGTCATTAAAAACTTCCCTAAACAGGGCTGCCTTCAGATGTCTTCTAAACGTCTGATAGTTGTTTATTTCTTTGACATCTGATGGGAGGGTGCTCCACAGGGCGGGCGCCACTACCAAGAAGGCCCTCTGCCTGGTTCCCTGTAACTTCGTTTCTCACAGGGAGGGAACCACCAGAAGGCCCTCGGCGCTGGACCTCAGTGTCTGGGCAGAACGATGGGGGTGGAGTTAAATAAATAGCAGGGGACAAGTTGCAACCTATTGGAACCACATAGGCCAGTGTTCAGGGCATCACATACCGTGTTTCCCACATTTTAAGACACCGTCTTATTGCTTTTTTCCCTCAAAAAACCACAGGGTGGCTTATTTTTGGTGGCATGTCTTATTTTTTTTACGTTATTACAGTTTTTACAGCACCTTAAGGTCTTCTTAGCCGGGCCAGGCTGCTGGCTTGGGGCACTGCTGGGCACTGCGCGCCATGCTGCTGGGCTGTCTGAGCGCTGCTGGGCGCTTTGAGCAGCTGGGCGCTCCGCGCGCTCCAGCAGCCATTTCCAGGCGGCGGGACGGCGACGGCGAGGCCGCTGGCTCTGGCGCTGAGCTCCGGGGCTGCTCGGCGCTCCGCGCGCTCCAGCAGCCGTTTCCGGGCGGCGGGGCGGCGGAGCGTCGGCGGCCGGGTGGAGGCGAGGCCGCTGGCTCTGGCCCTCAGCTCCGGGGCTGCTGGGCGCTCCGCGCGCTCCAGCAGCCATTTCCGGGTGGCGGGGAGGCGGCGGCGGCTGGATGGAGCTGAGGCCGCTTGCTCTGGCGCTCGGCTCCGGGGCTGCTGGGCGCTCCGTGCGCTCCAGCAGCCGTTTCCGGGCGGCGGGACGGCGGCGGCTGGATGGAGCTGAGGCCGCTTGCTCTGGCGCTCGGCTCCGGGGCTGCTGGGCGCTCCGCGCGCTCCAGCAGCCGTTTCCGGGCGGCGGGGCGGCGGCGGCTGGATGGAGCTGAGGCCGCTTGCTCTGGCGCTCGGCTCCGGGGCTGCTGGGCGCTCCGTGCGCTCCAGCAGCCGTTTCCGGGCGGCGGGACGGCGGCGGCTGGATGGAGCTGAGGCCGCTTGCTCTGGCGCTCGGCTCCGGGGCTGCTGGGCGCTCCGCGCGCTCCAGCAGCTGTTTCCGGGCGGCGGGGCGGCGGCGGCTGGATGGAGCTGAGGCCGCTTGCTCTGGCGCTCGGCTCCGGGGCTGCTGGGCGCTCCGCGCGCTCCAGCAGCTGTTTCCGGGCGGCGGGGCGGCGGCGGCTGGATGGAGCTGAGGCCGCTTGCTCTGGCGCTCGGCTCCGGGGCTGCTGGGCGCTCCGTGCGCTCCAGCAGCCGTTTCCGGGCGGCGGGACGGCGGCGGCTGGATGGAGCTGAGGCCGCTGGCTCTGGCGCTCGGCTCCGGGGCTGCTGGGCGCTCCGCGCGCTCCAGCAGCCGGTTCCGGGCGGCGGAACAGCAGGCCTCCTCGGCCAGGCAGAAGCAGGGCCGCTGGCTCCGGTGCTCCTGGGTGCTCCAAGCTGCTGGGCTAGAAACTAGAAACTGGGCTAGAAGCAACAGAGGCCCGGCCGCTGGCTCAGCTCTCCGCCCGCGCTGCTGCAGGCATGGAGATACACTATGTCTTATTTTCGGGGTATGGCTTATCTTTCGCAAATGCTTAAAATTGCTGCCCTGGCTTACTTTATGACTACGTATTAAAAAGGGGGAAACACGGTAGATGTCCTCCAGCACCATCTTTTGAGAGTGCCCAACAAGCTTCCCATCCCAGTATTGGAAACCCTGCAAGTTATGATGGTGCTCTCCTTCAGATTCAGAAAATCACGTGTTGACTCAGGAGTATTGCTGGCAGGTGTGGCATCACTGGCTGAGTGGAGCTAGTCCCACAGGTTCCCCGCAAAAGCCCCTTCACAAGTTTGCAAGTGAATGCCCGAAGCAAGCTTCAAATGTATGTATGTTTCTAACAATAGTCGCTCAGTTTGCAGAACCAGTGAGTTGTCAACAGATATATATGCTCCTTATAGAAATAATGATATGTGATCTGCAACAGATGTGTGTGTGTGATTTTCTCCTACCTCTTGCCAGTGCTGCATAGCAGTTGCAGTGCTGGGCTAGATCTAGAGTGACCTGTGATCAAAACCCTGTTCAGCCATGACTATCACTGGGTGGCAAGGGACAGCCACTGTCACTCAACCTGATCTACACCATAGGGCTGCTGTGAGGATGGAATGGGGAAGATCCAAGCATGCTTGCAGAGCTCAATGAAGGAAAGATGGGATCATGATGCTGATGATGACCTTAATAAATTGTACCCCAGTTAAGCAGCCCTGGCTTTTACAGCTTAGTTCTGAAAATGAGTCCTGCTTACTGTGTTTTCTTTTCAGTTTAGTGAACTTGCCATTAGCTAGCATTGGCAACTCCATAAGAAGATGCTGTCTTTTTTTCAGTACTGCACATAGGCTTTTGTCATTTTTGAGCAGTGTGAGCATGATGAAGAGTGCTGCTTATTAGGGCTCTTCTGCCAGCAAAGAAGGCCACTGGAGTGCAGAGGGGACGAAGAGAAAGGAATCCTGGGGAATCAAATGACATCCTCTTGTCATATTAAACCCATCTTGTTAGGATTCATGGAATATTTTCTAGCTATATAGAAATTCTCACCACTGCTGCTTCACATTAGCTGCAGAAATAGTGTCACGAGCAATTGTTTCAACTTGTGTCATTTCTTCAAAACACTGCTTTGCTCTTGTAAAGTTCATCTTCATTGTGTACACCTGCTCTCTTTTGTTTATGACTTAAAATAGTTTGGTCTTTCATGGTAGCTTCATTTATATTTGCTTAGTGAAGCTGACAGTTCACACCAGAGCAAAAGATTTGTGTCAAGTAGTGCCTAATTGATCCTGTAAACTGCAATATGAAAGTCTAGAAGGCTGCAGTGCACAATAATAAATGACATATTATGTGCACCATTCAGGAAATACATTTGAAAAATGTATCCATCAGCAATAATTATCTGAAGAGATTAGCTCACATCTGGGAACAATACTATATATGAAATTTATTTATGTTCATCTTCTCATTCTAAATATGCTTTACAACTATAGTAGAATATATTAATATAATTATTCAGAATATAAATGCCCCAATCTAGCTCTAGATCAGTGCAAATGGCCCAAGAGAAGAGTTCAGGTCTTGCACTAAGGATCTAGGTTCTTCACTTTAAAGTGACTGGATCTTCCCTTAAAAGAAAAATGGACTGGAAAAGGTTTCTACTTGAGACCTTGGAGAGCACCAGTACATCATAGTGGGCTAAATAGACCAATAGTCTGATTTGGTATAAAGCATGCTAATGTGTTTACGTGGCATAGAGTCTGCATGCAGAAGGTCCAAAGGCTCAGGGCTCAACTTAAAGGCTCTCATATAGTAAGGTTAAGAAAGTCCTTGAATAGCCACTGCCAGTCTGAATAGGCAATAGAAAGCTAGATTAGCTAAGGGTCTGCCTTGGTATAAAGCATTTTTTAAATATATCTCTGTGTTCACTTGTCCACAATCGTGCTTTATTCCTGTCTCCTGCCATTTAGGGAGTGGATGGTACACCAATCTTTCCCCCCAGAATCTGCCTGGAAGTTTCTGAAAGGTTGGGCTCAAAGATTTTCTTTTTAAAAAAATCAAACGAAACATACTGAATATTTTGATGGTCAATATCTAATCCCTCATATTGGAGGCAGGGGTCATCCTATTAGCATGCTTGCGTGCTCCCTGGTAGATAGCAAGTGTACCAGATTATAAACGTTTAAATGATTAATTGCATTGCTGCTTGTTATAGCTGAGCTTACCAGTCCTATTACAGCATCCCCAGGATACACTGACCTCATGGAACATTAGAGGTTGCGATACTGTAATATCAGCAATAATCTTTTTAATTAAGTGCTTGGTTCTGAGCTCTACAGAACAGTTGGTTGCAATGGGAGTTGTATCTACTCTGAGCCTCCTAAAGATAGCCATAATTATGAGTTCCTTGTTTTTCACCCACCACTCCACTTTTAAACTACGAGAATATACTGCATAATAGTTAGAAGCTGAGATTCTGTGATACAAAGTTAGTCAGAAACTTATGACTTGCCATTATTTAAATAAAAGTGTGATGTCAGCTGAGAAGCTAGACTAAGAAGTATTGGCAGTTTGGTGGGAAAGCCTTCCCTGTACTGTATCAGAGAAATTGTGGATGGCTGTTAACTTTATTCATTTATTCTTCATGTTCTTGGAGAAAGTATCTGCAAATGTTTGCTTGTTCCATTGCATTGAGATGGTGCATTGAGAAAGCATGGTGATATACTTGAGTACCCTCTTTGGTTTGGCTTCTACTAGGCCTTACCTTTCCATGTATCAGTTCTAACCCAGCTCCTCTCTTCAGTCATTCAGGAATATGCCTTCCATCTGTTGGAATTCATCAAACAGGAGTATATTGGTTTTCCACTCTTTTCTTTCTACGCACCATCCACCCAACTATGTTTCTCAGCACTGGACATTTTCCTGCCATCCTCACCTGTATGTCCAAGTGCCTGCCTGCTATTTCTGCTTGGATAGTTACTTCATCACTAACAAACAACACCAAAGAATGTGTTTCTCATCTTCCCTTCAAAGTACCCACCCCCGGTGTGCATTTTGTATACATTGACAACATCAGCACCATCCCCTTTTGGCCAGGTACGAAGCCTTAGCTTTACCTTTGATTACTCCTGTCAAAAACCTGACCACAAAGGAGGACTTGAATGCCCCTGTTTTACTGGATTTTGTGGGTTCTAAGACCTCCACTTGTGAGATATGCCAAGGAGGTAATTAGCTGCAACGAGTAACCCTAAATTGTGCTTCCCATCCTCAAGGTAGACACCTTGGAAAGACCACTAATGAAGGTGTACTTGGTTGCTAGGTTTCTTTCTACATTCTCAATGTATATGGTCTTCTGAAGATCATTATTGTTACCTGAAGATGTAGCCATGTGGGGTTAGATTTGAGCTTGCAGAGTTATTCCAGTCTAGAACCTTTCACCAAAAATGATATTTTTACTGAGATATAAAGGCATTAATAAATGCAAACAATTTAGAAATGAACATAAAAACTTACTATAATTATAATTTCTCTCTCTGGAGTGAAGGTAGTTTTCTGAGGAGGCCCTAAAAATGACAACTCCCAGAGGTAAGCAGCCTTTTACCTAGGTGGGTGATTTCTGAAACTCCTCTTAGGCCCAGCCTTTCTTTAGAGTGATCTTTCCCCCCTTGGCAACTCTTTGGACAAGCAAGGCTTGTAGGTTCAGGCTTGGTGTATTTAGCAGATTTAGGACCAGCCAGAGTTGACATTAGCTTTGAAGATGGGCTGTCATAGTATGTTTTAATTATGCAAGGCAAATTAGGCAGGATAGGAATAACAGAACAAAAATTATGCTTCAGTGTCCAGTAACAAGAATCAATGGGTCTGCTATGAGTATGACTTAGGGATATTGCCCATAGGGTTTCAAATCTTTCAACATGGTTGAAAATTGCAAAGGCTCTAAATGGATATGTTTTCCACAAGGTCCTGCTACAATATGAATGACCACCACTTATCTTTCTGATAAACATCTGATTGACTACAATCTTATTAACAGCAGGATTACTAGTGGGGGTGGTCATCCTTTTCTTACATACAGCATGGCATTAATGTCAAGGACCATTTAGACATGTACTGCAATGATATTTGTATTCCACTTTCTCAGTTCTCAGTATGGTTGTGAGGTAATTTAAAACCGTGCTTTGAACCTATTCAGGGGAGGGCAAATTGACTTAGGATATCCCCTTTAACATATTTAATCAAAAGAATGGATAAAATATTAATTCAGCTCTTCTATTCTGTGTCTCCTCATCAAAGTGAATAGAGAGACATTTAATAACACATGGAAACATAAGATAGGCCTTTTATCAGGATAGAAGAGGGCCCTCTCAAAAGGAACATTTTGACCTAAGGGTCTTTTTTCATCTGCCAAGTTGAAGGTTTTTTCTGTTTTCATTTTTATATATATACTTAGGCCCTAAAGCAAACACCTGTAGGTGCTAGACCATGTCCTCTTCTGGGGAAGTTTAATGATCAGCCATCTTTTTTCATTATTGGCTTACTCAGCCTTCTGAGTATCAGCCCTTTATCATCTTCCATAAAAAATTAATTCTGATTGTGTAATTTATCACATTTCTTTCAGATGGCAATGGGCAAACTAATTGGGCTTTAAATAATTTTTTATCAAACTATTTTTAAAAAAAAAAAAAACCTTTAGCTCAATTTCTTTATTAAAACTTTTCCTGAAAGTCACAAGAGACCTCTGCTCACCTGTTCTCATCTGTCCTCGGAATGGTTCACACTTGCTCACAGTCTCCTTGATATCTACATACTTGATTACTGAACACTCAGTGATTTGCAGCTGAATATGTAATCCGCCTCCTTTGAAAGAACCATGTTGGATTAGGTGCCCGATTATAAGAAATGTCTGAGGAGTTTTATGTAGCAATGGGTCAACTCCTTTTGGAACTGGCTTCCTCAGTGAGCATTTAGCTTTTGGGGTATGCAGGCATGAGAGAACTCATCTATTTTCTTACAGTTCTCTCCTAGCATGTAATTTTGGTACTCATGGATGGTGCCATATCTGTACACTGTCAAGTATGGTGCCTAGCAATTCAAGCATCACCCTAACTCCTAAACCAAACAGGAATAAAAGATGGTTCTAGATCTGAATTGGATACAACAATCATAGAAATAGTGAAAACAGCTAAATGCATTTGATTGAAAGAAACGAAAAATACTCATGTAATATAAGACTTGGTCAGGTGGTCCAGGCAAGCAGTTCACAGTAATCAACAAGAGTTTGGGCAAGAAAAACCAGTCTGCACATACCTACTTCACTTCATGTTGCAGTAATCTAGGATAGTTTCAGAGTAAAACATCAGAGCTTTTGCATAAGGGCCTAAAATGCAGCTAGTTGGGGGTGTATGATCACCTGATGCCAGAAGGCACGGCGCAGAATACTATTTGGTTTGTATTCTGAACCAGGTAATTAGGTTTGGGTGACATCATTAGTCTTCCCTATAGCAAATAATTCATGCATGCACATAATTGCTTCAGATTTACTCACCATTAGCTTTCAAAGCCTTCCAGTCTTGCTTTTAAGACATGGGTCAAAATTCCTCCTTAATTATATTCAGAAGTATTCTGATGTGAGATATGCATCTGTAGAATGGGCTTAGGCAGCTCTCTGTGGCAAAGTTGGATGACATCTGGTTTAACTCTGCAACAACAAAGTTCTTAGTTTTGCCATGGCCTGATGGTTTTTGGTAACACAGAGGCGGGTTTTCCACTGGTGGCACCAGTATTGCAGCAGAATGACCTCTCTGCTGTAATACAAGAGGCACCATCAGCATTGGCATCCCACCAGCTATTTTTTGTTTGTTTGTTCTAAATTATTTTAGTTGCCATACATTTTTAACTGCCCCGTTTTGTTTGTATTTTAATTCATTATGTTTTGCTGTTTGGATAGAACTGTTTGGTTGCGTATTTAAATTATGTATGTATTTTATAATTGATGTTATAGTTGTAAAACACTTAGAAGCCATTCTGGTGTGTAAGCTGTATATAAAGTAAAGTAATAAATAACACACACACACACACACACACACACACACACACACACACACACACACACACACACACAAGCCTGTAAGCTTCTATGCAATATTCCAAAGTATAAAAGTGTGGGAGGTTTGTTAGCTTCTAGAGTTCTCCAGTGAACATAGTATCACACAGGAACATAAGAAGCTGCCTTCCACCTAGTAGGGCCACTGATCCCTCTAGATTACTACTATCTACACTGATTGGCAGCAACTGGAGGTGGCAGGGACTGCATTTTGGATCTTTTGCATGCAAAGCATGTGTTCTCCCCTTGAGCTATGCAGCCTTTCCCTGTTAATAACAGAAATAAAACACTCTTGTAGGAGCTTTATACACCAAAACGGAAACATACATGCTTTTTAAATAAATTTGGATATAACATTTTTATATGAATTGCATGTTTTGTGTTTTATGCAAATGCAAACATGAATTTGCATGGGTTTGGCGAGTATGCACCAAGCAAAGTGCAGTATTATAACTACTGGCCCAATCTGCATTCTGTTTGGTTTGATGATAATGTAATAGCTCCGCTGAACATTAGGATATTAGAATGAAATTGGCTACAATTATTCCCATAATTCTGTATTTCAGGTCCAAATAAGCATCCTTCCTCCATCTATGTGTTTTAAATCGATTGTAATTAAACATCTGCCTTGAATGTGGGTGAAATTTGGTATACACATTTAGGATATAATTCTACAGTTCAAATCTCAACTCAACCTCTGCAGAAAAAAGTCCGGGGGGAAAGTAAAATAGGTTCCCTTGCAATATTTGTCTTGAAGATTGAGGTATTGAATTAAACAGTGCAATCCTATAGATATCTATTCAAATGAAAGCTCTGCTGAGTTCAGTGGGACTTACTCCCAGGTAAGTGTGTATAGGATTGCCTTGGTGTGTGTTCAGGACAGCATTAGGAATTTCAGATTAAAACCCTAGATCAGACATCCCCAAACTGCGGCCCTCCAGATGTTTTGGCCTACAACTCCCATGATCCCTAGCTAACAGGACCAGTGATCGGGGAAGATGGGAATTGTAGTCCAAAACATCTGGAGGGCCGAAGTTTGGGGGTGCCTGCCCTAGATCAACTGTCAGATCTATTTTCAAAATATGTAAAGCACACCTTTGTTCATTCATTATCTGCCCTGAAGGCTCGGATGCCAGAATGAAAGTTGATAATGTATATTTACAAAATAATTTTCCACAAATGTGGGCATTTAAAAATATTGCTATGTGATGATAGAAGCAAAGCTTCTGAAACTTTCTACTTTGCTACTCTGTTAAAAGTCCCTGCAGAAACATCTGCTATAAAAGTGCCCTAGCTCTGCGTCCATATTACACCATAGCCTTTGGGTCATAAGTATTACTATTCCTTTTGTGAGTGGCACCTGTTTTCAATATTTATGAAAATATTGCTAAAGGGTGATATATCTGTTTCGAAAAAGAAAATACAAAAGGAGTAAGGGGGCACCACATCGCAGAAAGATGCATGAGGCAAATCCAACAAGGTGCAGGAACTACGGTACCTATTTATTGCCAAACTGGCTGCCAACACATCTCAAATGTACAGTAATTGGGGCTGGTGGGATGGTGAAGAATCGACTTTTTAATTGTAATTATCCTCCGAGCATGGAAAGAGCTATTTACTAGCAGAGAGCAAGAATATTCTAGTCCCATGGATTGCTATTCAGAAAGAAGCTATTACTTCCTGTTTTGTTTTATTGAAGCCCCAAAGGATATGGTGTGTTCAGGCATTTGCCTGAACCTCTAAACACTGTTATCAGTGGAAGGAGGAAGGGGCACATACTTAAGCTCCATTGCTAAATTCTCACACCCATTAGAGATATCTTTCACCCCCGACCATCTCCTTGTTGAGCAGTGTAAGGTCTACAGGTGGCTTCTGCTCAAGCTCACTTGGACATGACTAGAATGCTGTGCAACAGGAGACCCAGCTTTTGTGGAGAGTTCTACTCTCCCATGGTCAGCACAAGAAGGCTGGGAACTGAGTATGGTGCATGCAGGGACATTAGGATGGGGCATGTGTGTAGGTGCCTGCCCCGAGTCCGTAGATACAGTTCACATGTTTGGGCAAACACCTGAACATGCCTTAAGCCTGTGGTTTATTTCAGTTTTTCTCCAAGCTACTGCCCTATAGATGTTTTTGGACTCCAGCTCCCATCAACCCCAACCAGCAGGGCCAAAGGTCAGAGGTTATAGGAACTGGAGTCCAATAACATCTTGAAAGCACTAGGTTGGGGCAGGCTGACATAGGACTCAGCTATACAGCTACAAATAAAACTAGATGGCAGCACTGAGCTATGCCAAATTCAATGTACTTTTCAAAACGTTTTTCAAAAAAGCATTTTAACAGCGTTTTTGAAAAAATATATGTGTACAGTAGATTCCACCATGCTGTACAATGATCCAATGATGCATGGACACCTGTGGGAAATACATTGTTTTCTCCATTGCATATTATTTCATAAGCGTGATAAATGGAGTTGGGACTCATTCATGTTCCTTCTTCTTTCTGTGTGATGTAAAAAGCTGTCCTGAGAGGAACACGCCATCTGAACATAACATAGCAGCCCATTAAATCATCATAGCGCTATAGTTCTAGGCAGAACAGTATGCATAATAGGAAACAACTATTACTTATTATAAAAAGTGTACAGTCCACTGGATATTGGTTAATTAGACTGGCCCTTTATGTTAAAAGCAGAAGAAAGTGTACTGTCGTTCATAAAAGGCGACACGAATGTGAAAGCGTTTTATTATATTGATCTTTTGTGTTCTTGACTCAGAGAAGGGTTTGAGTAAACACTTACAATTAAGAAAACAAGAGTAAAGTTTAAGAGATAATAATATGGAATTTAATTAAATGTAAGATGTAATTTGAAGAAAATTTGGTTTAAAAATGATAAGAATATAAGAGTGTGCAATTAAAAGATGAAAAACAAGAGGGGGGAATCAAGCAGAAGTAACAAATTGTTAAAGAACCAGAAGGAGAAGTTGAGGGAAGTCACGGGGTGGGGGGAGTTTTAATTTCTATCTTCTTTGTTTATATGATAAATGTATTGAATACTAAAATGTAAAACCTAATAATTTATTTATTTTTAACGATCTTTTGTGTTCTTTAGTCCTGAAGAAATATTGAATGGCAAATAATTCAAAAAATAAGTTTCTGCTGTTTTACTTCTGCGATTTCTTGCTTAGCAATCTGAAAGGCAGAACCGATGAGTTCTGTTTGTTCTGCCATTCCATTCCATTGCTGATAGGTATTTAGTAATAAACGCAAACAATTCAGAAGAGAGTCCAAGCTGCTCAGAGACTGTTAAAAAGAAAGTGCTGTTCATGCGTACTTAAGTAGGCACTACATTGGAAATAATGTTTTCTTTGTTGATCAATGTTTCATTCCTGTCTTATGTGCAGGGCCGCCTCCTCACCTTTGGTTTCCACAGACCCCAGCAATGACACCTGCAATCCCCGCTGTTGAAGGCAAGTTCAGTTTCTGTTCTTAAAAAATTTCTCATAGATCCTTATGGGGAATCCTAACCCTGCTTTTACTGAGGCCAGCCTTATGCACTGTATCCAGTGTTGTGTGAACAGAAATGAAACTCACACAATGAATGACTTTCCCATAAAGTCTCTCTGGCTGTTTAGGGGGTTCTGCTGAACATTGTGGGCTACGCCTTGCAGGGTTGCAATGGAATCACCTCAAAATCGTGATCCTTGAGCAAGTAGGGCAGGTTCCCAACCCCCTTTCAGTTGGATTCCTCAGATAACATAGTCCACCATGTTTGCCTGCCTGCCTGCCCTGCTCCGCCACTCTGGGATGACTTTTCATGGGGAGTACAGGGAGCTGAGACAGGAATGAAAATGGCAGCTAGTCATGATGGTGATATTATGTCTAGGATCGAAGACATTGTGCCTTTGAGTAGCATCATGAGCAGGAGAGTGCTACTGTGCTAGCACCCTGCGTGTGGGCTTCCCCCAAGCATCAGGTTGGCCACTTTGAGAAGCAACTGCTGGACTAGAAAGGCCTTGTTCTGCTCCAGCACGGCTCTTCTGATGGCCTTAACCCTTGCACAATCCGCCTTCTGCTCACACAGTATTAAGAACAACTTCAGGTGGTTTTAACAGTTTCAAGTTATACAAGTAGATCCTCACTCATTTTTGCTACTGCATTCTTTAGACTGCATGCTGGAGATTAACAGCCTTGAATATTTACTTATTTTAGCAGTTTATGCACCACTTAATTACACTTGACTCTAAGCGCCTATATTTTTCAATCAATACCGTACATTATTTTTCTCGGCGGTTTTAGGAGCTGTATCCAAGAGTACCCCTTGTGGAAGGTGATTATTCCCCTCTTCTTTCTGTAATTCCCTGTGCTGCCACCACCTGATCTGTTCCAGAGGGTTGGGAAACTCTGTGGAAGGTGAAACAGGGTGCTACAGAAGAAAGAGTGAATTTTCAAAAATCCACTCATTTCCCCCTTCCATTCACAGAAGCTTCTGCTGGATCAAAGAGGTTTCTATGAATAGGAGGACAGCACAGATTCAATTGGATTCAGTCTGAAAACAGTCACCATTTGCTGCTTCATAGGTTAACTGTAAAACAGGCTGGCCTTGTGACTGACTTTATACAATTCTCTCATTGAAGGTCTGTCATAGAACTGTTTTCTACATGAAGGCAGCCTGTATGTGTCTTCAACCTTTTCACACCCAGGATCCACATTTAGGTTGTGGCTATTGTCAACATGTCCTGTTTAGTGAGATTCCCAGAGGCACTTGATTGACTAATTTGAGAAACAGGATGTTGGACTACATAGGCCTTTGGACAGCAGGTGTCTTCAAATATTTTTATTGATGAGGGGAGGACAGCAGCGTATTTAAAGAGCATTTTTTGCAATTATATTTCACACGTCATAATAACTATGGCAATGTTGTGAGCACAGTATAGTCACCCTCTTTAAAGTGAGGGGATTTGTATGTAGTACAAAGGCCCATTTCCCTGGGTCAGATAATAGTTGTTCAGTGTGCCCTTTCAGGAAAGAAATAATAGGGTTTGCCTGGACGATAATAACATGTGTTCTGAACTACAGATGTCCCATGCTAAATAGCAAGCCCTGACAACCCTGTTCAAATTTGTATTGAAACTGCCCCCTCCCCAAAAGAAAAAGATTCTGCAACTTTTAGAGAAGTTTATTCTTTTGCCAAATCATCCTTGTAGCTATAAACGTTTCCTAATGCTTCACTGGAATCTGTCGCATTTTAATTTGAATCCATTGCTCTCCTGTCCACGGTGGGTAGAGTGAAAAACAGTTCTCCTTTCTTGACAATATTTTAAAACTACCAGCATATTCCCTCTTAATCTTCTTTTTCTCTAAACTAACATACCAAGCTCTTTCAGGGGTTCCTGATGTGATTTGTCTTCTAAACCTTTTATTATCCTCATAGTTCTTCCAACTTGTCAATAATGTTCTTTTTTGAACTGTGCTCTTCAGAACTGAATACAATACTCCATCTGTTATCTCCCTCATCTTTTCAGCCTAC
Organism: Zootoca vivipara; assembly: GCF_963506605.1. NCBI lineage: Eukaryota > Metazoa > Chordata > Lepidosauria > Squamata > Lacertidae > Zootoca > Zootoca vivipara. Next base: position 53,776,397 of record NC_083278.1, on the reverse strand, counting down.
TCTCTTCCTACAATTTCCCTTCCTTTAAATTTTGTGCAATATCTGTGAAGCTACTCAATTCTCTTTCATGTTCTGAGGCTTCATTTTGCAGCCTACACAGCAGCAATATGCCTAAACTTCTCAGGGTAAAATGGCCACAGGGTGTGAATGTGCGAGACATACCGGTACATCATATACGCTACCCTGTGCTCTTTGAAAGATGGGCAAGAGGGAAATGAAATAAAATTTTGTTGAAGCATTGTGAAAATCCCCCTTCTGATTTTTTAAAATCATTTAGAAAGATTTATATACCACTTTTAAAAAAATCTAAGTGGTTTTTGTAATAATAAATATTTATTGAAAATGAAAATGAAAGCAGACTGCTTTTCTTGTAATGATCAGCATGGTTTAAAGGATCATTTATCTATCTATACACATTCTCTATCTACTATCTATCTATCAATCATCTATCTATATATCTAATTAAAAATCAAGTTCCTCTGACAGGCTGTCCTATGGCTAGAGCAAGGATAAAACCAATCCTTGATTCCCAGTTTGAACCTTACAATGTCTGGTGTTAAGCAGATTTTTTTTCTTGTTGTTTTTGATGGATGCAACTGTTCTGCTTCTCCTCTGCTTATTAGCAAATCCATATCCTTTAGGAACTGAATGCTGCTGTTTCAACCTGTTTGTCATAATAATAAATATACATTTTCTTGAGATGTAATCACTACTTTAAGTTTTAAATTTAATGAAAATTTATATTTAGTTTCTATTCTTGAGAATTATGACTTCTGCATCTTCTTGAGGAGTTTTAGCCATTATTGAATGAACAATGTATGTTTCATACCAGTGGTGGCTGTATGCAATCGTTTTAGCTAACTAATGCATGCAGCTGCAGTAATGGTGAACGAGGCATACACAGCTGAATCCATGCGCCTTGTAGAAAAATAAATGGGCCATATTTTCGTCCCAAGAACTCAGTTATCAGAAGTCAATGGGATTTATTCAAGAATGGAGAGCCAAAAGAAGGCAATAAATGAGCTCCCTGCAAAATATGACATAAAGAAAAGCATGTTGCGTAGAGCTGGTTGTCTGGGGCTGTAGTCCAGCATTTAAGTTTGAGAAAAAAATGTGGATCATATGGATAGTCTACGTAGGCATAGTCTGGAATTATGAAACACTATGTAATAATTCTAGAGACCAAGAAAGAAAATTTAGTATTATCTGGAACAAGAGTGACACTTTGCATTTGAAAAGCTCCAAGCAAAGATGAACAAAATAATGATTAAAAATGGAAGGATAATTATTTCTTTGAAAGCGAGCATTAACGAAACAGTTTGCTGAACTGGCATACAAAATTGTAGGTTAAAAAAGCAACAAAATAGATGAGAGAGAAATGACAGTTTTCTTCATGGAAAATAGAGCATTTCTGACATTGAGCTCATTGAGGTGGGAGCTACACATGTGATACAGGACTGCCACTGAAAATGGCACCTCTCTGTCAAGTACCCCCCTCTTCATGCAGCAGGCAATTTGTACCTACACCCCTCTCTATCCCACATTTTGGCAAGCAAGGGGCTTTATCTGAGTTTAAGGACACATTCCAGCCAGGCAAAATATCCAAGGAGGGTGCAAAGCTGGGCTGGTGAGGAATGCGGCCTGAGCAGAAGCCCTGAAGGAAAAATAAGAGAGGTTTGGTGGAGTATATTTGACTCCTGAGCCTAGATTTGCTCATCCCTGAGCTAAGACAACTGGCATATTATAGGACATTTGCACTCCGTTTGCTAATATATATATTTTTAGTGCACAGTTTTAAACCTCCCTGGGACTCAGTTGCCTAACACAAAGTGGATTTGTAATACAGAATGGAAAATAAAAATTCTGCTGTTCATGTTCTCAGTCAAGCAATCTACAGTCCCTTAAAGAAAAAAAAATGAAGTGAAATGTCTGAAATTGAATGATATGTTAACTATTGTCTCATTACCGAACAGCAGTCTTGTCGCTTACTGTTTCAGTTATTTGTGTGGTGTGTATGTGTGTCTATGCATGTGTGTGACAAAGCTTATTATATACCGTATATAACATACTTCTTTATACAGTTTTCTAAGACCGTGTAGTTCTATGACAGCAAACAATAGCTGTTTCAAGCATTTGTCATTCTACAGCTTTTGCTCTTGCAAATCAAAGTGATTGATTTTATATTTTGATTGGCAGGGGCAGCATGACTTATATTGGGAAATTTCCATTTCAAAGCATTAACATTTACAATAAAAGGCTCACAGATTGCCTTAATATTTCTGTAGTTTAAAAATAGTTATTTCATAAGTTTTGGGGATTTTTTAAAAAAAAAGAAAAAGAGAGAGATGATAAATGCATATATAATCATACTATTGCAAGTGTTGGACTTGTAAAATATCAGGATAATTGTACTGCTCACATTTGCAGCAATTTCCCTTACCTCATTGCTAACAAGAATTGAAATGATAGTGCTTTTCATGCAGGGCAATTCATTCTAAAAAACTAGTATAGAGATGCATACAGAGTTTGGATTCTAGTAAACTATTTTTGTGTGACATTAGCAGTATGTGTGCATATTATGCCCTATTTTTACATATAATAAATCGGAGAGAGCTGACACACAGTGAGGAGCATGTCCACATGCAAACAATATCTACATCAGGGGTGGAGAATGGTTCTGCCCTTTAGCGCTGACATTCTCCCTGCTTTAACTCCACGACTTGATGTTTTTGGGTGGGGGAAACTCCTTTGTTGCACTGTCCTGGGCTCTGTCCTCAGGATCCCCACCTGAGTTTGGGGGAAACTTATACCGCCTATTGCTCCACTTTCCTTCTCTGGCGTTGGGACTGCCTCAAGTTGTCAGGAGCGCAATCCCTCACCCGTTCGCTGAGCACGCTGCTCCGGAAGTGTTTTGAAAGACTCTGTTAATAGTAATACATTTCATTTCTATCTTCCTGAACTTTTTCATTTCTAACTTCAAAGCAATATTTTATCAAAAGCTGAGCTAATATATAAAATATCTCCCACAAAATTCTCTCCGTAACGGTTTCCAGGGATTTTGATAAGAAGCAAAAGATAAGTGCTGGATGCATCAAAGACTTAAGTGAACCGGACCACCTTGTAGGCCCTTTTGGCATTCACTCCTGCCTAGTTTAGTTTTGCTTCTGGTTATCCCCACCCCCACCACAACAACACAGCATACTGAGGATAGCTTTTTTTCAGCACCTTTCTTACCTCCTCTTGCAGATGATGGATGGGCAGGCAAGCTCTTTTAGAGTCAGCATTAATGTGACTGACTACCTGTATCATCTTTGAAGTTTAAGTGTGAAAATACAGATCCTTGCAGTGCGTTTCTCCAGAGAGGGTCTCGTTTGTGTAGCACCATGCCTTGTAACTCAAGTGCATTGCTATATTTAGAGTTTCCCATCACCAGCAGATCAACAGGCTGTTGTTACACTCAAATCGACTTTGAAGGACACTTGGCTGAAAGCCAGCACTCTTACCCCCCTCCTCCTCTCCATCTCTTAAAAGATACTTGACATCACAGGTGGAAAACATGAGATGCTGCAGAAGCCACCAAAGACCATTCAGCACAATATGCCTGACCTTTTTAGGCTTAACATTAAATCCTTCTCATTTTTCTCATCACATCTTTCAATCCTTCATTCCTTCAGAAATAAATCTCAGTGACTTTTAAAAGTTAAATTTCACTTTAGAAAACCACCTTTTTGATTCAGGCAATTTCCCAGGAACTTTCCCCGTAAACCTAGGATTCTGCACGGCAGCAGGTAGGATAGGGCCTGCAGAAGAAAATGAGGTTTGGGGAACTTTAAAAACAGTTCTTTGATATCACAGAAGATCACCCTTGGAAATGCTGCTAAGGCCTAAATAAGCTGCATATATTGTGGCAAACTGAGCATGCAATCTCCTTGATCCATCTAATTCTTTATGTGGGCTGTTAGCATGCTTTATTCTTCCCATTTATGCATCTCTGAGGTGTCAGGCTTGGAGTGAAAGAGAAGAAGCAGTCATGACATGTTTGGGAGACAGAGACAAGCTAATGCAATGGAAGATTCTGAAAAGAGGCTAGACATGTAATAGGCTTGGATTGCAAATCCTATGTACACTTACCTTGGAATAAGTTCTTTTCAGGCTATTTGCTTGTAAGAAAACACAATGTGCCCTTCTTAAAATCCCCTGTTCCCATCAAATGCTGAATACATTTCTCCCACACTTCCAAAGATACTTCCGTGTTTTGTTTTTAAATTTTCCCACATCAGTTCCTATTGCATAATATTTCTTACTCCAAACATCATGTTTCATTGAATAAGCTTAAGAAGTTCCTGGGACTGCCAATGTATTTGGAGTGGTCTATGAAGGCTTACAGGACACACCACCCAGATATAACTAAGTCCAGTTTCATATAGTGACTAAACTATGTAAGGACACTATACATACAGGGTGGAATCCAACTGGTGTCCTTGCACACATGGAAGGACTTATAGTTCAGAAGAGGCATCTTCTAGAACAGGATGGAAGGCAACATGGGAGATGCAGGGGGAAGTGGGCCCTGGCAAAAAAACAACAACACAGAACAGATGGTAGTTGCTGTTAAGTCTAATAGTACAGATCACCTGTTGGACGTACAAGGGGAGACATTACATTTTATAAACAGGTGTTCATAAACAGTCAGAGCTTACTATATTAAGCATCCCTTAACAAGCATGTGTGTGTAAGAAACTGCCTTATACTCAGAGCATTTGCCCACTTAGCTAAGTATTGTCTACACTGACTGGCAGCAGCCCTCCAGCATTTCAGACAGGAGTCTTTTACCAGAGCTATCTGGATATGCCAGGGCTTGAACCTAGGACCTTCTGTATTCGTCTGCCACAGAGCGATGGCCCTTTCCTGAAGGTCATGGGTTTATAGCAAGGTGCTAGATTTGAGGACTTTTAATCCAAGCAGTATCCTTGGATATCTGTCTTGTAGATATACTTGTGCTGGATTGAATTGATCAACCTGAGTTGGCCCATGCACTGTGGAGTGAAAAGAAAAATGGTCTAGATGAAGGAGCCACTCATGTGACTAAACAGTTTAATGGAGATACCATTGCATTTTAGATATCAGCGAACTGTATTGTTTGTCATACAGGCAGATTCAATTTGGTTTTCGTGCAAATTCTGGCATGTTTCTAAACACTCCCTTACCCTCCCCTATAGTTTTTGCTTATATTTATGGAACCAATATGCAAAATGACTATGTGGTTTCTAGCTCTTGAGAAAATATCTGTTTTATAATATTTTCAATCACTGATTGTGCTTCTGAGCACACGCTGTGCTTTTTCAGCCTTTGTAATTTATTATTTCTATTCCTTGGTTTAACTATATTTTTTAAAAAATAGTATTTATATTATTTTGCTCACGCAGTTGGAAAACCTAATGTGACAACTACAAAGCCAATAAGTAAGTAGTATAAATTGTTGTTTTCTTTAGTTTTTAGGTTATCAGTGATACCTAGTTCTCACTGAAGCTCTCTTCATATGACTAGTCTAGATACACTACATGTGTGTATAAATAAAGCAGGAATTCAACATCAAGCTCAGTTCTTGACCTGTGCATCATTAATTGCTCACAGGAATAAATCCTAATGCATACTGAGAGCATGTAGATTCCGTTTGTTTTACTGGAGACACTGGATTGGATCCAAATTGTCCATCTGGCAAAGGGCTTCTTCCATTCATGGAAGGCACTGTGATCCAGTAGAGGTTCCCTTGTGGAGGAAGGAGGATGAGAATATTTCCTGCTTTTTTCTCTCTCTCTCCCCCCCCCCCCCCGGCAGCCACTTGTGCCACTCTTCTGCTACTCTAGATAGGCCATCATAGCCCAAAATGAATATATGGATCTAATGCCACCCCCACCCTTTTTTGCTGGGTTGGTATTTCTATGTTGGTTGGCACTGTATTGCACATATAGGCAAAAACCCTGCAAAAACCTTATGTGCATATTCTTGCTCATTTGAGTTGGCACACGGCAGAGAGAGAGAGAGAGAGAGAGAGAGAGAGAGAGAGAGAGAGAGAGAGAAGACAAAGAAAAGTCTGCACAAGACTGCACAAGACTTTCCCACCCTTTCCACCTTTGTAGGCCCCACAAAAGCTCCCTAAGCCTGTTCTGGAGTTCCCCCCAACCCTTCAGAGCAGATTCAGGGGACACGGGAAATAGAATGGGGGAAAGTTCCATGGCACAAGCAGACCTCATTCCACATATGCAACAACCTAGTTGAATCCTGCCCCATGTGTTGATATGTGCTATCAACTTAGCCAGGCAACATTTTCTACCTTTTGCATTTTTTCTGGGTTTGGGTCCATAGCTGCCAAGTTTTCCCTTTTCTCGCGAGGAAGCCTATTCAGCATAAGGGAAAATCCCTTAAAAAAGGGATAACTTGGCAGCTATGTTTGGGTCCTGTTAAGTTCTTATTTTTCCTCAAGTGTAGAAATTGATCCTCAAAATAAAAGTTCTATACATTTTAAGTGAGAAATGCACACAGCGAAACAATGCCTTTTGGATTTATTCCTTAGAAGAAGAAAAGGCGAAAAAAGTGGTTCAACAGAAGAAAGCTATTCCTGAAATTAAAACAAAAGGTAGGGTGTTTCTGGTTTTAAGATGTGGCAATTAATTGACCTGATGTTCAAAGAACTCTGCCTACTGTAATTCCATAAGATGCAAAGCCAAATCGTCATCTTTTGATTCATGTTTTAGAAGTGGAAGAAAAGAAAAAGGTAACACATGAAAAGAAAGTTATTCCTGAAATTAAAAAGAAAGGTAAGCAATCTGCACAAGTATGACACTGCTAGATCATTACTGAATAGATCATTACTGAACTGAATTTGTATGATGGGTACTTGCCTCGTTGGATGGATTCAAACAGCCAAGCAGTCACTTTAGCCCCTTCCTCTCCTCCCCCTGCACCCCCCCATGTAGGTGTGGTGCAATGGAGCTACCTTGTTGACCCCAGCATTGCTGCCAGTTACCTGAATAGGGTAGGTGGTGTGGTGGTGAGGTTAGTTACTGGTAGGTCTTTTTGGGTGGACTAGCAGAGGCAATCCAGTGCTCCTATCGATGTACAGGTGCAATGCTGACCTCACCACAGACCTGCTCCTGCACCATCCAGGTAAATGACAGCAATTCCAGTGTTGGGAGGGCAGCTTTGTGACAGCATCCCATTGCATTTGCCACACCTAGCCCCATGCCCCAAATCTTCTCCATAGCTCCCTCTAGCCCTCTGGGGCAGATTTTGGGGGTGTACAGTGGGGAGGGAATCTGCTCTGACAGGGGTGTTGATCATACCTGCCAAGTCCTGGACGGAAAGATCCGGGATCGGCAGTGCGCGACACCGAAGGTTGCGTGAACGCAACTTCCGGTGGCGCTTTGCCCTTCTATGGGCACCAGAAAATGGCGGCGCCGGCGCCGGAAGTCGCTTCCGCGCATGACCGGAAACACGTAAAAGCGACTTCCGGCGCCGCCATTTTCTGATGCCCATAGAAGGGCAAAGCGCCACCGGAAGTCGCTTTTACACGTTTCCAGTCATGCGCAGAAGCGACTTCCGGCGCCGGCGCCACTATTTTCTGGTGCCCATAGAAGGGCAAAGCGGCACCAGAAAAATGGCCGCCGACAGAAGCCGATTTAAGGGAGAATATCGGGATTAAAAACTAAACGGGAGACCGCCGGGAAACGGTAGGAAAAAGGGGGTTTTCCCAGCGGAAACGGGATACTTGGCAGCTATGGTGTTGATTCTGCTGACAGATCGACACAGCTGAATTTCACCCATAAATAATGAAGCATGTGGAAGCAATTTGGGTATATTGCTGACCTAATTGTGTAGTTTTGCCTGGGAAGGTACTGTACATCTACCTTGCTTTGTACACCTTTGTACCCTCCATTTTATCATTCCGATATTCCAAATTAATAAAGTGTCCTCTTAATTTCATTGTCATGAAATAAGGATGAGGGATTGCCATGAGGGATGCCCACCTTCTTCATGTGTGTGCTGAAGCACACTTGAGGTCAAACTAGGCAAGATGGCAGCAGAATAATTTATTTAAACCTGGGTCTGCCCAATCATATATAAAGCAGGGGATAGAAATCAGATTTTTTTTTAGAGCGAAAAGGGCAGCCTGGATGAGCGTAGATGAATCCTCTCAATGCTTAATGTACCCACCCAATATATTGAATATACAGTGGTGTGTTGGGTTAAGAACTGAATTTGTTCTGGAGGTTCGTTCTTAGCCTGAAACTGTTCTTAACCTGAGGTACCACTTTAGCTAATGGGGCCTCCCACTGCCACTGCACCGCGTGATTTCTGTTCTCATCCTGAAGCAAAGTTCTTAACCCTAGGTACTATTTCTGGGTTAGCGGAGTCTTTAACCTGAAGCATCTGTAACCCGAGGTACCATTGTACTCCCATCAGCAAGGCACAAGCCTGGGTTTCTGATTGTGTTTGAAGCCCTTTGTGCCTGTATTGGGGGGGTGGATTGAAAAATGTGCTGCACATCTAACCCATAATGGTGACCGCCTCTTTGCCCCCCTCCCTGTCAATCAGAAACGGACTGGGAGGGTGGGAAAGAGAGTGAATGGAGAGGGACCTAAGACAGAAC